>NC_061088.1:18778958-18888958 GCF_015104395.2 Macrobrachium nipponense | reverse complement strand
GGTAAGCTTTCTTCCGCAGTCATTCCTCTTATTACTCTCCCCCCGCCCCAACAACCCTATATACCCCTACCCGTACCTCCACCGTGCTCCGCCGAGCAAGTACAAACATAATGTTTTAAGGTGGTTTCTGATCCTAAAGCCGCGTCGATAGTTTACAATCTTTTGTGTTCATCCAGGGTCGAAGCCCTACCGTTAAAACCATCTCCCGAGTCCAAGCACCCTTTGTTGTGGTCATCACTAAGGCGAGGACGATAACAATCTCGGGACCTACGCCATGTAGACGAACCATTTACTTATTTTAGTAGTGTTTCTCCGTTCGTTCACACGAGAGTACTCCGTATCGCAAAGATTTACGACCTATGTTTCTCTTTTTTTTTTTTTTTTTTTTTTATTTCACCTCCAGTTTTATGGTGGCAGCAAACTATGCGTCTAGACGCAAGACTAACTCTGGGTGAGTTCCACATTTTACCTGGTAAAAAAAAAAATGATAAAAAAAAAGTTTCTTGCCTCTCGTTAACAGTTTAGTTTAACGGATGGGCCTACTCAGCACTGTTCAGTTTCTTGAGAATAATCTAAAACTTTCTCTTGTCAGAGTTCGACCAGTAAGTGGAGGGCGCTCGGAATTTATAAATTATAAAAAAATAAAAAATGTGTTATCTTAATTCTATTGCCAGAATAACACAGATTAAAATTTAAGGAAATTAATATTCCTCTCTTTCATTCATGTGCTTTCCATAGTTTTTACATGTAAACCGTGCATGTATACAATCTTTCACATGTGTATCCAAATCTACGTGCTACTGTTCTAGATACAGATATACATTTATTCCATTAGAGCTCAAGTAGTATTTCTCAACATTCACCTGAAAAATTACCTTGTGTTGTTACAAAGCAGCGACGATAACAGAGAGAGAGAGAGAGAGAGAGAGAGAGAGAGAGAGAGAGAGAGAGAGAGAGGCTTAAAAACTGTACGTTGTACACTGTCTCGCATTCATGTACAGTACACAACAGCTATTAGATTTATCGGTGACTTGAGAGGACGGGTCAGCGGGACAAATCTGTGACAACATCTCTCTTGCTGTCTCCGACATGGCTGGCTATCGCAAACTACACGGTAAGCAACGCCAGAAGTTTCACTCGCAACAACATCCGATTCTAAAATTGGTCCTTGACACCCGGCTGGAATCTCGAGTCTGTCACAGATCTCGATTACAGAGGAAGGTAGCGGGTAGCGTAAAAGAAATGTACATCTGGAACTTGTAATACATTTTAGGAGTCTGATGTGAACGGCACATAAAGCCAAAAGTACCAGATATACATAATTACTACACGGTTTCACGACATACGTGAATCATCTTTGCATGTATTTCTTTTTTATTTTGGTAATTATTCAATGGTTTCATAATATCCTAAATGTTTAATGGCTTCATGATATCCTCAATGTTTAATGGTTTCATAATATCCTCAATGTTTAATGGTTTCATAATATCCAAAATGTTTAATGGTTCCTAACCTAAAATGAATATTTAATGGTTTCATGATGTCCTAAATTTTTTAATGGTTTCATGATATCATAAATATTTAATGGCTTTATATCCTAAATGTTTAATGGTTTTATATCCTAAATATTAATGGTTTCACAGTATCCTAAATGTTTAATGGTTTCATAATATCATTAATGTTTAAAGGTTTCATAATATCCTAAATGTTTAATGGTTTCATAATATCATTAATGTTTAATGGTTTCATAATATCCTTAAGGTTTAATGGTTTCATAATATCCTTAATGTTTAAAGGTTTCATAATATCCTAAATGTTTATTGGTCTCATAATATCATTAATGTTTAACGGTTTCATAATATCTTAAGGTTTAATGGTTTCATAATATCCTCAATGTTTAATGGTTTCATAATATCCTAAATGTTTAGCTGTTCGGTGAAAACTACCATCAAATACTAGCATCAAACAACACATCCGGAAGAATTCAATAAAGAAACTAATTCTGTCGTGACCTTTCCTTGTTCGTGTCGTTAATACAAGCGGATGAAGCTAAGGACGTGAATTACGACTTCCGGGGTTCAGGAAAGCATTAGAGAAAAAATGTTTCTTTCATTAGTATTCGGCTTTCCTGTTTAAATCTAAATATGTTAAGGCTTCATTAGGAAATCGTAAACAGCATCGTATGCATGAATGCACTTACCTATGTAACAACTGCATGTCAAACAAACACACATAAAAACATAATTCGATGTCAAAATATATACTTCACGCACAAAAATACGTTCAATGGACTTATAAAGTAACAACTTTTCAAGGAATTGGACATACGCACACAATCGTTAACATACAAACATACAAATATACATAAAAATAGTCCGAGTACGTATTCAAAAAATGCATTTCACCTTGTCGAACATATCCAATTGCAATCAGGCACACACATACGTACATAAATTATACGCACAATGAGAGATAAACAAACAATCAGTCACAGCAGCAAACGCATCATACACGCATAAATCTTCATTGTATGTATGTATGTATGTACGCAAGAACATCGCGCTAACAACAGGGATCCAGGGACCAAGAATCCCGGCATGTCAGGAAGACTTGGAAAATCCCTAATCAAGGTCCAGCGTCTGTCTGGTTTATGATAATGCGACAAGTAATTGTGTTGTTCTGCTGACGATTCATCATTCCAGCATGTCAGGAAGCCAGGAGTTTTCTGGTTGCCGAGGGGCAATTACGGCTAATCGTTTATATTAAAAGTCTCTCTCTCTCTCTCTCTCTCTCTCTCTCTCTCTCTCTCTCTCTCTCTCTCTCTCTCTCTCTCTCTCTCTCTGAGTTCGTTTTATGGTGGCACCTTTTCAGAGCTAAGAGTGTCTTTCGTCTGTATATATGTATATATATGTACATACAAACCTACGTGAATACATAATTTTATAATTATAATATATATATATATATAGATATATAAGATATATATATATATATATATATATATATATATATACAGGCAATCTCACAATAACTACAATACAATTCTACAGAAAGTTACTCCCTAAAATCCCTTGCTAATTTAGCTATCATCATTATTGAAAATAATAATACCTATCATTACTCAGATAAGCTGGAACCTAATTGCAGAACCAGAACTCTACAAGCCTAAGGGTCCCGGTAAGAAAAGCAGCCCAGTACGGGGAAAAGTAATCCTGACAAAGGGATAGAACGAAAAAGAGAGAAAAAAAGTTAAAACAAATAAGAAAAACACAAATTACGAAACGAGACTCATGAGAGCCGCATAAAAAAAGAAGAAAAAGCATTTGTACCACGAAAAGAGAAACAGGTCTTTTACCCGAAATATACTCGCAGACGCACATACGTACACAGATATATTGCAGATATGGATAACCCAATTCTTTACGTATCTTACTGTCTACTTACCAGACTTGCCAACGCCTTCGGCCCCAAGCACCACGATTCTGAGCCGGGCGATCTGCTGCTGCATTCTGGGCCTGCTCTCACGCCCCGTGGGAGATGGGGGCATCTTGTCTCGCTCCTCGCCCCTCATCTTCTCTCCTGAGGGAAGAAAAGGGAGAGATAAGAGACAACAGAAGATGAAAACCTTTGAGAGAGGCGTGATTACCGGACAATTTGAACAGCGAGTCGTGACAGTCAAGGTGGAGAATCCACTTCGATAATTACGAGTTTTTGGATAACAAGCTTTCTTGGTGATCATATTTAATCACATACTTTTCTGGAAAGTATTTCAAAGGCTTTGCATATTTACAGAAAAAATTTAAATTTACAAGGATTAAGATCAGCACCTTTATTATTGTTGTTGCTAAGCAATTTGGCGTTGTGTCAACACGATTCTTGCTCGTATAAAGCCTGAACGCCTTTAAAATATAACTTTTTTTCTTTACTATTTTTACATCTTCTAAGTATTAAAAATTCATACTAACTCGATTATTCATAAATATTGCAATATTGACTGATGGACTCATAGATTTTATGCATACATGGCGAGCACTAGGACATCTATGGCCATTCAGCCTTAAAATCAATGATTAATTTAGCTATAATTTATTAAAACTATAAATTAAGATAAAAATTTTACCCCCCCACAAAAATAGTCTTCAAGAGGAATTAAATAAATCTGTAAAATCTGATTCTGAAATAAAAAAAGGTAATTTCCTTTAAAAACATTAGTTTCCTGATATCACAATTATTATCAAGTACCTCACTCGTGGACTTATTCGCAAACAGCCAAAATTTGAAAAGAATTCGCGATGAAGTTTAACCAGTTTTCGACTTAAAGATTTTTCCTACTGAAAGTGCTGGCGGTAATATCTTGTCTCGCATTTAATCGTTCCTGTAACAACCGGCCTAATCCCAGTTCTTAGGCGGAAGGCAGAATTACGGCGTGAGTCAGCAACAAAGCTTTGGAGAGCCGCTCTCCAGTTTGAAGCCGTGTTATTTTCCGGTTTTTTCTTTGGTCTTTAGCCATGCGCAGAATACTCTCCTTCAATCTTTTCGCAAACGTCTGCGCCACAAGCTTTGATGACATTGCTGTTTCAGAGGGATGACCCAGACTAATGAATTATATTAAAAGATCCCATGTGGTGCAGTAATAGTTTAACAAAATGCTTCTTAAAATCTCCAACTATAATAATAATAATAATAATAATAATTCGTTTTAGTTTAGCTTTTTATTAACATCTACGCGGGGAACAAAAATGATCCTTGTTGTGTATTGTTTCTAATTTACGTTTGGATAAGCAAACAGAATGATTAACTTTGCAAGGGCTCCAGCACCCCTCGTCATGAAAAATGTTAATCACCCACATTAATTCTGATGGATGTAAAGGGAGACCTTGAAAGCTTAATATTTCTTTATTTTCATGCTAATATACTTTTCAAAATTGAACAAGAAAGGTCTCCTTTTTTTTTTTTTTTTTTTTTATTCCCGTGTATTTGCCAAGCTTCAAATTCATCCAGAATATAACTGAAACAAGCGACTCATCCTTACACGCTTTTCATATTGCATCTTGATAATTTTCTCTCTAGAAACAATCTATTTTTCCGTCCATATATAAAGAAGAATATTATTCAATATGGTGATTAAATTTTATTAGTTGTAGCAGGTCCTTCCAGAATTAACACACGCACGCAAACATATATATAAATTTAAATATATATATATAATATAATATATATATATATATATATAGATATATTATATATACATACATGAATCGTTTATATCATCACCGTGATTTATTTACAATCATTAAGCTACAAATGTCGTTTAATATCCAATAGACTCTACCTAGGAAGTAATATATTTACGCATGTGTAAATATACTTACATATATTCAAATGTAAATACATAGTTGTAGCGGATCCCTCCAGAATTAACACACACACACACACACACACACACACACACACACACACACACACACACACACATATATATATATATTTATATATATATATATATATATATATATATATATATATTATGGGCACAAGTCACATGAAGTCATATTTTCTTTATAAACGAAAGATAATAAATCAATTATGTTTGCTTTCAGTTCCGAAGGACGTGACGAAGTTGTCTCCCCTTTACGTAAAAGGAATGAAAAATATAACTGGTACTATCATATGGCTGTCAATCAAATACATATAATAGAAATAAGAAATAATTGCGGTCCTTCGCGGCATAAACTTACTTCCAATTAAAATGAAAGAGAACTAATGTATACATAAAATTATATGAATATTCAACATTACTTACCCGACTGATTTTGTGGCTGATTTCGACACATTGGTGGTTTTTCTTGCACGCACCTTACACAAAAAAACAATTAAACAATTTCACACTTTCGTTCAGGGCAACGACAAAACTTTTCCTGGCGCAAACGGCAGAAGCGGAACTTCGTCTAACATAAACGTCAAAAGAAAAAGAACTTCCTCTAAGGTAAATGTCAAAACCAGCACCGATGACATGCGTGAACTAGCAGCCAGTAAATGACAGATTTCAGGAGATTTCAATGCTGCAGAAACAAGCAATCCAAGCGGCGCTCATCCGGAGACTGGTTGCCGCTCTCGAGCTTGCTAACTTCTTTTGCACTGGTTCTCTCTTTCTGTCTTTCTCTCTCTCTCTCTCTCTCTCGCTGTCCCGATTGACCTTCTTCTCAGTCTGTCTTTTCGGTTCAAGACCGACTTGTTCAACAAGCAAGAAGGTCAGTAGCCTTTAAATGCGGTGTCACGAGCGCTGCGGTGATGTGCCATCCAAATCTTAAAGCAAAGAGCGACTAGGAAGAGGCCTTCGCATCGGGAGAAACATTCTTCTCGAGACCAAATAGCATCCCTCCCAAGACCATTTCCTATTGACTCTTGTTTCGCAGACGATTCGGACGCTCCACCTTCAGTCCAGACACCCTCTGCCCAGGCTACCTTGTCGTCGACTTAGAGGAAGGTGAAACA
Source organism: Macrobrachium nipponense (assembly GCF_015104395.2). NCBI lineage: Eukaryota > Metazoa > Arthropoda > Malacostraca > Decapoda > Palaemonidae > Macrobrachium > Macrobrachium nipponense. The sequence goes on along the minus strand of NC_061088.1, from coordinate 18,882,463 downwards.
GCGTAAGCATTATGAGTGCGCGCGTGCGTATGTTGGTGTTGTGTGCTGTACTGGCCATGATTGGCCCAGGTAGGAATCTTCCTTTTACACCTGAGTGATTTTACGTTAAAGTTACTCAGCTAGTATTTGGTACTGGAAAGGTGCACTTGTTGAGGATATGTTACTGGATGCCCAATGGATGAATTTACCAAATCATTCTTATTGACTTTTAAAAAAACACGTGGAATTAGAGTTGACGGAGGGACCTGGCATTGAGCAGGAGGCAAGATACCAGCTGTTGCCATGTATTGTGTGCATGAGGCACTAAACAGCAGGGCATTCATCACAATTTTACGCTAAATAACTTCGTTCAAGACTTTTTTACTTCAAATGCGATTCATCACATGGAAGTTATGAAGGATCTAAACACTTTTTGCAGCATTACAACTAGAATGATTTAGTTCTATGCTTATACTCTGCATGAAGTCTTTCGGTCTTGGCTTTAGACATATCAATCACTTTCAAGAACCCGAGGAGAACGAAATTTTTTGCACGAACGTCGGAGCATTCAGAAACGCACCTTTGCCCAGGTCTCAGGGGTCGCGTTAGACAAAGGGACTAAAAACCATTCACCGCAGAGCCCGTAAATAAAGTACTACTACTTTCCTATTGGGCGGCTGAGCACCCTCGACCAATCACGGTAGAATTTTGTTTTTCCGCCTTCGTCGGAATGAGCAAGGGCTGAAAAGGCCACGAATCTCCTGGCGCCGCTTAGTCCGCCTCTACAGTCCCCACCAGGTGCTACATTGCCGGACCACTCTTACCCGACTCACGCTGTCAGTTTTTACAGGACGGGATTTGCCACCCGCCCCCCCCCCCCCTTCCAAAAGCCCATCCATCCCCTTCCTTTTTTCCTCCAATTCGTACAATTTAATTTGCCAATCATACTTGCGCTGGCAAGTATCATCACCAGTAGTTAGGTGCTTGTCGACGGTCCTGATGAGACCTTTGACTGGCTGCGTCGTTGATACTGGTCAACTTGACCTCCGTGCCATTCTGGAGGGTGGGCCTTCCTTCCTTTTGATCATTTCCTAATCGAACGGCGCCACGAAGGCGTCGCGCGTATCGACGTTTCAGTCTACTAATCCGTTTATACGAGATCCGTGCGATTGGAAGGTGTTCGGAATACGAATGAGGTAGAGAATGCGAATTTCCGATTAGTTACAGTTAATCTTTAGCCCTTTGGAGTGATACGGATTCCCAGTAGCATACAAATATCCACTACCATTCCGATGTAAAATCACTTTCTTCTAACAATTAAGTGTTACGAAAGCCACTATTCTTCAGTTACAATAACTGTTAATGTCCTTGAAAAGCAGCAATTGTCAAACTGACATATGGTCTTTCAGCTTTTTATTACTATGTGTATAATATAAAAAATAGACAATTCAAACTTTTTAATTTACTACTTACATACCATTTGGTTCAGAAATTTGGCACGGTGTAAGTTTATTTAGTTTACCAGGGATCGAGTGATACGATGATTTGCATAATGTTCTCTCTCTCTCTCTCTCTCTCTGTTTATGAAGACGGTGAGATGGCAAAAACTATATAACGGCCGCAGTAGCAGTCAAGCTAGGTGAAAAACATATGTCACCATTAGATGTCATAGTAAATGAAGTACCATCCCTGACGTAAATTGTACGCACAGACGCTCGCGCAGTTTTACACACTCACACACTCTCTCTCTATCTCACACACACACACACACACACATTATATATATATAATGTGTGTGTATATATATATATATATATATATATATATATATATATATGTGTGTGTGTGTGTGTATGTGTGTGTATGTATGTAGGTATGTATATGGTATGTATGTATGTATATATATATATATATATAGTATATATATATATATAATATATATATATATATATATAATTAATTTTATCACATCACCTTGATTCATATACATACATCAAGCTACACATGTCCTTTAATATCCAATTCGCTCTACCTCGTAATTAATATATTTTCATATATGTTAACCGAAGGGGAATTATTTATCTGATAATCATATCGTCCTCTCGTGGGTTCGAACTAGCGCCCAGCGGACAGCGGAGAAATCAGGACTTCAGTGAGTTATCGATTTGACCAACAAGTGATACTCAGGTATTTGCAATTAGAATCGATATCCAACCCCCTCTGCCATGTTAACAAAAACTTTGTCTGTTCATGAGCCTTTCCTCGATGTCCTTATATTAGGCTTCTACTTACGTCATCGTACATGTACTATATGTATATATGTATATTAGTAAGTATGTACGGGTATTAAAATGTCGATAACAGACACTTATTCAAAATACGACATGCCATATAAGCAAGGAAAGTGTCCCGATGCTCGCACGATTCCTGTATAAAAGCGCGAATCATTGAGGCCGCATTTAGTCAATGAATGGGGATGTGAATTCGAGACAGGATTCCGCGCATACCCTCGCATGGTAATGAGAAAATGTCATCCGTGGGAGAGGACCTTTTGGGACCCGCAAAGAATAAGAAGGTGTTTAATAATTGTTTCCTTGTTTACATGCGAACGTAACGGTGCTAGTTCTGGTCTATCTTTAGTCTATCTTTAAAGATAACGAAGTGAAGTTATCTTCAATCTGCAAGAAGAGATAATGGAGCTGTCTTTCATCTGCATTAAGAGCTGGTGGTGCTGTTCTCATCTATGCATATGACTAATAAAGGTATCTCTTATTTATATTTTCAGATCGCGTCCCTATTTGCAAGCATATTTACGATAGCGTAACTGTCTCATCCACATTTAAAGATAGCTTAGCTATCTAACATCTGTATTTACTAAGATGCCTAACTGAAAGTGTCTAAATCTACAATTCAAGATGATGGAACCTTCTCTCAACTACAATATATTTATGAACATTGGAGGTTTCCAGTTGGCATTTATAAATAGCGGCGGTTTGTCACATATACTGAAAGGCTGGGGCCTATCAAACTTCTCTCTCTCCGCTGCATACAAAGGTACCTAATGGGAATATTTCTCCTCAGTAAATAAAGTAAAGCTTTCTATGATCTGCATTCAAAGATAAATGGGCTGCCAATCATTTGCTGCAGAAAAGGAATCCCTGCCCAAGGATTGGCGTGTTAGCGTCACTGATGTTAATGATCATGTTTTGTGCGTAGATGCGATATAATTTGTTATTGCAAAGTAGACATAGTTCGCGTGGTAATACATGTTTTAAAAATACGAAAGTATGTCATCAGGAATTCACATAAATCAGCGTTGGCCATCAAAGGAAAATGAAAAGAGATAGTAAAGAACGTAGTGCCTCTCCTTAAAAGAAAGAAGGTTATAGGGCTTGGATAAAACTGCATCTTGGAAGTCACTCCATAGAAAATGGGCGCATGTTACGGAAAGACTTAAAAAAAAAAAGCTATGATATGCTATAAACTATGGTGTTTAGCGGGCGGAGGATCAAATGCCTGATTATACTGGATATAAATAGGAAGAAGCAAAAACGAGAAATTAATTGGTCGTATTTGCAATAAAGTTGAATCATAAAGAAGTGGGAACTAACATTTTCTCTGAAGAGGCAATGCATAATATGACAGACACAAATGAAATGAACAGATGAAAATAAAGATAAAACATGACGGTGACAAATTATACTCGAAAATTTGACTTTGATATAAAGCGAACACGACGAACGAAGAAACTTCCATTTATAAAGAGATGGCAATCACGCAACTATTTTCCATTACATAACAAAGACCCGAATAGAGAAGATGTGAAAAAAAAAGAAGACAAGAATGAAACGTATTTTTCCCCGAAGACAAAAGGCGTTTATACGATCGTTGTAAGAGCGTGATTACAGCCAAGTAATGAGGCATTCCGTTGCCCAGGGCAAGGCTACGAGTCCCGCCCTTTCGTTGTCGAATCAAATTCCCTTTGCGAAAAGCGCATGCGCATGGAATACGCCAAGTAGATGTTATCAACCCCTTTGCTTATTTCTTGAGGGATTTGTTGCCGAGCATATTTTTTTCTCGGATAAATCTTCGTTTATTAGACACAACACTACGGAGATAACAATAAATTGTCATTTGATAAACCTCAGGCAGTAGAATAATTGTAGATTTTATTTGCATACCAACTGATGAAGATATCAGCGTGTACAGAATTCTTGGGCTTTAATAATCCACAGGTATATATCGATGCATTATCTGTAAGTCCGGAGTACTTTTCACATTCATTATTGTTAATAATCTACACTCTCCTCTCGCTCGCAGTCGATTCGAAGTTGATATAGTACCGATCTTCTGATAGCGGTGGGACGACTGAAGTTAATATTCTTTATGAAGCTCAGACGGCATCTGCTTTGGTCAAGACCTTCCTAGACAGGAACATTGTGCTGCTACTCATAGAAAAGACCCTCAGACGTCAACGGCCATTGCAACAATGAGTTATCAAGAACGTTGTTTCTGCTTATTCATTGCATAAATGGTAGAAACACCACTGAAACTTCTTCGTTCCTGGTTTGGGCTGGGTAATACCAAGGTCTAAAGAGCTTTGGTTAATACATTATACGTTTCTTTCCCAAGGACAAGACAGACACGCCGGCACTTACTGACAATGTACGCATATACGCATGTAAACACACTCACAGATACAATAATCTTCACAAGAAAATAAGCGTAAACTCACGCTTATAGATCGGAGCACGTACCAGGAAATTCGAAAACTGCTCCAATTATCCGCGGTCATGTAAACAGCCCACGGATACTCCCTACGACTTCAAACCTGGCTGACGGTGTTTACTTTCCCAAATATGTGCAGTGTCTCCAGCCCACGGCTAGAAGGAAGTGACTGCTCCGAATGCAAGTTCTGAACTTTTGGAGTTGCCACTGTTTACGATGTGTGTTCGTGTGCATAAACCCTCAAGAGTAAGTTACTTTTATCTTTTCTGTGTGCATTTGACTATGCACTCATTTACCGGGAGATTTTAAAGTTTGCATATGAGCTAACAACAATAAAATGCATTTACTTACATATGAAGTATAATGGCGAATAAGGATAAAGTACATAATCACATAAGTTGGAGAGTGCTTACGCAGGCAAGATACAGTGTTTGAACGTAAATAACATGACGTCGGTGAAAAGTTGTCTCCACCATCAAAAAGTTTTCCAAGGTGACCGCCGTTTTGGTTTGTATGGTGTTTTTACGTTGCATGGAACCAGTGGTTATTCAGCAACGGGACCAACGGATTTACGTGAATTCCGAACCACGTCGAGAGTGAAATTCTATCACCAGAAATACACATCTCTCACACCTCAGTGGAATGCCCAAGAATCGAACTCGCGGCCACCGAGGTGGCAGGCCAAGACCATACCGATCACATTACTGAGGCGCTTAAGGCAACCGCAGTTCACAATGTCACTTATAACGTGGTTATTCCACACCTGAGTATTCCATATAAATGCTCTTGTCTCAAGTCAGTTATCCAATTTACCGTAATCTGGACTGAAGTACCGTCAGTCGAAATAAATGGTTTTGTCTAGTTAACAGGGTTTGTATGGGACTTTAAGTTCCCAAGAACATAGTCAGATTAAAATAAAAAGACATATATCCTCCCTTTTTTCAGCTGAATCCCCATGCGATAAAACACTTTTAAATGAGCCTTCTATACTGTTCATATCTCGAATGGCCCATTTTGTCATTTTCATCATTTTCATCACAGTCATTATCACCTCTGGCATTTCCCTATGTACCTTTCACGCTATATAACGAGAAACTGCTCTCGCTAATATGGCTGACTTTTGTCTCTAACAGTATTTTCTGAACCATATTTCGGTTAGCAAATTTCCGAGATGTATACTTACTATAGTAGATTCACATCAACCGTGCATCTGATGTCTAGGCCAGTCCCTTACGATGCTCCTGATTGGCTGTTGATAAGCCAATCACAGGGCTGGAAACTCTCAGTCTCTCGAGAAGAGTTCATGTAGGTAGGATGTATGCTGTACCGTCCTCTCCTGAGGGATATGTCTTTCAAAAGTATCCCTCAGGAGAGGTGGAACATACATCCTGCCTATGTGAACTCTCTCGACAGACTGAGAGTTTCCAGCCCTGTGATTGGCTTATCAACAGACAATCAGGAGCGTTGTAAGGGACGGGCTTAGACATCAGATGCACAGTTGATGTGCATCTACTATAGTATTGCACCAGCCCGGTTTTTTTTTCTCCATGCCCCTAGGCTATGTTAGGGGGAAACATAATAGACATTATTTTAAAAAAGATTCTATGTTTCAATTTTGAGATGTGGCGTCCCGGAGGTGACAGTCTCTTGACTCAACTTCATCACACCGGCATCTCTGTTCTGGCTTATTCATACAGTCCTCATAGGTTTCATGGCTGCTATAATGATGTCTAAACGCCTGTGTCTTGTATTAGGGTAGAAAAGGTATATTCTAAATTATTTTCTGCTGCTATCATCGAATAGTTTCACTGTAAACAATATTTTTAATGAGCACCCAAATTATTTCTCAAAGTTGATTGTTCATCCCGTTGATGAATTGGATCAAACTGCTCTTTTGAACTTTTTTTTTTTTTTTTTAATGCCTCTTCGTTCCAGTCGGGTGTTCTAAGTCTGGAGGTCTCCACACCAGGTTTATTATTTACTTCAATACTACCACACTAACAGACCACCCTGCGTGTAAGCCCCAACCAAGAAAGGGCCAGTTTTACATCCAGCAAAAAAACTGACTGTATTTTAATACATCCAAAATTGTTTTTTAGTCTCAGAATAAAAACTCAATATATACCATGATTCTCTCTCTCTCTCTCTTTCTGGTGATTAGAAATTAATTTCTCGATATAGTGTGGTTCGGATCCCACAATAAGCTGCAGGTCCCATTGCTAAGTAACCAGTTGGGTCCTAATCACGTAAAAAAAAAATTCTAATCCTTCGGGCCAGCCATAGGAGAGCTGTTAATCATCTCAGTGGTCTGGTTAAACTAAGATATAGTTCACTTTTTCTCTCTCTCTCTCTCTCTCTCTCTCTCTCTCTCTCTCTCTCTCTCTCTATTTCTGGTGATTAGAAATTCATTTCTCGATATAATGTGGTTCGGATCCCACAATAAGCTGTAGGTCCCATTGATAAGTAACGAACTGGTTCCTAGTCACATAAAAAAGAAAAATAATATCTAATCCTTCGGGCCAGCCCTATAGCTGTTAATAATCTCAGTGGTCTCTATCTCTCTCTCTCTCTCTCTCTCTCTCTCTCTCTCAAAATTCAAGCTGAAAGAGATCCAAAGCGAACAAATACTCTCAGTTTTTATCGATTCTAGAAAGGGAACATTGTATTTTCCTGTCGCCAATCTGATAAATGAAAAGAATTGGATAGGAATATATGATTCATGACATCATCGAAAGTGTGTTTTGGCCGCAATGAGGATAGCACCAGGTAATCAGAATTTGCTCTCCCCTATTTGTACTCATAGGCATCATTCAATGATGAATGAATTGGTGGATGTAAAAATGAAAAATCAACTACATACGAGGCGCAGCGTAATGACTGGTGAGCGTGATGCTATAATTGCCGAGTGGGATAAACAAATTGCATAGCTTGAGAGTGTACGAAGGGGTCACATGATGACACAATGAACTTTCCTCGGGTCATTGACTCAAAGATTGAGAATATCATGGAGATGGAAATGGTAGGAAGTGAAATGAAGATGGGAGCTCCTATAGTCGATTCACATCAACCATGCATTTGACGTCAAGGGGTTGGCCTAGACGTCAAATGCACGGTTGATGTGAATCTACTATAGCATAGATAAAAAAAACATAATTATGCAGATATGGTCAAGGGAAAACATATGTTAGTAATAAAATCAACAGAAAATTCAGACAAAAGCGCTGAGAAGGTAACGAGAGTTGCTGACTCCCCGAAGGATATTCCAATTATTAATACGACGTCTCCATCAAAGAGTAATGCTATAAATTTTTCTGATGCGGGCAGTAGAGATGAGGCAACGACCAGGGTGCGTAACAGTGTAGAAGGTACTTAAGCAAAGGTGATTGGGAAATTGAAGCCAAAAATAATGACCTGTAGCGCTTATGATGAGATAAATGGTATGGTTGAACTGTTAATTGACAGACACGACTTATAAATCCTATCCCTGATGTAAAGGCAAAGATAAAATTGCCACTTAGTAAACCTGCTGCAGGTGGGACTGCCCACTTCATTCTCAAGTGTGAACCTGAGATTCGCAAGGCTGTGTACACGAGAATGGTAATCTTTCGATGGGGAACACTTAACAAACGTGACAGGTATCATGAGCTGACCTATAGTGTACTTCTATTGCCATATGTATGGGCATCCGGAGAAGGCAGTGGTGGATTTAAGGGCGGGGGAGGGTGCCCACCTGGTCACGTGCCCACCCCCATGGATACTAATAATAGAACGTTGTTTTCTTTCAATAAATCAATATTATAGTACCAAAATTGTGATTAGTCAATAATTATTTCAACAACAAAAACAACTATACAACAACAAATACCACCGTGTGTATGTGTGCATACATATATGGATATTGATATATATGTACCACATGTGTATACATGATACATATTATTATATAATAATAATCCTAAGTGGCCCCCCACCCCCCGGGGAGCCCCCTGAATGAAAGACTTCTAGATCCGCCACTGGGAGAGGGATTGCATAGAAAGAAGAGTGTCTCTGGTAAAGACAGAGGTCATCACGTAACAAAAGAGTGCAGGTCGAGTCACTCGAGTGAAGTATAGTATATAAATTGTTCGAGACAGAAAAGAGAAGACACCGGCCATCGTCGGGTGAGCTCGAGAAACTGGAAAGTTTTGGAAGTGGAAATGATGAGAGTACGATAGTAGATTCACATCGCCCATGCATCTGATGTCTAGGCCTGTCCCTTACGACGCTCCTGATTGGCTGTTGGTAAGCCAATCGCAGGGCTGGAAACTCTCAGTCTCTCTCGAGAGTTCTCATAGGCAGGTTTTTGTTCCACCTCTCCTGAGGGATGCTTCTTCCAAACGAATACCTTAGGAGAGGTGGAACTTACATCCTGCCCATGTGAACTCTCGAAAGACTGAGAGTTTCCAGCCCTGTGATTGGCTTATCAACAGCCAATCAGGAAAGTCGTAAGGGACGGACCTAAACATCAAATGTACGGTTGATGTGAATTTACTATAGTGGCAGCGCCGATCATGGATACAAACGTTAAAATCTTGAGATGTGGATTTATAAATATTCAGTCTGTCGGTAATAAAATACTGCAAATTAGAAGGTTGATCCATGAAAAGTCTGTTGATATATCGGTCGCTGAAGCATGGTTATGTTATTATGATACTGCTAAGATAAATGACATGACGTCTCGTGCTCGTGCTTTCTTGCACATCAAAAATAAGATAGGTCAGTGATGCCAACCCCTCTAACTGTATGCCCCCTCCAGGAGACGAGAAATTACCCTACATAACTGAAAATGACCCAACATTCTGCGGCTATGATAATAAATACATCTTTAGATTATGTTTATATGCAATATCATGAATGCTGATAAGCATATTGATCTAAACCTACCTTGGTACAATTACCCTACACTTGAAAATATTGCCCTGCTGTCCTAAGATTTTGCCCCATGTTACCCTACGCTTAGGCAATTACCCTACAGTTGTCAACACTGAGATAGGTCGGGGGCACGATTTGCAGCCTTCTATGATGTAACTTAAAAAGCATAAAGAGAGAGAGAGAGAAAAAAAAAAAATATACAGAGCGGCTTCGGGATTCCGCCTGTATTGTTTGAGTTGCTTTGGCTCCTTATCGAAGCTAGGGTAATGTTTAATTAAAAAGTGTGCAATGACTAATCAAAACAAGAACAGCCTCAGATGGTCTCAAGTTATTGGAGCTATGATGCGATTCGAATGTAGTACGCTGTAGAGCTTGTAAATTTGCTGCTCCAAGATTACAGTAAGCTCCTATTTCATATTAGGATTGAAACTATTAAGTCGGTCAAGAAAAAATGAAAAATTTCCCTTTTTTCTGAGCAACATACATTATGGGTTTGCCAATTAACATAGAGTGCGCCGTACAGAAATCTCAGATAGTCATTATTTTTATCTATATGTCATTATTATGACAAGATGAGTTTGCGTGTATCGCAGAGGGCCTTCGGTAAAGGATCTCAAAAAAAAAAAAAAAAAAAAATGCAGCAAGCAGTTCATGTCTCTTCCTGTTTCTGTTAGCCTTTCCCTCCTTCAAAGGAGCGCCTCGGTGGCGTGGTCGGTATGGTGTTGGCGTACCACCTCGGTGGCCGCGAGTTCGATTCTAAGGCATTCCATTGAGGAGTGAGAGAAGTGTATTTCTGGTGATAAAAGTTCACTCTCGACGTGGTTCAGAAGTCACGTGAAGCCTTTGGTCCCGTTGCTGAATAACCACTGGTTCCCTGCAACGTAAAAATACCATACAAACAAACAAACATCCTTTAATGGCATTGCATTAGCGTCTTCCAGGAAAAATATAAAAAAAAATCCCCTCTTCTCTCTTCAACTGATGGATCGTGGACGACTTTCCTGTGCAGGAAACTTTCACCAAATGAGCTGTTTCATAAACTTAAAAAAGGCCTATCAGCAGATCATAGAGACCTCCCACTTTTTTCACATTTCACAGAATCTATTCATCCCTGCCGAGGTTTTCCCGCTCTTCCAAATTGTACATTCTTTTCACTAAGCTATCATCCCCCATCCTACCCACTTGACTGACCCATCCTTGAACACTGTCCATCCTGTGACCAGAACCAACCTTTCTAAGACTTTTGATGCCACTTCATGTGGTGCACTGTAGGCATTACTCAAGGTTCTTTGTAGCGTCCCTTCAGCCCCTTTTGCTGTACCTACCACCGTTTACAGTCTCTTTCTTATATTTTACTTTCTATCCTCTTCTCACAATGAATTCATAATGCAACTGCAAGATTTTACTCTTGTTACACCTTTCAAACCTGTTTCCTGTCAATTTCCGTTTCAGTGATGAATGACCTCATAAGTCTCAACACTTGGTCGTTGGCTTAAATTAAAAAAATTTTCCGTATTATACCTCCAATTTTTTTTTTCTAATTTTCATTCAACATCTACAAAACGCTTCTATAACGGAGATTTGGCTCAACAATCTTTTTATACATTCCAACCTTGATCCCATAGACGTTTCCAGCATTTTGCAGTATCCTGCTACTTTTCTTGCTTCACTTATTGTATGACATAACCATAATACTACGTGTCTCACTCTTTATAATATTTTCTGTAATACTCTCTCTGCGATATATATATATATATATATATATATATATATATATATATATATATATATATATATATATATATATATATATATATCACAAACTGTTCTAAAATACGAACAATCATATCAGTAACAACCGGTTGACAACAGCAGGATTTAAACTACAATTGACAGCCCTGGAACGCTTTTTCCAATTACTTTTAAGTTTGTAACAATTTCTTTTTTATTTAAGCTTTGTTCTACGAATTAATTGCATCGGAATGAGGGGAAGGGGGTTCTTCATTAATTTGAATTTAAACACACACACACACACACACACACACACACACACACACGCACACACACACACACACACACATATATATATATATATATATATATATATATATATATATATATATATATATAGTGTGTGTGTGTGTGTGTTATATATATATATATATATATATATATATATATATATATAATATATATATATATATGTGTGTGTGTGTGTGTGTGTGTGTGTGTGTGTGTGTGTGTGTATTCAGGATCCAGTAACAAGTTGTAAAATGTATACAAGTGACAGCAATGCTGCCCAATGCACCATTACAATCATAATTTTAAATAGCGAGTATTTCAGGCCAACTGTATATTCTTGTGTAACATGAAAAATGTCACTTTAAAATGCACTACACAAATGCCCATAAGTACTTTTCTTTTGTTTTATTTTTAAGTTTGCAAACAGCAGACTGCCCAGTGCCCAGTTCAAAACCAAACAAAACACTGACGGCTGTTTTGTTTTGATGTGCAACATGAGATAACGATTAATCTCGCTGTCATATTCCGTAGGATACTTACTAAGCTAATCTGGTTATCTCATAAATCTTAGCAGATACCTGCCGGTAGTTTTCAAGTCGCTGAGAAGAAATATTATGGTAAGATCAAGTATTAACAAATTATAGGTCTAATAAATTATCAAATACAACAAACGCAGATAGCTAGTAGGTATAAACTTACCGCTTACCGGTCATTGAGTGATTATCTATAGGTATTAGGTAGGTCTATGTCAGAGGAGTAAAATAACAGTAATAGCTATACCTAGGCCTATGGTTTTGGTGAATAGTATTACACATATTGGAAATGTAGCGTAGGTTGTGTCCAGAATTAACTTTGAATTTCACCATTTCACTGTTTCAAGAGAGAGACTTACCAATGTTAGGTACCTAGGTAGTACGTAGCCCTATGTAGATTAACCCCTTTCTAAGCCATAGGCTTGGTATATCGGATATCTTCGTGTGATCCATTACACTTGTGTCTTGTTTTCGTATATAGTAGGTAGTATAGTAGGCCATGCTAGGCCATTTCGGTATGGTTTGCGTACCCAGATCAGAGATAGATAGGTTAGATTAAGATGCCCGAGGTGTACCTACGTATCTTTTCCCTTTTAACTTTTATGATTTTCTAACTTACGCTTAGAGTTCATACTGTAATAGGCCTAGGCCCACTACCTATACTAGGTTAGACTTGTAGGCTGAAAACTGAATGTAAAAGGCGTGCTAATCACGTTGGCCTAGCTTAGGGTCACAGCCACCAGAAGTATATTCTTACTGTTGGAGATAAATGTTTGGGTGATTCTAAGAAAGAGCTCCCCATTACATTATTGTTTATTAGTTAATGATATTTTTTTACTTAATATAGAAAAAGGTGTACATAGTACCTAATTCAGTATATGTGAAATAATTTGATAATTATAGTTCTAAAAATAATGAGAAATTTACCATCTTGTTTAGACTGTAGCTAGCTATTAATCACTTTTATCCCCGAGGAGTACCTATTGCTAAACACTGCGTACCGCTGAGCTTCCGCCATTTTTAATATGAGACCCTTGGGGATGAAAGTAGTAAGCCATAAATAAAATATGGTAAATGTCTCATTATTTTGGTAGCCTATATTTTTCTATTTATCTCACCTGTACTGCATTAGTTAGTAGTAGTATAAGCCATACCTTTTCAGTATTGTTTGGTCATAAAAGTTCATTAATAAATTAAATCTCGATGTGGAGCTTCCTGAGAATTAGGTATACCCAATTACTAGCTAGGTTATCCTGTAGCCTAGCCTAAATTCATAAATTTTGAAAATGCGTAGTTTACTGAAGGGTTACACCAGTATATTTTTACATTGGCTACTATATCTCAGTCAAAGTTTTGCATCTTAGGTGCTCTCCATTACTTGACTAAGGGTTCTCCTTAAATTTGGGGATGCATATTTAACCTAGGAGGCAGAATATTACAGATTTCAATGTTATTAATATATCTTAAGTTGCCTAGGTTCCTCTTTTAAGATAATGTCACATGAGTTGTTATTGTTGGCATCTTGGAGTGCTTTGCCACCATGAAGTCGTCAAAAATTGTGTTTTTCATGATAACCATTTTGTGTGCTTCATGGGTGACTTCATACATAATTGCATTTAGCTGAGTAGCTAATACTGTACATTTAGTACCAATAGCAGTGATCAGCAACTGCCCCCTGTTGCTAAAAATAGACATCAGGCCAGTGCGCATGTGCATGTTTACATCAAGCAGGTCCTACATCTTCCATACTTTCTTTTGGTACCATTTACCTCCGTCAATGGTAATAATGATGTCCTCTTGACATCCTGAGCCTATACAATCCTCACACTTGAAACAAGTGGAAGGTTACATGAGTACTTTGTATTTTTATATTAGAAAAGAGAGAGATAGAGATAAAAACAGGATATAATAAAGTATAATACTAAGGTCAGTATGACGTTATTTCCACAAAGACTCCAATCGTACTTAGTTGGGTTACTGTATTAAATATACATGTATACTAATGCAATATATAGTATATATGTATAGGATTTTGACCCACTAGAAACGCTCGGAGTCTCTCTGGTTATTTCATTCAATACTTCATGATACATGTTTTTGTTCTCACTTTTTTTACAAGCTGACATACTGAAAGATCTTGCACACTGCTAAACACAAAAGCAGTGCTGGGAACATAAGTTTCTTTCAACGTTATCTTTGGAAACTTCCTTGCTATGGCCATTACAACATAATTCGTACTGATTTGTTTGTCCGACCTTGTGTTGCTGTGTGTATCACGTGACCAGCTAAGCACAAAGTGATGATGTAGTTGCCGATCGCTGATATACAGTCAGTTTATAATTTTCATCTTTATAATTAAGGGATAGTTACCAATTACCTATTTAATTGGCTGTCATATAATAGCTAATGTGTCATGGGCCAAGGCCTGCAACAATTCTGACCTACTTATTAAAGGAAAATGCTCCCAGAAAGTAGTAACTATATTTCTATTTGCAATGCTTCCATTGTTGTGATTTGATGTGTTTTAATATCAGTTAGAGGGATGTGTTTTAGACATATTGGACATTGTTTCATTCTTCCTGCATGAATGGCAGCAAAATGACGAACATGCTTGATTGCAGTTTTTCTAACATTACAGTGTTAGCTGTTTGTAAACTTTGTTGGCAAGATGCAGAAGATGCCTGTCACACTGCCATTAGTCTCATGCTCTTAAGCTGTAGCATAATTTAACCCACAAGGTGCGGCATGTCGCTAAAATCGATGCCTTATATGCTGCGTAAGTACAACGTCAATATTAGCGACGCCTTATTTTTAAATATCGCGGTTTATTTAGCCCCTCCCCTTAGCTCTGTTTCAGTGATGTCAACAGTCTCACCAGCCATTCAGCTCACTCTTGGACATAAAAGATGCCAGATGTCTCTTAATCATAGGTATAAAAATAGCATAATTGTAAACCTTCCGTCAGCCCCGGGGGCCAGGAGCAGGGAGGCTTTCATATCTTTAATTTACAACGTTTGAAAATTTATATAAATCTTTGTTTATGTAAATTTTGGTGATAATGGCTTTTGATGATAATGCTTATTCTTTTCCATCAAATACTGATACAGAGATAGATAATTATAGCGACAGTGAGGATGTAATATTGAGTTAGAATTTAGTTTGCATATGTCCGTTAACATACACACACATATACAGTGGGCCCCCCGTATTCGCGTTCTCCGGATTCACGGACTCACACATTCGCGGATTTCTCTTGGGAATGTTTCCCCGTATTATTCGCGGAAAATTCGCGCATTCGCGGTATTTTTCTATAAGGAATATCCACAAATTCCTGGTTTTTTTTTATCAATTTCATCATAAAATGCAGTTTTGTGATAAAACTATTGAAAAAACCAAGTATGAAAATTTTTAGTGGTTTTTCTTGAGTTTTAACTTACAAAATAGGCTGTTTTTAGCATTTTTATAGGGGTTCCAAACATTCGCGGGTTCTAACTATTCATGGGGGGGTCTGGTATGCATCCCCCGGGGAGACCACTGTACACTGAATCAACCAATTAATAACTGCTGTATATATTTTGCAATCTTATAGGTGTTTCTTGAATAGCTAAGGAGTAATATTGCCAAGAAAAAAATTTGAAATTATCTCAGAAAATATGGCGTAAAGCATTCCAAAACTAAAATGCATTTTTTGAAAAGAATGCAGGTACCATCCTACTTACAACCAAGTTTGGTTCTGACCCACTGGTTGTAAGTCAGAATGGATGTAAGTCGAACCTTAGAAAGTGGCCAACATACTGGGTAGGGTATACTATCAAACCTTTGCTATATAAAAGTGCCTACTTAGTACTGTAATGTAACGTACAATCATTATTTCAATCTTTTTACCATAATGTACTTCTACTAATACATTTTAATCATTTATGTAATAGTATAGTATATTATGTACAGTCAGGCAGTGAGTTACAATGGGGTTAGGTTCTTGCATGCATGTCAGAAGTCGATTCTTACGTAAATTGGTTTGCAATTCAGTCTACAGTACAGTTAATACCAAATGATGCTGCAGATAGGGCAGGGTAACTCAAACTGATGCTGCCTGAGTGATGAGAGTTCTCATGAGATGGCGCAGTGCCAAGTAACTCAATGGTCAACTGTCTGAAGTAAGGTTGTAAGTACGAGTGGTCGCATGTCGAGCAGGTTGTAAGTCGGATAGTAGTTGTGTTTTCTTTCCAAAATATATTCTTTTCAAATATTAATTTTCTAATATCTTGTATTTCACATTTTATTATTAATCTGCGAAGTAAGGAGAATACAACTATGTATAACATTATGTGATAAGTTAAAAAATGAGCAAGAAAATATTGGTTCCATTACTGATATTGCTAATTCGTAATATTGCCGTCGTCCTTTGGTAGCAACCCCTAGCACCTCTTGGGTTAATCTAGACATGTAGACAAAGCTATTGTAAATTTGTTTTTATTTGCTGCTGGAAAAATATGTCAGTTTGTGAGGTTAGGGAGTCTCTACTTTGCTGCGTTCAGCAACAGTAGCATCTGTAAATAAAGTGGAACCTCTACATACGAAAGTCCCTACGTATGAAAAATTCAGGTTACAAAAGCAAAGACGAAATTTTTTTGCTTCTGTGTACAAAAATATTTGAGGTTGCGAAAGGGTAAAGTCCGAGATTCGCCCGGGCTGCTGAGAACAATTTTAGAACTTGTGCACCGCCAACTCAGCAGACTCGCCACCATCCTCCCGCTCTCCCACTGGTTCCTGATGCTAGTCACCGCCGTAAGATCCTGCTCTCCTATTGGTCAGCATCTGTCCCATCATGCCTCTATGTAAAGGTGTTCCTTGACCATTTTTTGTGGCAGCATTATTGTAAACATACGGAATTAGTTTTTTCACATATATTTTGTTTGTTAACGTAAATTTGCGTTGGTGATTTCGCTTTCGTTGTACTGTAAGTTACTTTATTGTGTTGTGTGTGAACTTAATGACTTACGTTATTAGCCATGGGTCCCAAGAATGTTGCTGAAGTTCACGGAAAGAAGAGGAAGGCTTTCTGTGGAGACAAAGATGGAGATAATCAAGAAGTGTTAATATTTTCTGCCATTTGTTAATGTGTTTCGTAAAGTTTAGTGTTAATGTTTTCTGCCATTTTTTAATGTGTTAAGTAAAGTTAAGTGTTCATGTTTTCTGCCGTTTGTCCTCCCCTCTGTCGCTACTTTCGGACATCACCTCACTCGATAGGTAAGGTACCACATTTTACTATATACTTACGTACATGTACACAGTATTTCTTGTACCCTGTACACTAATACACTATTTACAGGTACAGTAACGGTTAGGTTAAGTATTGAATGGTCCAAATTGTTGTATTTCATTGTTTATTGGTCAATTTAGCTTTATTATAAAATTTACTGTGGTGTTTTTGTAGGGCTTGGAACGAATTAGGCAATTTACATGTAAAACGTAGTTCTAGATACGAAAAAATCAGGTTACGAAAGCCGCTTTGGATTGAATTAATTTTGTAACCTGAGGCACTACTGTTTATGAATTAATTCCATGTGTATGATACCACTAACAGATTCTATGCTTAGTCACACTGCGCTGATAGTCTCACCCAATTGATGGTACTCCAATACAGTTGAGATATGTCAGAACCACACTAGCCTATTCATATGTATTACTCAGATGACTATGACACAGCTAGCTTTTTTTTTTTTGAAGTAATGGATCCTTGTTTCGAATGACAAATATTAGACTAGGTTGAATAAAGAACTAAAGAAGCTCTTTATTGTAAATGGCAGTACTAGTATGAAACTGGTTAGTAGGATAGGATGAGTTACTGTTGTAACTGAATGCTGTTTGCTTTACCATATCAAGTTTTCTAGTTGTGGGAATGCTCTGTCAGAAATGAAGTTAAATAGACCCAAGGATTTTACCTATCTTGTAACCATAGCTAGGATAACTATAAATTTCCAGGTATTTAGTTTTTTCAGCTTTTATAAATGCTTGTTGTACATAGTAATGACTTAAGCTGATCACTTTAAAATATATTTAGAATGTTGGAGAGTATAAGCTATTGCACAAACAAAGGTAATATAATACCATTTCAGCAAATTAATTTGTGAATTTTTGGTTAGCTTCATTTTATAGTAGTTTGACAATTTTTTTATGAATGTTAAATACTAGTCTTTCATGGTTGTTGCATATTGTAACACAACCTTTATGTATTGCAGGGTATACATCAAAGTATTTACCTTGTTCATGTGAGCTTTATTCTTCTAATAATGCCCTCTCTAGGGAAGGGCTAGACTTTCATAAACTTTAAGTTACTAAAACCCCTGGAGCAGTTGACAGAAATGAAATAGTTTCCATTTCTCTCTACCTGAAAATGCTTCAGACCATTCATGGTACTGTATTATATTTCCAAACCCTCAGAATACATTTGAATTGTATAACCTGGGTGTACTGTATTATTAAGAATAGATTACTGCATATGTAGTTCAGGAGTTATATAAAGTTTATCACATAGGATAATTATGATGCAGGTGTAGGCTATACTGTATTTAGGATCTTGAATAAGACATAACAAAATAACAAAATGGTGTAATAATGAAACATTTTTGGAGGGTTTTGAAAAATTTGTTTCAAGCCAATTGTTTGAGTGAGGTAGTACCTATATACATCATCAAACTAAAGAGGGAGATGAACTACTGTAAAGCGCAAGATGGAATTTTTCTTTCAGTTATGCATACCACCTGGCTCTAGTTATTGATTCATGCAAACAAATTTCATTATACTAGTCTTTGGGTAAAGAAGTAGAACTGCTGCATAAAGAAAATTTATGCGTTATGAAGAAGATATTAATAGTACAATATTATGAATTATGAGGGTACATGCCAGGACAATTAATGGCTTGTACTATAATCTGTTGAAAGTGCTGGCAGTGCTAGTGGATGTAAATGGTGAATATAAAAAACAATTGCAGAAAAGAATACTTTCTGTACTTGAGTCAAGTCTGAATGGAGGATGAGGTATAAATCATTGATAAGCATTAACATTCATTCTGAGGGATATTAGATTAGAGAGAGCAATTCAGTCATGTAATTAGTTTATTCCTGTCTGTGTAGGAAGATCTCATCAGAGATTTGTAATTTTGAACACAATGTCATGTTTGTACAATATGTTTGATCTGTACTGTACTACTTACTATAATTACTGTATATTGCATCTATTTAATATTTTAAAATTTTTTTACACTTCTGAGTTTGTTGCCTATTTAGCCTTTGTCAGAAATTCTGCTTTGTATTTTTTTGTTATTCTAAACATATTTTATTGTATTTTGTTGTGAATTTGTTTCAGTCTTAAAATTTTAACATTTGATTCTGAACTTGGTCAGTGTGACTGCATTGTTTTTAAGTAAAAATTCTATGTGACAGAAGGGATTTTATAAGATTTTTTTGTACCCTTTCAGTTTCTTCTGCAATGGGTACCAAAATATTCAGTATTGCTCTAGTGGTTGCATTTGCTGCCATCATAATAAATACCTACATGAAAAATAAGGTCAGGAGTTATTTATGAGTTTTATAACCTCTTTATACATGTATATACGGTATATGGCATTATGGATATCTAAATGGTGTGCTAGTTTTAAGGATTGCTCTTCCCACATCCCATGAATTTATTTGGTGTCTCAGGCACGTTCCAGTGGTAGGGTTAATTTTTTCCATAGTGCTCTGCGCTTAAATAAATGTAGTTCCTTGAGTATCCCTTACCATTTTACAATGCTATGAGTATCTGTAATTTACTGTTAGGTAGAACCTTAGTTGATGTTGTTCTATGTAAGATAATTTGGTGTGGCATTTTCAAATACATATACGTACTGTAGTGAAGCCCATTTATTGGTTTTCAGAAGTGCATGTTGCTAGCTGTGTTGACAATGCTGTGCTAGAGAAGTGGTGTCTTTTATGATGTGTTTTTAACTTGTTCTTGAAAAGGCAGATGCCTCACCTCTTCCTTCCCTTGCACAAATAAGTCATTATCAAGAATAAGTTTAATTTCCTGCTCCATTTGGTACCAGCTGAGACCATATACAGTAGCACTTAAGTGCTGTATGTTGCAATATTAGGATTATCTTTTCTTATAGTTCAACACTAAGTTGAAGTGAAAGTATTTTAACAGTTTATTTCACCTTTTTATTTAGTATTTTACTGCTATGATAGGTTTGTTATTTCTCATGATATCTCAAGGGAGCACTTGATTTTATCCTTGAAATACTGTTTCAATTAGTGATAAATTAAAGTTCAATGATTAGACAATTACTCATGTTACAATAAATTGAACTGAGTAACTTGATGAATTCCTCTTTACTAAATGTGAAAAATTACAGATGATATTCAGATACCCTGTCAACATTCCTTTGCATAATGAGTCTAGAACAGTGTAGACCATACAAATTTATATTATTTGCAGCAACAAAGAATGCTGTTATGGATTTTGCATATTCCATATCATGAATTTTATTCTAGTAGATTTAACTGTTTCGGATTATGTGAACTCATCAAAACATGTTCTGAAAGCTAAAGAAAAGTGCTTTCTATTGTACAGTACAGTATATGCTTTTGGTTTCATATGCTTGAAATTATAATTGTCATGTACAGTACTAGAAATAATGTAGCAGACTCCCTTACTATGGTACATATACGTTTTCCCATACCTTGTGCAGACCAGAGTATTTCCCTTTAGTGTCTGCTATCATGAATGCTTAAATATAATAATAGTATCCTGTTGAAAATACCATTCATTCTAAGTGTGTCCCTCATACCTTAAGTGCATGACTTTTTTCATGGATTGTGTTTGCTTAGTTTTGTGGTGTTTTGGCTTGAAACTCGCCCCCCCCCCCCTTTTTTTTTTTTTTATATTGTCATTCTGTCTTTCTTCTCTTCTCTTGTGCTTTGAATTTTTAGTTTTACTTTTGTGACATTACTGTGTGTTGCTATTTTGCTAATGTTACAGTTTTCAGTATAGCATAGTTGTTCTCATTTAATCATAGTGTACAATGCTTTCCTGCATAAATACAGATTCTTATTTTACTTGTGCTTAATATAATTTATGTAAAAGAAACAGACCCATTATTTTCATAAAAGCCTAGGGAATAGTACAGTACTATCTGTGGAGGGTAAGCTGCCATGGTAGGTGGAAATCTGTAACTCATATGCATCTAGAAAGTCTTGTGATCACTGGCCTTGATCTGTTTAAGGTATTCTTGTTGCCAGCTAATAATCTTTTATTATATACATATCATTTTTATGGTATTTTTCTATTGTTGGATTAAGTATGAGATGAATTCTCTCCTTTTATGGTCCAGAACTTCTTTTATGCCCATTGTCCATAATTTGGAAGTCCTTCATTGTTTCTTGTCAGTGTATGTTAAGATGTGTGAATTTTATTCACCAATTGTAGTTTGGGTAATTTGTTTTTACTTTGCTTAACATAAGTACCCTGTATACTGTTGTTGTGTACTATACATGCATTTACAAATCCCACTTTGTGTTTATGCCCAAACTTGCTTTCCTGTATGTTACATAATATTAAAATTAAAATTTGTATATCATTACTTTATATTTGAATTATGGTTGTGTTGTGTAGACATAAACAGTGCAATACTATCTTTCCTTCCAGGATGTAGCCTGGGGTTGATTGTTTAGTCTTTTTTCTGATATTTTGATTTGTTCCATGTTGGGTGTTTACTTATTTGGTACATAATTGATTTTAAATGGTTTTCATAAGCTTGGCATAAAATATCTGCGATCTATTACATGATTTACATGTACGTATATATGACTGGATGTACGTATATATGACTGGGAAGCTGAAATTTTCTGGTAAGAGCAACATTAGTCATGGTTTCTCTACACTACCTTCCATTTAAGGAGCAAGTTTCCCTTAGAAAGAGAGAGGTTTGCATCCTCATGAAAATAAAATGCAAATTCAGGATCATTTGCATTTTCTGAAGAGATGCTAACCCAAAGTCTTTTTATCATAATCACCAGTGTAACTAACCCCCCATTTCTCATTTGTCCTTGTTGCCATAGAAAATCATGAAGCTGACAGTCGAGTGAGTGGATAATTCCTAATTCTTTCATTTACTTGCGTCCCGTTCACTATACTTACAGCCATGTGGTAGAAAATATCAGATTTGTATGTAGGTATTAGGATGTACTTTTTGCCTTGAAGCTTTCTTGCTGGCATGGCACTTAATGTTGTTATGAATACCTTCATGAATACACATCTCAAGTGGTGGCACTAATTCAGATCTTCATACAAAAGTGGGATAATTCAGCACTCAGAAGTTAAAGATGTAAGCTCTCTCTCTCTCTCTCTCTCTCTCTCTCTCTCTCTCTCTCTCTCTCTCTCTCTCTCTCTCTCTCTCTCTCTCTCTCATTAAGTAATAAGGATTTTTGCACCTTCGCCAGCCTTTGGAGCAGGAGAGAAAGCTGTACTATTTGTTTTGGCTTTCTTTGGATTAACTGGATCCTCAACTGGGGGTAGTTCAGGTTCCATATAAAAACTTTTATACAGTATTTTCAACAATTTTTCTTAACATTCCTTCAGGTTTCTGTCATTCTGATTCTTATGAATGCTGTGTGATAATAAGATTCATTATAACCAACAGTCTATATGAGTATAGTATTGCCCTTGTTAATTTTTACTGAATTGTTAGTTGATGGTGGATTTGTTGTTAGCCCCACCCAACAGAGGTCTTTAGTATATTAAAGTTGTAACGTAAGTTTTGTTGGATGCCTGAGACAGCTGGTGCGAGAAGGTTAATCATATTGTTAAGACTGAAGGTTTGTTAGCTATGAAAAATACAAATTGACTAAAAATTTGTCATTTTGCCATGGTTTAGACTCATTATCATTTCTCCCAATGACCAAAGTTGATTATTATTTGAGGTATGTTTTGGTGTAGTACAATACAATTGTATAAATTTGATTACCAAAAATATAAACATTCCAAAAACTGGTTTAAAGGTAAGGAAAATATATAATAGAGTAGTATCTATTGCTTTTTTTAAAATAGCAATCGAATGCTTTTTACTGTATGTGTTTTATCTAGGATTTACTACAGGTTCCAAGCTATAGAAGAGGTTGTTAAGTCTTTTCAAGAACTGTTGAAGTGGCTTTTGGAGACTGACACTGAGTCCTGAAGAAAAACTCTAATAGGAATATTCATTCTGGATTTATTTGTCTTGAGTAGGATTATATATTGTATAGATTCAAAATAACAGCTGTTGTCCATATTCCTGTTTATTAGGTTCTTTTATAATGGAGTAGTGTATGGTTTTTAAATCTTAGCTGTCTGTCAACATGCCCCAGATACCTAGTCCTTTTGGAAGTACTTAGATTATTAAAATCTAAGTGCAGTATAGAAATTCTATTCCTAAGGTTTCACTCTAATATTTCAAGTATTATTTGCTCAAAGATCATACAGGTTTTCAGCAATCCAAGGTTGCTAGGCATAAGCTACCTGCCTTAATATGATGAATTGTTGATTTAGGCAGATTGATGTTATGGGCATGTCAAGGTTTGGGATGCAAAAGTGTCTCATGGCTCTGGGTTCATTCTGAAAATGAGGAATATTTGTTGAATGTGGGTTGAAAGTTCATTTGGTAAAGATCACATTGGACTTATTTGTTTCTTGCTCTTCTTTCTTAGAGAACATAATTCAAAGCACTGATTACTTGACCAACTGTAGATCACTTTCCTAACAGATTCATTTTACAAGATGATTATACAGCAAACCTGTATGGTCCCAGTCCAGGTCCAAGCAACTAAAATGCAAGGCAGGGACTCGTGTGTATCCTTTCAGAGGGGATGAGGAATTCATAAGAAGCTAGCTACATGAAAGTTTTCATGGTGAAATCCTCGTGTTGTTGAGAAGGTGATCTGTGTAGCCAGCGGTTCCTGTTATAACTTGACATTGAGCTGTGCCTAAACTCGGGGTGGGGGAAGGGGGTGGGGGCCGTATCAGCATGCTGCTCTTGGCTGCTATTTTTCTGCTGGGAAGTTCATGAAGCAGTGGTACTACTTCTTGTTGCTTCAGTTATACACTTTGCCAGTCTTTGTTGTGCATGAATTTACTAACTGAATATAGGTTGTTAGCTCAAGGACTTTGGTCAATAGATAATTTGTTCAAGTTCAATGTCTCTCTTCATTTCTACCTAGAGATTGAGCTCTTGGCCACTAAAGTCTGTTATTTCTCAATTTGCATAATTCTGTCAAGGCTTGAGAGCAGCAATAACAGATTCCCGCAGTCATTTAGCCAACTATGGGTAGCAATATAATCTTGCCTGTAACATCAGTGGTCAGGAGCAGCTCTCGCTTTATCTATATTGTAGCCATTCAGTCTTCATTGTCAGTTGTGTAAGAAAGAGGCTTGATTTGGAGACTATTTTCCTATAATTTCACCTTTTTAGAATAGAAAATTTGCATAATTCTGTGGTGCTTTTGGGAATCTATCTGGCACCTCCACACCTAAATTTTTTTAGTTGTTGGAGTCCTTTTATTTTGTACAACTATTTTATTTTCTCCTGATTATCAAATACAATGGCTCTAGCACTGCTTTGACACATCTTTGAGGAGGAGGTTCTCAGCTGCAAGATTGATGACATATAAGACCATTTGTCTCACTTCATTTGGCTTACTTTAGGGTAGGTATTAGGTGGCCCTCAATATGATGGTGCCAATAGGCCTTAAAGAATGGTTTTGTACAACACAGGAAAGATACTGTGATCAGTGCAAGAAGTTTCTGACAAGAACACTTCAGGAAAAAAACTTGTGGAAAGATTCTTCTCCATCAGTCTTTGTTGCAGTGGACAAATCAGCAACATAAAGGCCTGCTCGGGATGACTGAATTATATTACATATACTGATGGAGATATGTTTTCTTATTCTGTATAGACCTGAATGGATTCAGGTTTTTTTTGAAAATGTGCCCTCTTGTTCTTAAAATTTCAGTTTACTATATTTCTAACCATCTTGTGTCTCCTTCCTAATTGGATTGAGTATAAGAATGCTCTGCCTGTGGTGGGAGTGTTCACATGGTAACTACCTGGTTAGTTTTTTTATATTAATTGAAATTGTTATCCTACCCAATAAGCACTAGTGAGAAATTTCTCTAGTGTGAAATGTGAAAGTTATAAAAAAAAAAAAATTGATTTTCATGCACCAATTAATTTTGACAATAAAAGATTAGTTATTGAATTCAGAGGTATGGCTAAATTACTCTATAATCTGATCAAGCTTTATGTTCTATGAGAAAATTATTTTTTTAGGAAATCCATCTGGGAAAGATTCAAGGTTTTTCTATTTATTTTAATTGGAAAAATAATCAACAGAATAACTATTTAAATTCAGTCATTAAGGTAAAGCTGTTGATTGCTTGATAGAGAAATGTAGTAGTACTTACATTTTTTTATGTAAATTTTTAGTTGAGTTTCAGATACTATTAAGAGACCAGAGCCAAGGATTATGCTTGGAAAAACATTATTGTATAGTTTATTGTTTTAATCTTTGTTGTTCTAGGGAGAGACAAGATATATGTTTCATGCAGAATGGTACGACCCAGTGTCAGCAACTATAAAGAAATTCCATTTGAGTTTCTTCCCACGGGACAAATCTGTAGAAATGGTAAGAGTTTATATGTATTGTACATATTGATATTTATTTTTTTACAAGCACAGAACATGTATTCAGCACCTTGTGTAGAGTTGAATGGTACATTATTCAGAACCTGTTGTATTGTACCAAAGGTAATGACTAATAAAACTTTAGATCATATGCATACATCATTTACAGTTGACTCAAGCATCTAGTGGTTGGGAACTTGACTGAGTCGTATGTCTATAACAGTCTATAGTGATTTAACTATACCTTGGAAATTTGTGCCAGTGTATCACTTTCCAGTTGTCTGGGTGAAAAGAAGGTATTTGGAAGGCCACTTTTTTGCCAACTCATTGATGTCAGCTCATTTTTTTCCCTTTGTAAATTAGATGAATAATGTATTTTTAGGGTACAAGAGTATTTTTCCAGTTGTTGGTTTTATATTTTGTAACATTCAACATGTAGTTGGGTATTATATTAACTGTTTTGTTTTGTAGAGATACTGTGAATTCTTGAAAAACTAAAGATCAATCAGTGTGGAATGTGGAATGTGGAATGTGAGTGAGGAATGTAAGGATGATCAGTTTCCCTGGTTTTCATAGACTTCTTGGTGTTTAAAAATGTTAAGTTTTTTCTTTGCAAATACATATTGGTATCAGAATATTTTTATTTAACCTTGAGTATTTTTCTTAATTGATTCACACACTAGTTCTGGTTTTATTTTTCAATTCAATTAAATGAACATAGTTTTCTTGAAGGATTCGTACTGAATCTTGAGGCAGCTGAAATATAGTACTTTTTAAAAATATTTTCATTATTTTTTGTTGTGTAAGTATTTAACCTTTGTTAAAAATTCTGAAGTATTCAGATATGTTGCTACATTTTCAAATTTCAGTATGACCTGAGGGCACAGCGGTTATTTTTGAAGAGGTTCCAGGTAGAAGGGATTGATGAGAGAGATCTTTACCTTGGAAATACTATTGTAATTTTATCAAGACAACTCAAGATTATAGACTATGCTGATGCTTCCACCAGAGAGCTCATTAGTGCTAGAAGGCAGAGGTGAGTATATTAAAAATTCTGATTTGACTTGGCATGTGTAAGATAAATACACATAACCAATGAGCCATGTACCTACTTGATGGTAATTAATTTTTCACAGGTTCTTCTAAAGGTGTTAACATGTCTTGGGAAAACTGAGAAAAGGAACAGAATCCTGGGGAGGCTTTTCAAGTTAAACAAATGGAGCAGGATGCTAATGGGAACAGATTTGGAAGACTTCTTAAATAAGACTGATTCTCCTTAACCTGAGGTTTGACTCCAATTCCCAATTGCATTCCAGCAAAGTCTTCCCCAACTCAGCAGCCAACTGCAGGTCAGATTCATGAGTTGAAAAATGGCCACGAAATCTGTAGGCCATCGGCTCAGCCAGCATACTACCACTTCCCCGTTGGGCTCAGAAAAAAAAGGGACCACAACCAACTGGCAAAACTGTGTCTCTAACCTTCCACTGTTGAGTACAGCTCTTACTCATTCCCATATACCAAACTCCAATGAAAAAAGAAAAGATCAATATGAATATTAAACAATCCCTTGCCCACAAGCAAAACATAAAATAAAAAAACCCATAAATTAAATAACTAATTCCTAAGAACTACTGTCTAAAAATTGCCCGACCTAATCAACTTAAATACAAAAAACAAAATAGTATAAAGAAAAAATCAAACAATAATTCACACAAACCCAAGCTTTCCTAATTTATTATTACTTTAATATTACAGTACACAACTTAATCTTATCTTATCCTCTAATACCTATCTAAGCTCAACTTAATACATATTACCCCAACCAGCTAAGAACCCAAACTTATTCCTTAATCCTGATATTGCAATGATACTGCATAAACTTTTGATTTTCCTCTCGCCAGCAGCTCCTTCTGCAGAGAGCCTCTGGTTGTTCTTTTTTAGTTCTGAATCAATATTTCCAACTGCTTGCAGATGCATATTTCTTGAAGTTGATCCTTGATGACAGCCTGTTGTTGCTTGCTACAATCCCAAATTATAACGATGCTGGTAAATTGCTGATTATGAAGGATGACTGTCAGGATCACATTTTTTATACAGTATCTGAGCGTGCAGAACATACCTGTCTTGGAGCACAGGGGAAAGGCAGTGACGTTATATGACAACTCTTGAAACAGCCATTGTTAGTGATGAAAAATCATGATATGCTGCCTTTTTAAGTTTTAGAAATAGAAACAAGGTTATTTTTCAAAATCCATGTACGTATCCTAATGACATATGAAAGTAGATCGGTGAAGGATAAAACTTCTCAAACATGATAGGACCAGTAAGTAAGAACCTACTCCAAGATAATACGGTGATCTCATAAAGCTGGTGAAATTTCTAAAGCAGCATATTTAACAAATATTAATGCTGAAAAATACAGTGGAAGAGTAAATACTAATTTGTATTTTGAATTGGGTTTGACATGCTGTTGAGCCAGATGGAATGTTGTGCCTTATCTGCTAACTTTCAGGGTAGTTGGGAAAGATTGGTCTCTACTTTGTAATGCACGGAAAGGTTTTTTGAGCTTTAGTGAACCACATAGTTTCCAGACCCTAGGCTACCTTAGAAGACACCTTTCAGCAGCCTTTTGGATATCTGGATATCTTTTCTCCTGTCCTTGGATTTGCAGAGTGATCAGCAAAGTTCTCTTAGTTGCAGATAACTTTGGTAGCTCCTGTTTGTCCTTGTGCAGTGATATACTGTTCTGCTAGATCTTCTGGTTGAGGCACCTGGAGATTCCCATTTGGTCCACTCTTTTTGGTTAGCTACACATTTTTAAGTAGCCTCAACTGTATTTACCTGGGAGTAAACAGAATGGGGTTGAACACCAAGCAAGTCCTTTGCACTGGTGCCTCAGCCACCAGCTAAGTTATAGATAGTTGGAGGTAGCCAAACTAGTTAGTAGAACTTGCACATTGCCATCTCAACATATTATCAAAGGCTATTGCATATTCTTTTTCAAACTTGTTTCAAAATCTCTTTGAAAGCCTGGTAATACACTTCACATATATATATATTTTATCAAAGTTTATTGCGATATTTTCCCCTCTCTTGCATATTAACCTTACTTTACATGCCAGCTGAACTGAGAAGACAAATTTAGCTACTCGCTGTAGCCTCGTCCCTGGTTTTGGTGGACATGGGAAGACAACTGTCTGGGTAATTTGGTGTGACAGAGTTATAGCTGAAAATGTCATGAGCACCATGTGACATAGAAGTTCTGTGTTACATGTGCAATTTTTAATTTCAATTTTCTATTCTGTCATTTAGATCATCTTCGCTGACAGGGTCTCTCTCTAGTTAGAGTTACTTCTCTGCAGATTCATCAAGACAAGCTCTTTTCAGTCCTTGCAGTGAAAACTTGTTCTGCTGTGAGCCTGGTCCTCTAATAATTATTAAAGGGCATGACTTCTCTTTCTCAGTAGTTGTTCATGCTCATAGGAGCTTTGAATGGTTTTATCCACCTCATTAGCACTGACCTCCAGAGATCACTATTCACCTTCAAGACTTGTTCTGCTAGGTTTCACCCCATCATAAGATGTTATTGGGATTTCTCTTGATTTTGTTTGTAAGTTTTGGGCAAAAACTCAGAATCCACCAGTTTCTAATAAGAGCCTAGGGAATCTCTTGGTTTCCTCCCAAATAAGAACTTTTTAGTGGAAAGTGACATGTTATGTGATAACTCTTGAAACATCCTGTTTTATTGATGGAAAAATTTAGATTTATGCTGCTGTTTTGATTTTTGAAAATAAAATCATGATTACTATTTCCCATTTAGAAGCCACATTTTCCAGTGAGAACTGACCTCTTAGGCCACAATGCTGGGCTTTGTTTTGTGGTTCTGACAGACAAGAAATTGGTGTCCAGAAGACTGCTTCCAAAGTCTCACTATCTCAAAGCACAACCACACAAATCAAAAAAATGAAGTGGCATTCCGAAACACACAAATTCTGAAAGACTAAAATGTGTAAGATGATAAAAAGAAAGATACATAAAAATATTAATGTCAATATAAATGTTTCAAATTATCTTCAATGTAACAAAAGTAAAATACTAAAGAAAAAAAAGTAGCTAAGCCCTATCTCTCTGAAGAGGCAATATCCCCTTGGGACACAGACCAGCGTACTCATAACACAAGCGATGATGAAGCAGAGGAAAATGGCACATCTAGTGCAATTTGCATCTGTCCCAAGGCAGGTCAACACGGCACAAGGAAGGCTGTGTAAAAACACTGACGTCCCTGGAACTTCTTGGCTGAAAAATATGAAACATTGTACAGGCGTTGATCAAAAACCCGGCTTGGGGAAAGGAGAGAAAAGCGACACACTACTCTCCAAGGCGGTTGAAAGAAAGACTGGTGTGTCACGAGGTTCCAAGCTTGGTCAATGACCAACATCCACCTCCTATACGCATGAGTTGCCAGATGCCACAGATTCTTTGCTTTACAATCTTTGATTGTTTTTAACTGGTTTCCAGCTAGCGTTAGAAGAGTTATTGTATTGTTAAGACCTCAGGTTTGTTAGCTATGAAAAATACAAATTGATTTAAAAAATTTGTCATTTCTGGCTTTATGGAGTGATCAAATGAACATTCAGTTCATCTTGTGAGAAAGTTGTCTAGTCTGGAGAGGGGTCATAAAGCCCAGGGTGAGTGGGGAGGGTTTGCCTGCTACAAGCTATTTGGAGAAGTGTTCAGTTTACTGGTAATGAGGGTAAGTCTGGCAAAACCAGACTACTTATCTCATTTTACCTTGGGGATGTTTTCCACAAGTCCTTTGGCACTTCTCAGGACTCATGGTGGCTGCTCAATGTAGTGTGTCCTCCAAGCTCCTCTCAGCTTGGAAGGACCTCTGTGCAGGTAGACTTCACAATTGGGCATCCTATTTTAGAGCCTTGGCTCAGTGTTGGGACTCCCTCTGCTTACTGATTTAACTGGGGCATTGGCAGTAAAACTCTCATCTGAATAAATCAAAATATGATTAACCTAGATATTAGTTGCCTTCTGACTTGTGCTACCGTATCTTTAGGGCAGCATTAGGTTCTCTGATGTTTTCCTAGTTGAGAGTTCAGAGATATCATGTTCTGGCACTTTGGTCATGGTTGTGACCAGGAGTATGGCATGTTCATGTCAATATTGAACTTGACGGTCAGTTGGGAGGCTCCCCCCACTTAATAAGTGCCTTCTACATAAAAGGTAATAGTTTGTAATATATTTTGGAACAAATACCAATTTTTTAAAGTAATTTTTCTTTGGTACACAAACCAGTCTTATCGTAATTCTACTTCATCCACCTCATGAAGTCCCTGATGGCAAAAGAGAAAGTGCTTAATGATGGCAGGTGATTTAGTTAACTACTGATAACTATGGTATCAGTTTTCAGCAACTAATTTCAGCTTGTGCTTGGGAGTAATAATACTGTACATGTTCTTTTACTAGTATATGTAGTATATACTATATCTGATAGGAACTGTATAGGTTTGTAATGCTTGTTGGAAAGTAGTTTTTGTAGAACTGTATTGTTTACCTTGTGTTAAAAATATTTTGGTTTTGTACTTGATGCCCTTTTTCTTTTAGGGCATTCTTCAAGTTTTCTTGTTTAAGCATTACTGATACATATATGGAGACTGGTAAGTTTTGTGAAAGTAGAATCATGATGAGCTTTTATCTTTGTTTTAGTAAGTTTTGTGGAAGCAGAATTATATTGAGCTATTATCTTTGTTTTAAAACCTGTTTTTATATTTGAGGGTTATTCTTTCTTGTCTCTTCCAGAACTTTTGCTATGGTTAAACCAGATGCAGTACACAGACTAGGTGAAGTTATTGATGTCATACAAAGCAGAGACTTTGAGGTCAGCCAGATGAAAATGGTTCAGCTTTTGAGGTCTCAGGCAGCTGTTTTTTACAGAGAACATGAAGGCAGGCCTTTCTTTGAGTAAGTATTTTTATGTATGTGTTAAACCAGTTTATTCCATTTTGACTGTGATTGTGTTATACTGTATTTCATTGTCGTTGTAGGAGTAAAATGTTCAGATGAGGGAATTCTGAATTGGGTGAGGAACTGTAGCATGAAAAGAAACCTCATTATTTTCTCTTCTCCTTTATTCACACTCTATGCTAACAACATTTTGGACAATTGTCCATCTTCAGGTTTCATAGAAATTAAGAACTAACACATTTATACCCAAAAATCATAAATTAATTATACTGAAGGTAAAATGAATAAATCAGCACACAGCTATTGATAAAAATGAATCGAGATTAAAATGCTCTCCTTCTGAAGGCAGAGTTATTCATATTTACATAAGGTAGGTTTTAATTGTTCTTTATAAAAGGTTTGAAACAGCCATAGCCCAGTTTCAAACCAAACTTTACATAAAATACTGAAATCCAAAAAATGAAGGTTATTGAGGACTGAGGTGGCCTACCTAGCGGTAAAGTAAAAGGGACATTGAACTAGTGTCTCAATGCTCAAAAGCTCTGGAAGACAAGTTTCATTGAACTACCCACGTGTCTATGTTAACAAAAAAACAAAAAACCAGTGTTTAGTGACATCAAAGATCTGTTTTCTATGGTAACTCATGAATACAAGAAAGAAATTTATATACTTTATCGCGGTTTGATCAAAATGACTTTAAAGCGTGCAAGGTGGGGTGATGACTTTCCTAAGAATGATGTACAAGAGTGGCTGGACAATTATGGTGGCAATCTTGTCTTCAAGCTGATGTCTCATAACAAGATAGCAACTGCAGTTGCCACTGAGGAGAGGAGCAGGGTCTTAGATGACTTCATTGAGCTGATGGAGAACCCTTACATTTCAACTAGTTCACTACTTTGTGACCTCCTGGAGGAGGGTAGGCAGAAGAGGAGGAGGAGTTGTCAGTCTTCCTTGAGAGTTGTTCAAGTCTGGCCCACTTAAGCAGTTTTACCATTGCTCTCTCTCTCTCTCTCTCTCTCTCTCTCTGAAGTTATTATAGTGTTCATCTTACAAAAATATAAATACTTAAATAAAGAAATTGAAATATGTATCCAGACATTGGTAATGAAGTAGGAGAAGAAATGAGGAGAGGAAGCAGAGAGAGAGGCAATCCTCTTTTATCGTCACTGAACAGTCCTTCACGGCAAACACTTGCCAGATACACAAAAAGCGAACTACAAAAGCACTGCAGTCAACTAGGACTAAGAGGTATTTGGACGAATAAAAATGCCTTAATTGATAAACTAATGGAGCATTATAAAAATATTGGAGAGAATCATCCATCGCATGCTCCCAGTCAAGAAAGAGACCGTGAATCACAGATATCAACCCGGCACAGTTATATCAAAGGTTTGAAACTTTTGTTAGAGAGACAGAAGACAATTTCTATGTTATAAATAACTCTTTAGCCAATAAGAGAGAATAATAGGAGAACTACAAACTAAATTATTCCTTGCTGAAGAAAAAATCAGACATCTACAAGAAAGCCTTCAAAATAAGTACGGATCACGTCCCCCTCTGAAGCCATTACTCCTCCATTAAGTGGGAAAATAATAATTACTTATTGGAGATTCTTGTCTAAAGGAAGTTAAGTCTAGTGACCTTCAAGATAGTGTCATGGTAAGAACCCTACCAGAAGCAAATATGGACCTACTAAAATCTTGGGTAATGGAAAAGCTGGAACATTCACCTAACGAATGCGTCATTTATTGTGGAACTCAAGATCTACTCGTCGAGGATATTACAGTGGAGGGAATTATCGACAATCTGGGCACCGTTATTGCTGAACTCAAAGAGAAAAATCAAGAAATAGAGGTAAAGGTCTGTGAGCTTGTACCATCAATGAAAACAAATAATTTACCTGAAAGAATAACCGAATATAATACCAAAAGTGGAAGAATGGTGTTATAAAAATGGAGTTACGTTGATTAAAACACAAAAATTCTTCAAGCTAGGAACTGGCGATCTAGATATTAACTGTTACGATGCCCAAAATGATAAAAAGCTATGATTTACTTAATAGAGTAGGTGCTATTAGATTGTTAGATGCTATTTCCTCTGTATGCTTAGATAACTTTGTATGTTCCAGCTGGAAAGCTGTCAAATCAAATTTATGTAGTTTTAACAATATTCTCAGACCTAATACTATGGAAGATGTGAGTACAGAATTGTTGGCAAATCGAGTGAAAAGGGGAAGAAGAAATTATAACAAGGCCCCAGCAAAATGGAAAACAAGTACTTTAGGAACGAGAACCTCTCTCGAGTGGGATATGCCAATTCTCAAACGTGTCCTAGATATAATAATGATAGTAATGGCTCAGGCTATACTTATAGAAATAACAAAATTGGCAACTATAGTAATCATCTTAATACTAGAGGTAATAGATATGGCTGCTATAACTGCGGTGAATTCAATCACCAACAATCGAACTGTAGATTTGATCATAAACTAAGATGTAACATATGTTATGAATTTGGTCACAAAAGTAGATTATGCGAACAAACCCCAACTACTAGGATCTTGGCCAGGAAGATGGTGCCGACAGGAAGACTTCTCCTAGATTCAGTGATATGTTAACGGTAGTCCATATTAATGCCCAATCTTGTTGAGTCATAAACTTGAAATAGAACTTATGTTAAACGAACAAAACATTGATATTCTATGTGTTAGCGAAACATGTTATACACTAATATAAGTGACGCATTTATAAATATTCCCACTGTTATGATGTCTACCGTCAGGATCAAGGTCGGGTGGAGGGTATGTATATTTGTCAGAAACTATTTGAAGGTCACCGAAATGAATTTAACGATCGAAAAATGTGAGGGTGTAGAAGACAAGTGGATCTCGATTCAATATCGCAAGTTTCCGTCTGTTATTGTAGGATGCGTCTATCGCCATCCCAAAGCACCGGTAACCTCTTTTGATTATATCTCCGATATTTTTAAAGAAATTATTTTACGAAATAAGCATATATTTATCTATGGGGATTTTAATGATGATCTGCTAAAGACCGAGAATAAAATGTCTAAACTAATTAAAAAACTAAATTTCGATCAGATAGTAAACAAACCTACTAGAATTACTCCTACATCAGCGTCTTTAATTGATCTCGTAATAACAAATGCTAAACATATGATAATATTGATATTTATACCAAGCTTGGTGGCAGATCACGAGACAATCTTAACTCATCTGAATATTCGTAAGCCAAAAAAGAAACCTATTTTAAAAACTTTTAGATGTTTGCAAAATTATTCTCCAGACTTTCTTTGTGATCTCCTCACGAATAACGTAAATATATTAAATGGTATTTTAAATACTGACAATGTAAACAACCAAGTTGGAACTTTAAACGACGTCTTTACATCGTGTCTAAACATTTGTGCTCCGGTTGTAACGAAAGAAATCGTTCGTCCCCCTGCGCCGTGGATAACAGATGAAATAAAGCGAGACATGAAAGAAAGAGCAGATTGAAAAGTGAGTTAAAAAATCAAACTTTTAACATCTCCTTGAGAGAAAAACATAAAGACCTGAAGAAGAGAGTAAATTCAAAGTTAGCGGGAAGCCGTAAGCAGTATTACAAAAGCGAATATCAGAAAGCTAAAGGCAATGTTTCTGCTACTTGGAAATAACAAAAAATATGCTATTTAATGGACAACAAACAGATAGGAGCTCTATGCTATTGCCAGCAGTAACTAATGTACACTCTAAGGCTGAAAAATTCAATGATTTTTTCGCTGAGGTCGGGAAAAAAACTTTCGAAAAAACCCAAGAGGAAATTAGGAAATGTAATATCTCTACTGAAACAGTACGTAATATTCCAGTTAGAGAATTAGATAGTTTTAAACCTACTCCTGTTGATTGTAATACTGTCATCTTAATTATAAAAAATCTTAAAAGCACAAATGCCTTTGGATCTGACGGGATTAGTTTGCGTTTCATTAGGGATGGGTTATATATTATCGCATTTTACCTTACAGTTATAATTAACACATCCATAGCCACTAAACAGTATCCGGGGTTATGGAAAAATCCCCACGTAATTCCTGTTTTTAAGAGTGGTGATATGGAAGACGTCTCCAATTATCGTCCTATATCTTTGCTACCGGTATTATCTAAAGTTCTGGAAAAAATAATTGCTATTCAATTAACTGATTTTCTAGAGACAAATGGTCTAATCTCACAA
Source organism: Macrobrachium nipponense (assembly GCF_015104395.2). NCBI lineage: Eukaryota > Metazoa > Arthropoda > Malacostraca > Decapoda > Palaemonidae > Macrobrachium > Macrobrachium nipponense. The sequence continues at coordinate 18,846,389 of NC_061088.1, read as the reverse complement.
AGTCAACACGGCTTCAGACCAAAATTATCAACTGAAACGGCTCTATTAAAAAATATCAGATAAGATTTATAATAACATGGATAATAAGAAAGTCTCACTACTCCTTTTACTTGACCTCTCAAAAGCCTTCGACAGCGTGAATCATAATATTTTATTTGATAAATGTGCATCACTGAGTATAGATCCACTCTGGTTTATGAGTTACCTACATAACAGATCCCAGTCAGTTAGAATGGGTCAAATTGTGTCTTCCCAAAAAACTGTAGAGTTTGGTGTACCCCAGGGCTCTATTCTTGGCCCAATACTCTTTGTAATTTATGTCAATGATCTGGTAAAATCACTACCCGGCTGTTTCGTCATCCAATACGCCGACGAAACCCAGATCTTAATTGAAGGAAATGTAAATGAAATAGACGAACTAATTCATAGGGCAGAATACATACTAAAGAAGGCCAAATACTACCTCTTAACAAATGGTTTGCTTCTTTATGAGAAAAAAACACAATTCATTTTAATAGGTTCCCGACAATATATATCCAAAATTGGAGACAATGTGCAAATAGATTTTAATGGAAATATGATTAAATCCATGAAAGCTGTAAAAAATCTAGGGTTTATTTTGGACAGATATATGACGTTTGAAATGCATATAGATGAAATTTATAAGAAAGTGATGGGTACTTTAATTTATTTAAAATAGAGTAAAAGACTCATTTGATTCTTCTACGCGTAAATAGTTATTCAGTCGCTGGCTATGAGTATAATCAACTACTGTTTAAGAATTTGGGGAGTAACTGGCCCTACACAAATGAAAAGGGTTCAAAAACTTTGCCGCCCGAGTGGCTGTTGGTAATGTAAAAAAACATGACCACATATCCCCTTACCTCAAAAAACTAGAATGGTTAAAGATAAAAGACAAATATACCATAGATGTCTGTAATTTGGTATTCAAAACAATACGTAAAATAACTCCTGAATGGTTATATGATTTTCCAACAGTATACGCAGTTAATGGGGTTTCTACTCGACAGCAGGAAAATCTGTATGTAGAAAGGGCGAAAACAGAGATAGGCTCCCGCCAGTTTAGTATTCGAGGCCCAGCATTATACAATAAAGTACCAGGCACAATTAAACAAAAATCCTCTCTCGCTGCTTTTAATGTACACTTAAAGAAACTAACTTTAAATGGTTCCGATTTAATGTATGAACGTTATGCTTAATTGTCTTATTAAAAGTGCTTTTGAAGGCACTACTGTACTTTTATAGATGTTGGAATTATTTTTAGATAATACTTATGGATAAGATGGCTTTTATTTACAAATTAAGATTTCCTTATAATCTAGTATGCTTATTTGATTACTCTGTATTATTTAATACTATTTGTACATGACTTTTTTTTAACACAACTTATGTGGTCTATGACAATGTACTTCAATATTCGGGAAGAGTAATTTTTACTCACTATATTTTAAGTAAATGCTTTCTAATTTTATGATATTCTTTTATTACTGATGAATTATTTTAATTACAAAGTTTTAGCCGAATTGTTGATTCCTAAAACAACTTTTGTATCTAAAATAACAAATATTTTAACTATTTGTAAGATGATTTTACTAATTGTAGCTTTATATTTTATGAATACCCAATGTAAATATTGGAAATAAAGAATTATTATTATTATTATTATTATTATTATTATTATTACTCTCTCTCTCTCTCTCTCTCTCATGATAAATATTTTTTTAGATTTTATATTTACAGAATACTGCACAGTTTGGTTTTCATCTTACCTGATAATGTACAGTATACTGTACTGTAATGTATACACATACTGTACTTTTATCTTTTGTCTATAGTACAGTAGTTTTACAGTGAACTCTGTGTTACTTATAAAAATACATATATGGCATTGTTTATTAACAGGAAAGGAAAATAAGGTTATGAAATTACTTTTACATCTGTAGATTTTTTTTCTGTATCCATATGTAGCTGTTATTAGCAAAGGCCCTGGATGTATTATTGTGAATAATTGAGGTAATACTTGTATAATAAAAAGCAAAATGGTACAGTATTACAAAATTTTCACTTTTAAGGTAGTCTTGCTTTAGTAACAATTACCAGTAAACCATTTTAACATACATAGTTTTACTTTTGTCATCTAGTAGTGTTCCCTTAAAGTCAGCATTGTGTGAGAAATGCAAAAACACTGGTAATATTCCTATACAACATATAAGGTAATTCTCGTCTGTTAACTCACCCATCCTAATCTGCTAATAGAGGAAAGAATTTTCGTGACTATGTTAAGTTGTTTTGGTTGCTTTTGTTTTATTTTTAAGATACTTTAGTTTACTTAATACTAATTAAACATAATTTATACACTTCATTCAGAGGTCATAGCAAAGGTGACCTTCCTCTAGGGTTAGGATGAGCCAGTGAAAAACATAATCTTTAGCCTCTAGGATTCATTGCAAATTTTAGGTATTTTTGTTGCGAAAAAAATAACATCATCATGGTAATTAATAAAGTGGTAGTAGATTAGTCCCAGGCAGAGATATAAATTGTGAAGCTTTTGTAGGACTGACTAAAAGATTTTTTTAAATTGAGAAAGAAATTAGACAAGAAATTTGAGTTGAACATATGTAAAGAAGAGTACAAAGTAATTTACTGCAAAATAAAAGATTGGAAGAAATGCAGTTAGTGACTGAAAGATTTTTTGTATCTTGTCCAAAGTACACTAAACTGTAGGGACTGGCAGAAATAGTCATAGATGCTAATGTGTATTGAAGTCCTTGGTATTTTAGGCTGAAGATATGAAGCAATGAGAGTCAGTTTCTTCTGTGTTTCTTAATTGTTTTAGTTGCAAAGAGCAACTTTCCTGTAGAAAACTTAGAAATGATTCATATTAAAATTGTTAGGTTGACAGTATACTGGCAGGAACAGTTAGTTTCAATTTTTTATTTGTAGTAGTTCATTATGGATAAGCACAAGCTGTTAAAATGTGTTGTTTGTAAATACACTTGTACAAGCTTAGGAAAAATAGCTCTATAAAAATTTCTTGATGATGATGATGCTTATTCTAAGCAAGTCATTGAATTGAAATTTTATGTATTGAATAATAGGTATTTTATACTAACTAATATTAATAATACCTTTGATAGATAATACAGAAATAGTAACTGTAACCTTAGTTATAGTAGATAAAATTACCTGTAGTAGAAATATGGAACTGTTGATTTTTAAATGTGATATCTTTAAGGGTAATGTTTGTTTACTGTTTATGTGTGGTGCTTCCATTTTGATGTAGGCTAATTAAGAATAGAGTTCAAAGTATTGGGAATATTTACAGTGTGTAGGAGAATGGCTTATAAGGATGCTTATTCTGTTGTGGAGTTGAAATGTGCAGTGTTAAAATTGTAAAGTTTTCAGTTCAGTTTTAATGTCTTTTTGGAACATTATTCTCTTACATTTTCTTAGTTTATTTTAGAATGAGATTTGTTTTATATATTTATTTCTAACCTTTCTGTTGTGATGGAAATGAAAATTATTGAACTGATTATTGTTAAAAATATGGAAACATCAGTATTGATCGTCCATTCACCCACTCATTATATCTTATGGTTTCTTGGACATTCTTCCATTTTTGTTATTTTGGAAAGCCACCTTGTATGATGTTGACTGAAACTTTTGCCAGGCCTCTACTGGATTACGTAACAAGTGGTTCAGTTGTTGCAATGGAGTTGATCACCACAAATGCTGTCAAGAGATGGAGGGAAACATTAGGTCCTACAGATTCAGAGGTTGCAAGACAGGATGCCCCAGACTCGATAAGAGCTAAGTTTGGAAAAGATAAGCAGAGTAATGCAGCTCATGGATCAGATTCTGATGTTTCAGCCACAAGAGTGAGTACTTTTTGTTTTCTTATATATCCAATACAGGAATAATACTTTCTTAATGATGTATGTGTAACATTCAAATCTCAGTTTTGAAGAGAAGGTTTAAGTTACTGTCCATTAGTTATTGTCTTTTTAGAGTAGTGAATTAATAGTTCATACAAAGCAAGCTTTTTACAGATAGCAGTAAATATATTTTGACGATGTTTTGCGTCGGCTTTTGGTGTTTACAGCACTTATTCTGAAGACAATACTTTATTGGTACCCATATAGATGAAATTACGTAGTGAGAAACCCAGAAAGTTTGAAAAATCTTAGCAGCCTTGGTTTGCTTTTCTTATATATTAGGGTTTGCTTAATAAAGTTTGTATTTTTTATAAGAATATTTATGTAACTGCTTGCCTTAACTTTAATATTGAAAAGGATAGTTATATAAATTAAATGTTGTCTTGTTATGCTTCAGGAAATTGAATTCTTCTTCCCTTCATCAAAAATGAATAGTGCATTAGTGCCAGAGACAACTGCAAGATTTGTTAATAACACTTGTTGTATTATCAAGCCTCATGCTATTGCTGCTGGTATGTATTTGGTAATGAAAAATATAGTATTTTGAATTTATATTTGTCTTTGTTTATGTAGCTAATTTCTTTGTTTCATGTGCATCTCATGAAATATATTTCAAGTTCTGAGTTTCAAGCATATTGGCACCCTATTAACCAAGTAGAAGAACCATAGTTTATCCCCCCTGGCTGTTTGTCTGTCTATCCATCAGTGTGTGTTTGTCACACCTTCATCTTACCATTTTACACAGCTGAAAAGTTAACCAGCATCATCTGTATATGTGCTTAAATGGAGATTGTCTGTGTTCTTTCTTTGTATCCATCAGTATTCACTTAACTAATTTGTAGATTAAAAGATTGAAAAAAAACTCTTGTCAGTAGGTGCAACAAGAACTGTGGGGTGGTTTTCGAATTCTGTTATATTTGGGATTTTACAGATTGCACTGTAAACTGTAATTTAATGGTTTTCTAAAGTGACCCTATGGTGACATCATATGCATTATGCATAAGGGTGTACAAACTTTTTTTTTTTACTCAAATGTTACTGATTGACTACAACTATCCAAAGGTGTTGGATGTGCTGCTTTATTTAAACACATCCCATCACTATTTTCAGTTACTATTAGTGGTTATAACCCCTTCCAAATTAATATCTTGAAAATTATTTTGTCCAACAGATTAGTTTTAATAACATTATATAAAGTGGGTATGATGCTGAAATTGATCCCTGCTTACAGAGGCATCAAAGGAAAGAAGATGCAAATAGGAAAGCCAGAGCTGACTTTTATGACCAGATAGATTGTATATTATGAATATGATAACATATTAAAATGTTAAACCTAGTGTTGTGTTATGGTATATGATCCCATCTTCAAATTAGTCACTTTTGACCAATTCTGTTTGTTGAGTAGCCTAAATAAAGTAGTTCCAGAATACAGAACAGCTTTTACAGTTTGTGTAATTTTTAACTGAAATATCAGATCGTAGGAAACATCCCTGTAAAAGAATTTTTCAGTTTGTCCAATCATTAAATTTTTTAATTGTAATTTATAAAGTTGGTATGTGGTCCGTTTATTATAAATAAACTTTAGGTCGTATGGGAGTTAGGAGAGCAAATTTTATAACCTAAATATACTAAACTCTTTGGTAATAATGTAAGCATTACAAATGATAGGAAAAAATAATTCATGTTAAGATAAACATTGAAATACATACAGCATTATATATGTATGGGTACTATAGTAACTATGTTGAAATTGGTTTAGGTGAAACTAGATTTCAGTATTTACTGGAGTGCCAACTGTGTAGAAATATTGTGTGACATGAAGTTTATCTGGTTCCAGGTAACTTAGGTGGCATCCTTCGAGCAATAACAGAAGGAGGGTTTGACATAACAGCTCTTCAAATGTTTCGTATGGACAAGATTCAGGCTGAAGAATTTTTAGAAGTTTATAAAGGAGTTGTAAATGAATATCCAGTAAGTGTTCTTTGAATTTTAAATTATTAGATTTTATTGTGTCTGTTTTTAGTGAGTTTTTTTTGTGATAAAATATCCACTGTCATTCAAGTAAGGGTGAAAAAATGCTGATGAATATTGAATGACAACTAGATCACACAGATATCTGCCATATTCTTAGGTTGTAATTCCTAGGCTGTAGTAGGTGGTGCTGTTTCACTAGTTAGAATCTGTTTACAGATGCATTCCCCATAGCCTGGCCTAAGGTGTATTTGCACTGATGGTATAGTCTTTCATTTATCAAAGCATTAACAATTCTTTTTGGAATGTTGGTATTTCCAAGTGCTTTTTGACACTGTTACCCAGAATATATTGGTATTGAAAATCTTAGAATTTAAACAAAAAACTACTACCATAATGTTACAATTAAACATAAATCAAGGAAGGTATATAAATGAATGGAAAGAAAAAAAGGTAAAAATGTTAAAATTAGAGCAGGGAGAGGAAAATAATAGTAAGGAAATAACCATGTAGTACATGATTTATATAGTTGTATGCAAATCTTAAATAATTTTTTACTGTATTTCACTTGCGTAGATTCACAGGACTAAAGATGTTAAAATTTCAATACATTTTTTTTATGTCTCTTGGGAACTGAATTTGTTCCCTCTTTGAGTACAGTATAGTACAGTGTACGCTGCACAGTAATGCTGTTGACTGTACCAGATGTTCCTTGCATCATTATTCCAGCCTTAGTCATAGTGTTCAATCTTAATATTCATTTGCTTCCTTGGACCGTCCACTAGCTGTCAAGTGGCTTTAGCTGTTTTCCCTTGGTTCTCACCTCCCATTGAGAACAAACATTTTAGGCAAGTATGAGAGTCTAGACATTTAACTCAGTATTATTATTATTAATAAGTTAGTTTTATGAGGTCACCAAGTCACATTTCTGAATTTTCATATGCTTGCTGACTGGATTTGTTCTTAAGGGGCACACTGACTGCTGAATTTCAGGGAATTATCAAATTTTTTGTTATTAACAGATTTCGACTTTTATGTCTAAATACACACATCCTGAATTGCTAATATACTAAGAATGAATTTTTTAGGTTGGTTTATTGGCAATTATGTTCATCGTAAAAAGAATTGTAAAAAATGTCTCTATGAATAAAGCGAAGTCAAGCCAAACCAAACCAAACCAAGCCATGCCATGCCAAGCACTCTAAAAACTTTAAAAGCCAAGCCAAGCCATGCCATGCCAAACACTAAAAGCCAAGCAAAGCCCAACCATGCCATACCAAGCACTCTAAAAGATAAGCCAAGCCAAGCCACACTATGCCAAGCACTTTAAAAGCCAAGCAAAGCCAAATTATGCCATGGCAAGCACTCTAAAATGCAAGCAAAGTCAAGCCCAAACATGCCAAGCCAAGCACTCTAAAATCCAAGCAAAGCCAAGCCAAGCACTCTAAAAGCCAAGCAAAACCAAGCCAAGCGATGATATGCCAAGAACTAAAAGCCAAGCCAAACCATGCCATGTCAAGCACTCTAAAAGCCAAGACAAGCCAAACCATGCCATGCTAAGCACTAAAAGCCAAGCCAAGCCAAGCCAAACCATGCCATGCCAAGCACCCTAAAAGCCAAATCAATTCAGGATAGGTCCAAGTGAGTTATAGACTGTTTTCGACAGTTTTATGCGTAAATAAACATTAGAAATGTTATTGGTAAAAAAGAAAGTTTAGGTTGGTTCATGGATAATTATGTTGAGCACTTTTACTGCACTGTGAATGACAATTTGTAAAAAAAAATGGAAAACGAATTTGAAAATAAAATTTATTCAAAAATAATTGTTCCCCCTTATGTATTTTCTCTAGGGTTAGTGTAATAGAGAAAATGGTATACTATTGGGATAACTGAACCTTCTGAATCTAAATATTTTTTATTTCCTTATTTGTGAGTCCAGAAACATTGCTGTTTTGCTGTTTCCTGAGAAGTTTTTTTTTTTTCAAAAATAAATACTTCAATCTCAAAGGAGATTGAAACGAGACTGTTTTTGTTCAGTATTATTTGTAGAATCAGTTGTAAAAGTTAGAAGGAAATAACCTTCAGTCATATATAAATCAAGAGAGAGCCCATTTCTATTCATTTGATTATATTGTAAATTTTTATAACAGTGAAAACAGCCTCAAGAATAACTAAATCTTCAAAATTTAAATATTTATATTTTCTTGTTTTTGAGCCCAGAAATATTGCTCTTTTGCTGTTTCCTGAGAAGTTATTTTTTTTTTAAACTAAATGCTTCAGTCACAAAGAAGACTGAAATGAGACTTCTGTTTATCAGAATTATTTTCAAGATCAGTGGTAAAAGTTAGAAGGAAATAACCTTCAGTCATGAGGTATAAGTAATTAATAGAATGGGGCCTCATGACGTTGGTGCTCTCCATAAATGCAAATTTTAGGTAATATATAAATCAAGAGAGAGCACAGTGCTATGCATTGAATTACATTTTAAATGTCGTGGCATTTCTTATATGACATAATAGTATCAGTGCAAAAATCAGCCTTCTAACTGTAATAGTTTCATAGTTATTACAAAATAAGGATAATTTTATTTCTTTTGCCATTTCCTCAAAATGGTTTTTTTCAAACATAAATTCTTAGAACTCCAAGAAGATTCAACCAAATTTGATGAAACTTTACAGAGTGTAGTATAACTATATATGTATCTTATCTTGATTTGCAAAGAGCAAAACTGATTTTTTAGTGAAACTTTTTTTTTTTTTGGCATGCGTATTATTTTTGAAAAGTGATATCATAATTTTTTAAAATGAAAAAAAATTAACTTGGAAGTTGAATTTATATTATTAGTTGAAGAATAAGTGGTGAAAATTTGAAGCAAATCCCTTCAATCAGAAGCACGTACTTTATGGGGCCTTATGGAGTGGGCACTACCCTTAAATCTGGTATAAACTGAAGTAAATTACAATTGAAATAGTTTTGCAACTGATTACGAAGAAATGGAAGAGTAAGTAAAACCAAAAATAATTTAGCTGGTGCCAAAGGGATGCTGCACAGAACCTTTAGTACTATGTATGATGATGTGTGGTACACTTTGTGCAACGAGGTGCTGTCCCTGTCCCATACTTTGTATGGGATCATTTTTAGCTATGTCAGTGATTCATGACTTTATTTGGAATTTTTCCACAGATGGCTCATATTTGAATATATACTTTGACAGGGTATGGTCCAACAGTTGATATCAGGTCCTTCAGTTGCTCTAGAAATACAGAGCATTCATGGGGCTGAGACACCTGTGAAGTTCAGGGAATTTGTTGGACCAGCAGACCCGGTAAGATGTTTGTTCATGAAGTACACGCTACTATACAAGTAAGATGTTAGGATTCTAGTCGTTTTGTTGAGATGACCAGTAGGGAAGGGAACTAGAGTTCATATCAGGTAACCCTGTAAAAAAAATTGGAGAAAAAAAGTGGGCTAAACCATAAAAGAAAGATGGAATTCCGTTTTGAGTGAAAGTTGTTTATAAGAATAGGAGAAAATTAACTTTAATTTTTTTATTATACTTTTGGAAATTAGAATTCCCAGGGTTCCATAAAAGAAAAATTACCAGACATTATATTGTGTTATAAAATTAAGATAAGCTTTTTCTATATCACTATAAATACTAGGAGTATCCCCTATCACTTTTATCTTGAACTTTTCAGGATGTGGCGAGAGAACTGAGGCCAAATAGCTTAAGAGCTCGATTTGGTGAGGATAAGATAAAGAATGCATTACATTGCTCAGATCTTCCAGACGATGGTTCTCTTGAGGTGAGGCTATTGATACTTTATTAATTTCTTGAGGTCTTTAGTTACAATTCTTATATTTCTACATACAGGTGTTGTACCTTGTGTTTCTTTTTTGTTCATATATTTTTACAAAGAAAACAAAGTTTTGGGTCAACTACCATGAAAGTTTATAATTTTATTCTTTGGCATATTTAAACTGTTTGCCTCTTACATGTTCTGGATATTTCCTTATAAAGGGAATCTAACAATCATTATACAGTAATAATTTTGAAATGTCAAATAAGAATATCAGTGGTACTTGCATTTCCCCCGGAAAGTAGAAGATATTTGTGACATAGTTTTTCAGTACTAGCTCAATAAATGTCATTATATTTATCTTTTTTAGAAACTGATATGTGCCAAAAGTTGCCATTGTCATTTGCTGAATTGTTATGTGTTACCTGTGGGCATGGTTATGCAGATTATATGAAGCTTGGTTAAACATTGAAATATCTTTGATCCCTGCACAAGTAGAAATTACAGGAAGTGAGGATGCTGATAAAGTAGCCAAAGCTGCAAGGCTCTGGTAATAAACAAATAAAAAAGTTTAAATACTGGTAGGTTTGTGGGGATGCTCTTCATTTAAAAAAAGAACTTCATTGAAGTCATATCCCATATTCAGATAGGACACACTCATGTGACCCACATGTCTTTAATGAATAACCCACAAAACTCAGTCCCTGAATGCAGAGAATGCTCATGTGCATCTACATGACCCAGTCCTTGATTGCAGAGAATGCTAATCTTCTTACACTCAAGCAAATTTGTAATGTTTGTGTAATTTTCAACTAACAATGGATATCCATTGTTGGAAACATCTTTGAAAAGAGTTTACGTGCCTGATGGAAGGGTACTGATGGAAGGATGCTATGACAGATATATTATGATGAGTAGTTACCATTGATATTGTATGATGACTAGTTCACATGTCTGTTATAATAACCTGTATACCTTGTATCTTAACTGATTCATGTTTTTAATTTTTAGTAGATGACTGCCAGAGCCTGAGTCAAAACTTTAGAGGAAATAAAGGCATCCCAACTGAATATCTATATATGGCTCTAGAAAACCTATAATGTATCAGCTAAATACTGTGAAAAGAACTTTATAATTTGCATAGAGAATAATAATAATAATAACACACCTATGGTGGGCATTATAAATGTAGGGACAAATATCAGTATTTGTTATTATAGTAAGTGAAAAGATTAAGTGAAATGCAAGGTGTGGACCTTTAGAACTACAGAATCATAAGCTTATATTGTAAGCTAAAGGAATTAATAAAAATTAAATTTAGAATTTTGCTGCGACATTTCGTCTGGCACATCCAGACATCCTCTTAGGTGGAGGGTGGGTGAGGGACTGTGGCTTGTTGGGAAGTCCTTCTGTCCGTTATACCAGGGATTCAGCAGGAGGTCCGCCTTGCGCTGAATTTTGGTGCTGGGAGCGTGGATCTGGTCTCCTATTGGCTGTTGAGGCCTGGTCTCAAGCTCATCTAGACTTGATGGTCATGCTGTTGTAGCCTAGCAGATATTTGGAGTTATATGACATCATGGCGGGCCGAATTTTGATTGGCCTACGGCTCTATGATGCCATGGCTGGTGTTATTCTGAGTTTCTCCTTTGGGGTTGTCATTGTCTGAGGTTCAGGCTTACATTCGGGTGATGTTTTGCTGCATTATGGTAGTAGTATTTGCATTCGGGGTATTTCTTCTTATGCTTCTTGGTAATAGGAAAGCCTCTTGGTTGGTGCTCATGGAAGGCTTCTGTTCCTGAATCTGAATAAGGAGAGCTTCCAACATTCATAGACGTTGTGGGTCTGGGGGGCTCCCGATTATTCGTCTCCTACGACAGTACTTTTCAAAACATACAAGTAATGGAGAGGGCTCCAGACTCACAATGTCTACACCTGTTGGAAGCTCTCCTTTTATCCAGGAACAAAAGCTTTCCATGAACATCACCCAAGAAACTATCCTATTACGTACCAACAAGCATAAGAAGAAATACTCCGAATGCAGATAATACCACCATACTGTAGCAAAACACCACCCAATTGCAAGACAACCACTGACAATGACAATCACGAAGGAGAAACTTGGAATAATACCAGCTGTGACATCATGCAGCCGTGGGTCAATCAAAATTTGGCCTGCTGTGACATCACGCAACTCCGAAGATCTGCCAGGCTACAACAGTGCAACCATCAAGTCTAGAAGATGGCGCAAGACCAGGCCCCCAACAGCCAATAGGAGACCAGATCCGTGCTTCCGGCCAACCAAAATTCAGTGCAAGGAGGACCTCCCACTGAACCCTCGTTAAAGTACAGAGCGACTTCCCAACAAGCCACAGTCCCTCACCCACCCTCCACTTAAGAGGATATCTAGATGTGCCAGATGAAACTTGGTAGCAAAATTCAAAATTTGATTTTGATTAATTCCTTTAGCTTATAAGATGCATATAACATGAGGTGTGTCGTGCAAAAGTCGACTAAACCGCGCAACCTTAGTTTTGAATAATTAGCTGTCAAAGTTAGTTACTGATTATGTACTACCGAGTAAAGTGGTGCAATATATTACTATTATACATCAAATTAAATGTTTAGGCTAGATCTTTCATGTCATTGAGTTTTTGATAGATTAAAAAATTGGTTTTTTGTTTTTTATGGTTGAGTTTTTTTATTTACCCCCTCCTGCACTATATTTTTTCCCCCCCCAGAAGGTAATGGTTTTATATAGCTGTGCCTGATTCCTGATTTTAAACATTTTTAAATAGAGAAATATTAATAATAAGTTATTATTAAAGATAAGTTGGGAATTATCAGCAGCTACCACATCATAACACATCCTAGGGCTCATACAAGGGGGCTCTGGTGTCTTGGCTTCCACGCGACGCTCAGTGGGACCCACTACAACAACAGGCCTCCCCACTATTGCGCAATTGTTTGGAGATGTTCTTCCACTGACTTGGATCATTAACTTGCTTTTTATGTGGTTCCTGACTCCAATTATGGTCCTCTCTCACTTCCACTACTCTCCACAGTAGCAAGGTTATCGACCTCCTTGCTAGAACTCATTCTGGGCAAAAAAACGGGAAATAGTGTAAACACAGCAATCAAAATTAAAAACTTGTGTGTACTATGGTTTAAGGGGGCCGGCCGGCTAATGCCCTTTTTTAAGGACAGGACTTTGATATTCATACCACTTAATAAGGTGACTTGGGACATCTCCAAACCGCATATGATTTTCGCCTCTGACCTTCGGTTTTGTGACGCCATGGTGATTTATCCCGAAAATAACCATTTTTCAAATTCTATCTCCTCCCTTGATATTTAATATTAAGACCTGGGATTACTACCATATATAGACCTGATGTAGACCTCCAATCGAATGGAGAGTTTTGTTTCTAAAAGTAATTTTTTTGCAAGATATGAATTTTTCAATATGGTAAAAAAATAAACCCTATAAATCAGGAGAAAAAAATTTATAAAAAAAATACGAAACAAAAATTGGAAAAAAGGGCTCTATTTGATTGTTCTATAATGTCTTTCTGAGTTATATACCAAATTCCAATGTTATAGCTTTAAAACTAAGTGAGAAGATAGATTTTGAAGGTCAATAAGTATAGTTTTGAGATACAGGCGTTCAAAGTTTTCCTTCGTATTTCTATAAAGACAGTGTTAATAAGTAATGATTATTATGAATGTATATTTCTTTTTTGTGTATTAATAAACCAAAACTATTTTATTTATCATAATTTAATCATAAATGATGATCCCTTTGCTCATATATCGCAGCCTGGGGCACTGCTTGAGGCAAGATGGGGCACTCCTTCCTACGCAATTCTCTCTCTCCCCTTCACTAACTCGGCTTATTACAGCGAATTTTCTTCTTCTGTATGTTAGCGAGATGTTTTCCTTGTATTTTCCTTTTTGGCATGATGAAATTCTTGCCCGAAACAAAGATAAACAAACGTAACTGCAAGAGAATGTCAAGAGGTGAAACTCGAAGGCGTACTCTTTTTTTACAAAGACAATTTAATAAATCATGATTATTATGAATTTCATATTCCATTTTGGGTTTTAAAAAACCAAAACTTTGTTATTTATCATAAATGAAGATCTCTTTGCTCAAAGATCGTAGCCTTGGTGCACAGTGTGACGTGTGCTGTCAAGCAAGACGGGGGCGTTACTAAGCAACCCTCCCCTCTCTCTTCACTAACTACGCATATATTATGATATTCTGTAATAATACTTGAGCGATTTTTCTTCGTCTTTATGTTAGCGAGATGTTTTCCTTGTCTTTTCCTCATTGGCATGATGAAATTCTTGCCGAAACATACATAAACATACGTAAAAGCAGGCGTATGTCAGAGGTGAAATGGAACGTATAGACTACTCGAGGTCTGTGATCGCACTAAATCAGGACTGGACTTGGTAGCTGAGCCTGGTCTCCTTCTCGACTCGGGGAATGTCTACAGATGCCATTTCTCCCAATTTCTTTGACAATAATTATCAAAATTTACGATAATAGAGGAAATATTGCATTTTCTTGTACGGATCAATGTTTTTAGGCTACGAAAGTAAGAGGAATTTTGACGAAATATTTCGTATACGTATTCTCAATTGCCATATGAAGCTCCATGAATTTTTTCATGACTTTGCATTTTTCGCCCTATATTTCCATATAAAGGGGTTCCGGCCGGCCCCCTTAAAGTCTGTGAGAAAAGTGAGGTTGCGTGGTAGACCACAACACTCAAGGCGCACTTTGATTGGCCAAGCATAGGGTTGCGTTAGAATACTTCGCTCTCATTGACTACAGCACCCTCCTGGGTTAGAACACTTTTGCACCCAATCTAAACTTAGTCTGCACATCTTGTTGGACTAAAATAAGCCCCTTTATACCTTAGTACACCCCACAGGATGTTCACTTTTGCCTTTTCCAACATCAGTACAAGATAATTGAACCTCAGGACAACAGGTTCCCACCTATAACGCCAACCTGCCATTTTTGAGGGTTTGACCACTTTTGCACAACAAACCTCATGTAAACTTATGACTCTGTAACTCTACAGGGGTCACATCTCGCATTTCATTTAATCTTTTCACTTAATATGATAATAAATACTGATATTGGTCCCTACATTTATAATGCCCACCATAGGTGTTACTCACCAATTTAAGTAACAACGAAAAGGCCACTGTTAGCAGAATAGAGAAGAACTACAAAATTAATTTAGCTGAAGCAGCAATAACCTTCAGTAAGACTTGATAATAATAATAGTCTCCTTAGCATGAAATTATAGTCTGTAGGGATTCTTTAGTTAGTACCACTTTTCTTCAGCATTCTTTTGTAAGAATATTGAAAAAATATTCTTAATTTACATAGCTAATATGTATATTGAAATGTACAAAACAATGGAGGCTGTAAAACAAATGTTTTATGTTTGCAACTTACCAAGTAGTTACATGGCTATAGTTTCTAAACCAAAGCTAGGTATGTATACTTGGTAAGTATACATAAAATCCTATGTGATTATAAAAATGTAATTTTCCCATATGTAATTAGTGTTTATTTAGAGTGATAGTTAAGTAAACATTTTTAAGTGCAGCTCTTTTGATTGTTTTATCATCTTGATATTTCATTTAAAAATAGTTCTAATTTACTAGATTTGTTTCATATATTCTGAAATCTAGCTTAGAATGGCAGGTTTGTACGTCCAGAATAAATTATTCTCAAGTGCATTATGAATGTATCTTATTGGGAGAGTTACAGATCCTTTTGGTGAAACATCTTCGTTTTACAGGTTGAATATTTCTTCAAAATTCTTCAATGAAAGTTGCTTGCTTGGCATGAAGTTCAAAACTTAATGCTGTACAGTATTGTTTACATACTCATCCCACCTCAGATTCCCCGAGAGACAATTTCATTGTATGCGAAGTTTAGTCTTATGTAAAGTGTACTGCTCTTCATCCAAAGGTAATGTATGTAATTTAGTTCTCTTTGTTTAAGAATTCACTGTATATAGACTTGATAATTTGCACAGACTCCATAATTTATTGGTTATTAATCTCTTGAAACTTAGGTTATTCCTGTGTATCAATTTAGTCTTAAAAGGTACATTGTTCTTTCTACAGGTATTAGTCCTTTAGTCCAGCATTAATGGGACCAATTAGGTGTCAGTGATGTACCAGCTGGTGGCCACTGAAAAATATACCTTAAAAATGTTTTAAATATATATCAGTCTAAGTATATCATTAGGCCTTAATGCATTTCTAATCACAGAATAATTTTCAAATTAGCATAATATATATAAAACCATTTGCCGTATATTTCCGTCTATAAGACAACTTTTAAATCTTAAAATTCAATCATAAAAATTTGGAGTCATCTTTTACTACCATTCTAAAAATCAAACCTTGAATTCTAAGTTTTGTTTAATGGTAGGCTAGCCTTGGCCTCTGTGCCATAACCATTGATTCACATCATGAAATAAACTGATAATAGAACCATTTTTACCATGTATATTATTGGCATATTCGAGAAATAATTCCATATCAATGAAATCAACTTTTCTCAATGCAAGCCCAGCTGTGAAAATGTAAACATCGGGTTATGGCTACACTCGCAGAAACATTTATCTTTCAGTAACCTTTCAAAATTTTAATGGTAATGTGATTACAGTAGTATGTAGTAAGATTTATGGTAACATAATATTCATTTTCATAAAAAATTCATATAATTTTGATGAAATAACATAATTTTGCTTCACAGTCAACTTTTTACAACAATTCGGTCATACAAATGGTAATTATGTATGATAATTATTGTACATTAGACTAATCTCTTTTCCAATATCTCTTTAGCCCATCTTTTAGTTAAATAAGTTAAAAAGTAAAAGAGACTGATAAATGTATCGTTAGTAATACTATACTTGTTGTGTAAACGCATACAGCCATAAACAACCAATTGAGAAAAAGCTGTTTTGCTTTGAACAACCGAATTGGTAAATAACCATTTCAATCATTGTATGATAGTAAATAATTACCGTATTTATATTAAAAATGGTGTTAAGTAGAATAGGACTGATACATTTTTACATTACAGTACTCTATACCGGTATTCACTATGGAGAAAAGATCAGCAAGGAAATAGCATACTTATAAATTGAAGCTGCATGTTGTAGCTTTAGCTGAGAAAACAATGTTCAAGCTTTTAATGACTATAAATTATTGTGCTTTGGCAACTGAGATGAAACTCCCCTAAACTTTGTCATGCTATGAAATTCGACCGTAAATTAGATTGGAGAGAAAAGTATTTTAATCAGAGTTACTGGGCATGAAAGAACACATTTTACTTGTGTTTAACGTGTATGGCAGATGGGACAAAATTTTCCCCCATGGTTATTTTAAATAGAAATTGATGCTAAACAAAAATTCCCAAATGGTATCATTGTCCACTTTCACAAAAACTTAAACAATGCAAATTGTACATGATTATTATACATGTTTATATTTTATAATACAATAGAAATATGAAAATAACATACATACATACCTTATTGGGTATAGTGAAATAAAGCATAACTTTTTCAAAGATCCATGGAAAAAGTGCATATTTATTATGTTTGTATTTTATACTACAATACTAATATAATATATGAAAATTACATATGCTAATTTTATGTCTTGTGTATGATGCAACCTCCTTAAAATTAGCTTCAAAATTAAATCTTCAAAAGTTGCATATGTAAGTATATATTACAGTAACCAAAAGCTAGCCTATACACAGATGGTTTTTTTTAATTTAGTAGTCATCTTATACTACAGATATGAGATAAATTCATGAGAATATACGGTAATTGATTTTGAAAATATGAATGCTAAAGCTATATGCTAAATGACTGAAGAAATTTTTTTTTTTTTTTACATAGCATTGGTTTACTTACTATCCATATCATCAGTGAAGTCTAAACCTATATTTTTTCTTTGATTACAGTAGAATACTAGAAATTTCATGATTATTTGGTCTTACCTAATAAAACAGTATATACAATATACATACTTTAGTACTCATGAACAACTGTACTTAATATAAGCTCTCACACTGCCTAGTCTAAGAGTAGACGGCTTCTGGTGTAGAGAAAGTGACTTGTAGTGAAGATTCCAGTAATATTTTGGTTTGATTTTTAACAGTGAAATGCTAAATAACTATTCAAATTTTGAAAATATGATAGATTCATGAATTGTCAATAAAAAAAATGAAGTAGAACATTGCAAGAGTATATTAATGTTACAGAAACTATTAAGTAACTTTATTGGGTATGTGGATCATGTTTCAGTTCATTTTGCTAGTATCCAAAGAATTTTAGATTACAGTTTTATGAATATTAGAATATGTACACTTAATAGTTGGTGGAGCATTGTGTATTATTTTCATCATTTGGTATCTAGTATGGGATAAGACATTACATGTTTAAACATAAAACTGGCATCACTTTATTATAGTGCATGCAAACGTGACTTTGACCAGCTAAGTTTTTATCATTAAGTAGTCTAACTCTCATAAAGCAGGCCTGACCAGAGTTTATGGCATGTTACAGACATGCTGTACACATTTCTAAGGTATTTTATTTTATTATGTAATTATTGATGATTAAAAAAAATTTAATGCCTAATATTAATTTTACCACAACATGATACATTGCACTACTGCTTTTAGTAGTGCAAAATTCAAGCTACCAGAGGCATTTTCATTTTTTTTGTTTAATACAACAGTTTGGTAAAGTGCTGGACCGCTAGCTTTAATCTGGAATGGGACTTTTAACTAAATTGCCATAGCTGTAGGTTTGCCAAACTATAGGATGCTGGAATGATGGACTTATACTGTAATTATTTTCTGTTCAAATGCTGCAGCCCAATCATTTTAATATGACAGCATTTGTTGTTGATCAATGAAAAATGCTAATTGCTCCAAGGCATTGGTCCAGAATAAGAGAATGTAGATAATATGGTACTATATCCTTTTGTAATTACTTTTCTTAGGCCATACCTGTAATAAGCTATCATTGCATCATGTAATTGTTACAGAAGATTCAAAATGTATGAAGATTTAAAATGTATGGCTTCTGTATTTGTGTTTGTTGATCATGGCAGTTTTAAGATTATAAAGTGAGGAACTAAGTCAGACTGGGAAATTTATAAAGGGTAAAAACTTTAGAATTAATAGAGATCTGTTTCTCTTTTTGTATTATTAACTTCTTTCATGATTCTATTTTTGTTAGTAAAATTTACTGTTTTGATGTGCTCTGCAGAAATGCCTGTATATGCTGTTGAACATTATGTATTTGGTTGTACATATACTGTTTACTATTGATATTTGCTTTTGATATTAAAGAAATATGAGTTTCTCTATATTTTTTACATAACCATATTCCATCCAGGTTGGTGTGAAATGCTCTTATAATTTACAATTGTTACTGGTTATTTTCATTTGTCTTCATGCTTGCCTTTCTTGTGTTGTGAATCATAATATGCTTCAGTTTTTACAGTGCTCAGTGATGTATGATAACAGTTCACAATAATCCATCAAAGTATGTAAAAGATGGGTTTAATTTTTTTGATTGTCAGTATAAAATATATGATGGATTGTGTATCTTCATTATTATCTTATCTATATAATTTTATGTGGTATGGTTTATCTTGCCATCTGACTCCTAATATTCCTATTAAGGCCTTCATTGAAAAATATTATTGCCTTTGTGGCTTCCAATTTTACTTTTGAAACCTAGTTTTTATTTTCATATATTCATAATATTTATAGGGTATCTGCCCTTTGTTGAGGGTACAGGGAATCTCAATTTTGTACAGTCATGGTTATAAATAACAATACAAATTTAAATTTTATTGGAGGATTACTTTCTATCACTTATGAGGTGAGGATTAGTCTATCATGTATGATGAGGATTACTTTCTATCACTTAACAGGTGAGGATTACTGACTGTCACATTAGTGTGGATTTACTGGCCCATCTCATGAACCACTCGGTCACGTATATTAAAATTTGCTTAGAACCAGGACAAAAAAGTTTAAGGCAATTAAGAGATAAAGATTGTGACAAAAGCAAATTACTACTTTATTACAAATTACTGACAGTCATTTACATTTACCAGTATCTTCATGAACTGTTCTAGTGGTGTTAATTATGGTACTTGATCTCAGTCATCAGGTAGTACGTATCCTTTTTCATAAAATTCAGTTATACATTGGAGAATCAAGTGTTTGGACCCTTGAGATTTGGTTTAATAATTTAATATCTTTTTTAGTTATTGTTGCTACCCTTGGCTTTGCAGTCATGTATCCGAGTTTAGAGTGAATAAGGGACAGATCAGCTTGTGAATATAGCGACCAGGTGTGGGAGCGTGCATCATTCAGTAACGTATCTGGGTACATTGTAATGTAGCTAGGATGTCAAGCCAATTGTAATAAATTTTTACATTATGAAGATGTCTGTCAAGAAAGCTTCCAAACAAAAACCTGCTCTTTGCATAATGGGTGATTGGCCTTTTGTGATGAAAATGGCACACAGTAAACCCCCTGGATTCATGGGCTCGCAATTTGTGGGCTCACCATTTCATGGTTTTCTCTGTGGAACATACTATATGTATATACACATTATTCATGGGGAATTCGCCTGTTCGTGGTATTTTTTTACCGATAAATATTCACTTATTACTGTATTTTCATATTTTCAAGACTAAATGCACTTATTGCGATATTAAAGTACTCAGGTATAAGCATTTTTAAAGTTTTGTTTGTGTGTTTTAACTATCAAAATAGACAGTTAAGCATTTTTAGAGGGGTTTTAAGTATCTGCGGATTTTAGCTATTTGTTTGTGTGTGCGCATTATACATCCCCCACGAATCCGGGGGATTTACTGTAAATCCTTATTATTTAATCTTCCTTCTGGATATGCTCCATTAGTTTTTTTGGCATTGAATCAGAAATAATGTTAAATGTTGGTATAGTGTGTTTTTCAAATGGTAGGAGTGGAGTTGATTTTGTTGATATACATTCCAAGAAAGCATTCTCATAACTTCAATGTAATTAACTTGTGTAGTATAGCACTTACAAAACTTGAATGAAAACTGAATTTCCACTTGGATGACTGACTTAGAATACTGTGCAGAATCATGTTATGGTAATTTATGTAAACCAGTTGTCCAGTCCTTGTAGAACTTAATTTGGCTGTTCAAAAGTAGATTCAGACACAATTTAATATACTAATGAAAATATTGACAAACCAATCATTATCATCTACAAAATCTCATTTTGTATATGGAAGCTTTAGTGTTATAGAAACAATAGTTTATTCTTTATTTTAAGTTTGGTATTTCAACTTTGTGCTGTAGTAGCAGTATTTTAGTGTGGTATTTCAGCTCTTGAAAGTAGTGTAATGAAAAACTTGATTGTTCAATTATATGATAACATATGATATTGAAGAATTGGGGTTGTAGTCCAAATATTGAATATCTTCCTAACTTAAAGTGCTAGTTTGAATTCAAGCTGGGTACAACGAGCTCAGTACCATGCGTCTTTCACGAGGTTCATTATAATACTATGCCAAAAACAAGGATTTTTCAGGTCAGCAATAACAGTTGTTCTTCTGGTGATGCCTTATTATGTTTTTTAAATATCAAAATGTGTGAGAGAACTTTTATTCTACTGGTACAAATTCATTTCAAAGAATCAGTGCAGTAAAAAAAAAAAAAAAATGTTTACTTTTGCAGTCTTAATTACCATTATACAAAATATTTGTATCCAAAATTGTATAGGTTCTTTTAAATGGAGGTTAATTACTGTAACTTGTGTAAAACCCTTATGGAATAGACTATATTTTCATTGTAGAAAGTCCTTTTTGTATCCATCTGTGTTTTGATAATTGTTTGGAAAATCCCCTACTTCTGTTAATATTGTAGAGAAGTACATATGTTAAAACTACTGAATAATTGATCAGTAAAGGTTTGCTCACTCTTTTTGTATTGTAACAAGAGAGGAAAGTTTGAATTAACAAGCCTGTGCAGCAAGAAACTTAAAACGTGTGAAACCAAAGTTTAAATTAACCATGAGACAAGAAACCCATGGTGTGGAGTTAACATTGTCATGTCCATCAGGTAAGTGCTAACTGATGTCACCTATTTGCCAAAACACATGATAAGTAAAATATGGAGATCTTTGATGAAGGAGAAAGTAGAAATGAATGGTGGAGCATACCCTTTGTGGCACCAATTGTAAAAAGTCCTGTTTCGCCAGTTTGTTCTTGTTAGGATACAAACCCTATTCCATGGAGCTCCAGCTAGTTGGACATTGAAGCATAATAACAAGACCTTTAAATGTGGCAGCATCTCCTGTTGTGATGTGAGGGAACCAACTGTGCACCCGTACAGCATCAAGCTTACCGATGTACTGTGTGGATGCGCTTAATGCTCTTGAAGCTAATCCAAGTGTGTTTATCATTCTTTTTTTTGTGAATTAGTTTGGATTGATGGTGTCTGACTATTCTTCTTTTCTCACATAGAAATAATCAGTATAGGCTTCCTGGAGATGTGCGTGTGTTTCATGCATGAGACATTGGCCCTTATTGTGTGTGTTATGCAGAGGTTAAGCCTTCAACATCTCTCTACTTGTGTCAAGTGTGTCTTGGTCGGCCTAGTGGTAGATTATTATTGAAGGGGGGGAAGGAAATGAAGGAAAGTTCCAATAATGTCTTCTGGTGGCAATGCTCTACCAGTATCTCCCTGTACCTGTACAGTGCCAACCCAATCCCTACCCCTCCTTCTTGACTCGTGTTTATCTGTACCATCATTGCTCCAGAGCATTTGTGTGGACTGGATGACAACCAAGCTGCTTGCTATGCTTAGTGCTGAGGAAAAACCCCCCCCCTAAACCCCCCCCCCCCCCCTTTTCAAATGCTCGCCTCCCTGGCATCTGATTGTGTGATGCCAAAACTACCCAAAGAGACAGTTGTTGAAGGCTGTCTCTTTCTTGGGCAAATCTTCCTTAAATATTTGGTTTTGGCCTAAGGTTCTCCACATGGATTTGTGTTTCAAGATCCCATTGCATTGGCTTTGGCTTCCCCTCAAGATTCTGCCAGTAAAACTTTTCTGCTGTTCCTGTAAAAAACTACTTTAACATCTCCAGCTGCTTCCCTTTAGGGATATCCTAGGCTGTGGACATTGGAGAGGTTGATGTGAGGGGTCCGGTGTTCAAGGGAAGTCATGGAAGTGACTCCTCTTCTTAGTCTTCTTGGTTTTCCTCTTTGCCTCCTCCCTTGCCTTCCTTCTCTTTGGGTAATATGAAGTGTAAGAAGAGAGCGTGGAAGGTAACCTTCCATGAGGTTAAAAATTCTTGTGTCTTTTACCTTTCTGGTGGGTATGATGGTGTTCCTCAAACTTCTTCACAGGAGCCATTGATTGTGGGTGATATGGGCGGTTTACTGTAGTTCACAAATGTGTTCATAACTGATTTTTGATGTGTGGGTTCATTCTTACATGTTTTTTAGTGTGTGGTTTCTCAGTACCCATGTGTCTTGGGAGAGGAGGAATTGCCCTTGACTGTCCTGTGCTGGCATTTCTTCAGAAGTGCTTATGGAATTGCTAGTCCACATGTCAGAACTCCTGGTCAGCTGTCTTGGGCTGCCACCTCCAGTCCTGGGACATTCTATTAATTTTAGGACTACCATGAAGATAGCTGTATTCTTGAGCTAAGTCTGCTTGGTTGGGCTGGATTGGATGTCTTTGTGCTATTCTGGCCCTTGCACTACTTGATGCTAAATCAATCCATGCACAGCTTGCTGTGTACGTGTGTCTACCCACAACAGGCAGTTTGTGTGCTCTTACTAACCTCATATATGTGGCAAGGCCAGCTGGCTGGTTCTGCCCATTGTCCCACAAGATTTGGTCGACATGATCGTGTGGTCATATTTCTCATCTTCAGATTGTGACTGTGTCGGAGTCCAGCCTCAGGCCCTCTCTTAACCCTCGAGCAGAAGTGAGGCTGGCCTGCTTTCAATGGAAGCCACATTTTGCCCTGTTATGGATTCTACCAGATCTGATGGACCCTTGCCAGCTAAGTCTGTGTGGGCTGAGCCAGAGATATCATTGGGCTCCTTTGCAAACACACAGGTCTTATAAAGCAACCCCTCTATACCTGGTGTCCTCTATAGAGCATTTCTAGGGATTCACCCCAGAGTTTATACCATCCTTCTGGTTGCCATGGTCCCTGCTAGCATTGGGCATGCTTGAGTGAATGAAGATTCCCTGATCTGTGGGCCAGAGAGCTCACTTTCCTCTAGTTGCTTCCCCCCAGTTTGTGACATGGCAGGGAAAATTTTATGCCCTGGAGGCCAAGCCCTGCCCTCTACAGGTTGACTAGTCAGTCTGAGGGATGATGAACAGTGTTAGGTTAGAATAACTTCAGGTGAAGGTTATTTTTTTCTCTGTCTCTGAAGTAGGAGCTATGGAGACTGTTGCCACACCTTTGTTCTTGGCTATTTCATGGTAAGATTTGTGGCTAGCAGACTTTGTCTTCTCCTTCTGTGAAGAGATGTCTGACAAGGTGAAGTTCCATAGCTTGTTGGCATTGGGAAGAAAGATGTTGACCCTTTTCTCACACCAGTCTGGAAGCTTATGAGCTAATCTTGTCTTGAAAGATGTGTTCCTGGTTTCTTTTCCAGACAATTTTCAACCAAGAGCAGATTTGCTCTGAGCAGTGGTTCAATTTTTGAGTTCCCCTTGCTCTTCTTAATGAGTACAGCAAGGTTGAAGTGGTGGTGGAGAGAAAAAAGGAGGGCTGATACTCTGGACTCCTTCATGCACCTTACTGGATCCTTTAAGGTTCCTTTGTGACCCAAAGCCTTCTGTGATCTGATGATGGGATACACTGTTGTGAACAGGGATAACAGCAGCAGAAGAAAATCTGTTGTCTCTTCATTGCCTTGGTGCATTTTGTACTTTGTCCCTTTGAAGCTGACAGCTGCAAGGAAAATGCAGTAACAAGATGCATGCTGACAGGATGAAAGATCATGGAAAAGCAGGTTGGACCAGGCTACTCAAAGACCATTTGTGGGGAGATATAAACTTGTCTTACCTGCTCCATCAAACATGGATGTATTTAGCACAAGAAATGTGGAACTAAAAGAAGACTCAATATTAGTAACAATATACAGTGTTACTTCGACATACAAAAGGCTCAACTTACGAAAAATTCGAGTTACGAAAGCAAATACGAAGGGTTTTTTTGGCTCTACATACGAAAATAGTTCAGGATACGAAAGGTTGTTGCTGTAAAGTCCCGAGATTCACCCGGACCACCAATAACAATTTTAAAACTCGCGCACTGCCAACTGAGTAGACTCGCCACTATCCTCCCGCTCTCCCATTGGTTCCTGATGCTAGTCACTGGCATAAGATCCTGCTCTCCTATTGGTCAGCATCCCTCCCATGATCCCATCATGCATCTACGTAGCGGCGTCCTTTTTCGGCCACTCGGCAGCAGCATCGTTATCGTAAGCACGTGGAATTCATTCGTTCTGTACGATTTCATTTATTAACGTAAATTCGTTAGTGATTTCATTGTAGTACTACTTTATCGTGTTGTGTGAGAACTTTACTATATACGTATACTACATAACTTAATTACGTACATTATATACATAGTCATGGGTTCCAAGAAAGTTGAAGTTCACGGAAAGAAGAGGATGCTCTCTTTGGAGACAAAGATGGAGATAATTAAAAGTATGGAGCTGGCATGCGATTGAGTGTGATCACCAAGGAATATGGCCGAAATCCGTCTACTACAGGCACCATCCTTAAGCAGAAGGAAGCCATCAAAGCAGCTACACCTTCCAAGGGTGTGACTATTTTGTCTAGCAAGAGGGGCCACGTGCACGAGATGGAAAGGCTGCTTCATGTCTGGATAAAAGACAAAGAAATCGCTGGCAATACGATAACCGAGACGGCAATCTGCCACAAGGCCAGCGCTATTTTCAGCGATTTGATTGCCCAGGCCGAAGATGACTGAGGAGAAGGGACATCAACGCCAACCCCAGACTTCAAGGCTTCTCATGGGTGGTTCGAAAAATTCTGTAAACAGACTGGCATCCATTTGGTGGTGCGGCATGGGGATCAACGAAGGCTACAGTTCTCAGCAAGTCTTCAACTGTGATGAGACTGGCCTATTTTGGAAAAAAATGCCTCGTCGGACGTACATCACGCAGGAAGAGAAGCAGCTACCCGGGCATAAGCCTATGAAAGACAGGCTTACGCTCGCACTTTGTTTGAATGCCAGTGGGGATTGCAAGGTAAAGCCCCTACATGTGTATCATTCGGAGACTCCTCGAGCCTTCAAGGCCCACAAAGTGCTAAAGGAGAAGGTTCCAGTGATGTGGAGGGCTAATACGAAAGCCTGGGTAACGAGACTTTTGTTCACCGAGTGGGTAAATCTGTGTTTCGGCCCGACAGTGAAGAAATTCTTGGAAGAGAAGCGCCTCCCTCTGAAATGTCTGCTGTTGTTGGACAATGCCCCTGCTCACCCTCCTGGCCTCGAGGAAGATATCCTAGCGGAGTATTCTTTTATCAAGGTTCTTTATCTTCTGCCTAACACCACCCCTCTCCTCCAGCTTATGGACCAGCAAGTGATATCGAACTTCAAGAAGCTGTATACGAAACATCTTTTCAAGAGATGTTTCGATATCACCGATGCCACAAACCTCACCTTGCCTGAATTTTGGGAGGAGCATTTCGATGTTGTGATATGCATCCGACTCATCGATCAAGCTTGGCAGGAGGTTTCAAGGTGAACCTTGAATTCTTTGTGGAGGAAACTCTGGCCTGATACCGTATCCGCCCGAGACTTTGAGGGATTCGACGTGTGCGAAGCTGGTGCTGCAGATTCAGGAACAGTTGACGATCTTGAAACTGTTTCGCAACCAGATCTTGACGAGATCATTGCACTTGGCAAGTCCATGGGGCTGGTCGTCGATGAGGACGACATCAATGACCTTCTCGAGGAGTACCAAGAGGAGCTTACAACGGATGACCTTCAGGAGTTGGAGGCCATGCAACATAACGTCATTCAAGAAGAGTTCTCTAGCAGTGGCGAGGAGGAGGACGACGACCCTATGACAACGGCCGAAATTAAGGATGCTCTAGCTGCTTTTCATAAGGTGCAATCATTTGTAGAAGAGACACCCCGAAAAGGCTTACACAGGTCGTATGCTGGCGCAGTTCGATGACGTTTGCCCGAGTCATTTCAGTAGGCAGAAGCAATCTTCCTTGGATAGTTATTTTTTAAAGAGGCCTTTAGTAGGAGTAAGCAAAAAGGAAGATCCAATTGGTACTACGAAAAAACAAAGTTGAAAGTGGTGAAGAAATTGAAATTTTGTAAAAAAAAAAAAAAAAAAAAAAAAAAAAAAAAAAAAAAAAAAAAAAAAAAAAAAAAAAAAAAAAAAAAAAAAAAAAAAAAAAAAAAAAAAAAAAAAAAAAAAAAAAAAAAAAAAACGTAAAGTATAAAAAAGTACAAAAAAAAAAAAAAAAAAAAAAATTGTCTTTTGTAAGGTTAAGTGTTACAGTTTTGTTAATGTTTTTGTAAAGTTTAGTTTATGTTTCCTGACATTTTTAATGTGTTTCGATAAGTTAAGTGTACGTATTATGTAACAAATTTTCTGCCGTTTGTCCTCCTCCTCTGTCGCCACTTTCGGAGATAGCCTCACTCGAAAGGTAAGGTTACAGTATTTCTTATATACCATGTACACTAATACACTTTATTTACAGGTACATATTAGTAGTACGTATTAAGTTAGGTATTGAATGGTCCAAATTGTTGTAGTATTTCATTGTTTATTGGTCAATTTAGCTTTATTATAAAATTTACTGGGGTGTTTTTGTAGGGCTTGGAATGGATTAGGTTACATGTAAAATGCGGTTCAAGATACGAAAAGCTCATGTTACAAAGGCCGCCTCGGAACGGATTAATCTCGTATGTCAAGGTATCACTGTACAGAGTTGCCGTACAGTTTTGGGTGATGCAATTACCTATGTATAGGAGCAAGAGGAATTGGAATGTGAAAAAGCCAAAAATTTGTAACAATATTGCATTCAATTATTTATGGTAAATAAAAATATCACAACACATATACGTAATACAGAGAAAAATGATTTGAAATATCTGTATGTCGCTTTAATTTTTATTTATTAAAGATGCAAAGGCTTTTAAATGACTAATGAATACCTAAAAGGAAATGCACAAAGTAGTAAAACCTGCAGAAATTAATAAAATATGGTCTTTATTAGCCAAGTCATATGAATACATATAATCATATATATATATACTATATACAAAGGAAAAATTATACATCACAGATCTGCTAAACCTAATATCTACTTAATTTGAATTCACTATAAAAAACAGGTCATGTTACCATTCACAGGTAATATAATAATTTATTCAGCTTTTTGTGTCAAGAGGCAAAAGATAACCTCAAACATAACTGTGTAATACAAAAATTAACAAAATATCAGTATACCTGAAATATAAGATTTACAAGAAAATTAATTTTGCTCACAAGTTTTGTTTATGACTTCAATACAGTAGTGGAAATCCTACTTGGGGTAAGTTTCCTTTTCATTAAGCAGGCTAAATATTAGTGGTTATCAAGGAATGACAAACCTTAATTTCACATCTGTCACATTGGTAATATACCACTGATGTGAAAATAGTCAATCACTTGTCAGTAATCCATAAAATCCTACTGGCTGAGTCACAATGGAGGTATTTTCTTGACTTCAAGTACAATGTACGGGTCTTCCTTAAAACTTCAAATTGGTCAAAATTTGTTTAATAGTTTAAGGATAGTAATTTTTGCATTACTACTCTGTAATATAAATAGAAATAATATGTAGAATCTATTAGGCTGTCGGCTGTATATCACATACAGCACTGTATAGCAAAAACTAAGAAAGATTGCACACAAAAGCTAATTTTTATGGTGCATGCTGTTCCATTACCATACTATGATAGCATATGATATTAATACATCTATAAGAGATCTAATATACAGTTGTGAGTACACATGCATACAAAAGATTGCATTAATGTAAAAAATAATTTATTAACAATACACTGATTCACCTCTGCTTGTAACCAGATGTGCTCACTAATCACTAGTACTTCTTGGTCACTAAAAAGTTCTTAATTCTTGGTAAACCCTAAAATGGTTCATAAAATAGCCTTCACATTATATAGTTAAAAAATTAATGCACTTTATTTATCAGAGACTTATTTGTCAATATATCTGAACAAGAAAAATATGATAAAAATAGTTATTAAAACATTCAGATTAAACTGAATCAGTTTTAGAAAATAGCTTCTGAGATTACTGGTAATTCTTGAATTATTCTACTTTAAGGAAAACTATTTCTATGGTGTCAAGAAAATGTTCTTTTCACACTGCTTTTTGTACTACAACAAAACTAGAAAATTTCCTTCCTAAAATCAAAGCCATACTCATCACATTTGTATCGCAGTGTTCGACCTAAAGCAGGGGGTCCACAGTAGAATACAGTTATCTTTCCTTTTTGCTGGTTCTGCAGCTGTTTGAATACCTGTGAAAAGATTTGTTTTAACTGCAAATTGTATTACCTTAGATATTAAAGCACAATGCTTTTTAATAATCTTTTACTGTCTTGTTA
This sequence comes from Macrobrachium nipponense, assembly GCF_015104395.2. Classification (NCBI taxonomy): domain Eukaryota; kingdom Metazoa; phylum Arthropoda; class Malacostraca; order Decapoda; family Palaemonidae; genus Macrobrachium; species Macrobrachium nipponense. The sequence continues at coordinate 18,816,894 of NC_061088.1, read as the reverse complement.
ACTGAAAGCTTGCAGTAATCATGGTCGTGTAATATAAGCACAGGGCTTTGTATTATGAAAAAATATAAACATATTCTTTTACACTTACAGGAGATAGTTCTATTACAAGTATAAGCATACAGTTATAAAAGGCACATTGTAATGGTTATGTATCTAATGAAATATACATATGTTGTGAGTGGATTAGATAAACATATTAGTGTAAAATATAAGTACCTTATCCCAGTTAGGTCTTCCTGCATTTGTTCTTGTTTTCAGTCCAGTGATGAGATCCCTCTTCTCCTGGAATTACAATACATATATTGTTATTAAATTGGCATATATTTAATTTAAACTTTTATATAATTAATGCTCATATTCATATTGGAAAATCAAGTTTGTATAAAAAATATAGTTAGGATTTAAAAGTGAATGAGATCATAACTGTGTAAGAATAGCACAACAATTGCAGCTAATGTAACAGACATATACTTTCACCCCTAAACAGTCTATACACTGTACAGAGCACTGGAAATATTTCAAAAGGTATTTTCAAATTAAGTGCCATAACTAATACTATGTATAATACTATGCACACATGTACACAGAACTAAATACTCATTATTAAATTTCATGTGTTTATACATGTAATGCTAACATTCAAATTAAAGTATAACAAACTAAAGTGATATTAACTGCTATGTAAAATATGCACTAAGCCTTTGCACAATGTAAAACTATAAGTTCTGAAACAAGCCAATAAACAGAAACCAATGGTTGCCTGTATTTCTACACCCCACATTGCATACGTATAGTGTTAATGCTCAATGGCTGTTCACATTTTACCTTTTCATGTAGCAGATCCAAAGCTAGTTGTAATCCTACTGCTTTCATATCTGTTTTTTGTAAGGCAGATGTAATGTACATATGCATGTCCAGAAATCTTTCTAGCACTCCCCCTTGTTCTGCTTGTTCTATTTCCAGCTGTGACAACAGATTCACAAACCATTCAAAAGATCTTTGATCTCTGTTAATCCAGAAGAAGTCAACCTGTTGATTTGGAGAAGCAATGTAATTAAGTACAGTGCAATTCATTATCAGTAAAAATTATTTACAGAAGTATGTTGCAATGGTAATATGATGCAAAGTTAAAATACATATTAATAAAATTACCTTTTTGAGATTCATAACAGATTTGGGCAAGTCAGATGTCCATGAATGTGAACACTTAGGACATGAGTGGCGAGCTTTCCAGTACTTATGCATAATTGACTGTAAAATTGAAGCGAAGGGTGTAACTCCAATTCCAGTTGCAATAAGAACTGCATGCTGAGCATGAAAAATGTGGCTAGACGGAGCACCGAATGGACCATCAACAAAGATCTAGGGAGTAAGAAAACTACACTGTACAATGCAGAGCTGTAAGTTTTCTAAAATAAAATCTTACCAGAGCTGAATAAGACCACATTACATTAAAAAGAATTAAATTTTACTTCAGAACTACATAGATACATACAACAAGTGGCTTTCCAATTGCACATCCACCCTCTGCAATGATTTCCTCCCGCCTACTTTTTCTTCTCATTTGCCTTTCCTCTTGTCTAGATATTCGCCGTTGTTTTGCATCTTGTGACTTCTTGCGTACTCTTCCTTCTTCTGCAAGAGCAGAAGTGTCTGGGAAGAGAAGTAGGTTAATCAAAATTACTATTTCATTCATCAGAAATTGTACATGCAAGTTTTTTAAATTTCATTCATCAAAACTGTACATACAAGTTTCTTAAGGCTATCGTGAAAACTATCTGAGCTCATATTAGTAGATGGAATTGCAACTGAACAATGTCATGTATGAGGTACTAACATTGGGATTTTTAAAAATTTATGTGTTCAATTACTGATCAGTTCAAAATCTAATGAGTATTTTCTTAAACATGAGTAATGTGTTCAACCAATTCTCATTTAACATAAAAAGTAAAGTTTTTTCAATGTAGGTTGAGATCATTCAAGAATTTTCTTCAACTAAAAATTATTTTTTTTAAATTCACAAATTATTGGTGCAAGCGGTAAATATTTTAACCCGTTATGGATGGGTAACACAAACGTTTACATATACATAGCTGTTTTCAAAGAATGCGTACCGTACAGTTTGAACGAATTTTGCAGGAAAAATGTTTGTGTCATTTATCACTGCATGCCATACAGTTTGAATGAATTTTGCAGGAAAAATGTTCAAAGTATCATTTATCACTATGTACTGGCCAACTCTTCAGATCGCAGTAAAAGTGTCAGATTCAGTCTTGCCTGAAGTGGTAAATGGGAATGTTGTTGCAACTTCCCAACCAAGGATGTGTCCTAAATAATTTACCATAAATATATACTCATAGTTTATTAGTACCTACTGCCTTTAGTTCTATCTGTTATGATGCTGCGTGAGCTGTAAGTATAATTTAACAAAATAAAATAAGAAAAATTTGAAAAAATACTTTTAACTTTGTAAAATTAGCATATTTTCATGACTGTCTTAGGGAAAAGAGGCCTGCACTGGGTGGGATGTATTAAATTTCAACTTCCCATGAAAGGTATAGAAATTTTTATTTTGAATTTTTTTTTTCACAATGTACCATGTATTGTCAAGTTCTTTTTTTTTTTTTTTTTTTTAAATTGTCCGGCCTTAAACTATCCTTAAATTTAGCCCGGTTATGGGTGTATGCATTAGCGTAAATTAGCCCGGGCTGTGAGGGTTAAGGTTATTTGTGGCGCCTCATATTTCTTAAAAGCACAGTGATTCTGAGACTTGTGTATACATACCACTGACATTATTAGGGACTGCTATTGTGACACAGGTCTGGTTTTCATCAGTAATTTCACTCATTATTTCTTCATTGTCACTGTCCTCTTCAGAACCACTGCTGCATTCTTCTTCATCTGATGGTACATCCAGTGTGATGACCTTAGGTTTTCGACGAATATACCTGTAGAAAAATATATAATATACTGCTTTGTTTTAATAGTTCAAGACAACAGATAAACTATTGAGGAAAGAGAAATCAGGCACTGAAATAATGCAGCTACTGTATTATTGTACAGTATAAGCAAGGAAACGTATAAAAAACATTACAGAGGAAGATTAGCAAGGGAAAACAAGGAATCTTAAAAGTACTGCAGTTTGTATCATAGCAAGGGATCATTAAGTGCAGTGGATTAGCAAGGAAGGACAAAATTTGCAGCATATAAAAAGTAAAGTATACATATATAGTACAGTGGTATTATTGGAAGATAAGAATCTTTCATATAAAAAATAATTTATTTTTGCAACAGTACTACAGTATTAGCAAGGGAAGGCAAGAATCTTCTAGTATGGTACATTAGTAGGGAAGGACAAGACTATCTTTAGTATAGAGTATTAATCCAAAATACAGAAATGGTTAAAGTTCAGTATTAATATGGAAAATTTATTAACTGCAGGACAGAAGGGAAACAGATACTTCAGATAACTAGAATGTTAGTGATGGATGATAAAGGTCCAAGATAGGAAAGAAATTCAAATTAACTAGCAGGTATTACAGTACAGCACAGTATTAGCAAGGTTAAATGAACTCTTCACCATATCAGAAACGACACTAAACTAGTACATGGAATTCTTATGCCCACTAACTACAGAAGCTGCTAATTGTTGACGTTGTTACACTGGCTTTGAAGCCTTACAATACTCCCAGAATGTTTTAATGTATTCTTATACCTGAAACTTTTGGCTAAGCTCTCGTTAAATTCGTAGTTGCCTGCCAAAACCTCACTTTGGGCCTTTTTAAGTGCCCTGTCAGAGAATCTTCTTTCTGTTGCTGCACGAGTCTGGGACCTTAATCTAAAATTCAAGCACAGCTTATAATTATTTTACCATAAACTTCATTACATATATTACAAATAAGAAAAAACAATTCTTAATATATCAGGAAGGTCTTCTTGGAACATTCTGCATTAATATACAGTGGTTGTTTACAAATGGAGCCCAAGATTGTGACTTGCAATTTTTTGTAACCTTCACTGAACACCTTCAAATATGATAAATATTAATGGTGTGTTTAATTAAAACTTACATGGCATTTCTGTCTTGGTTTCTGAGACGTTTTTCTAAATCTGGAACAGATTTAGATTTCTCCATCTTTTTCCGGGCAGAACTGTCATTAGGGGTATTAGGCGAGGATGACTTTTCAATTGGTACAAGTGGCATAGGATTACTTGAATCCATTTCTTGAATGGGAGTAACAGACCCTTCTTCTTCTTTATCTACTTTGTTACCATTGCTATCAGGTTCAAATGCATGATTAGTAATTCCATTTCTCCGTACTGCAACAGGATTATTAACATTTCCTGAAAGAGAAAATTACTGAATAGTACTCCATTTCGACCAAGTTTACTTTAAACAAGAGGAAGCCCATACAATTTTTGTTACTGCAGCTTTATAATCAACATATGTTAAACATCTAGGAAAATGAACTTGAAATAAACAGTTTCAAGTAAAGAAAACTTTTTTTTATATAGTATGTATATTTTGAGGTCATGTATGTAAAGTACTCTGATTATAAGAGTAGTAGTGACCTTGGTAAGGTCCAAGGCATATTATTATGATTTCTTGTTTTACAGTTCAGAATTGTATTTGTTTATCTTTAAATTAAGAATTTTTCTACCTTTGCTTTTGAATTTTCATGTCATATAGAAATCTAGTATAATAAAGCACAGTATAATGTATAATGAATTATGTTAACTAAGGAAAATAGATAAATCATGGCAAAGCAGTAAATTTGAAACTTCAAGTTCACAAACTGTTGTTTATATGGTTGTCCTGTATCAGAATTCAGGAAGTGTGTGTAAAGGTGCTTTATCATACCATTTTTTTTTATTCCCCAAAACCATTTTTGAATGCTAATGATACTATCCCAAAATTAGGGGTTACAAAATTACAACAAAGCCTTCTTTAGATGTCATAAAATATGAAACCACCAAATCAAAGTACGGTACATATTGTACTACTCATGTTATTTCAAAAACAGTTGTATTGAGCATGATTAAAATAATTGTTTCAGCATGAAAAAAGTGAAGTGTATAATATGATTATATTCCTTGGCTTGAGAAGCAAGAGCCTATGCTGAAAAAAAAAAAAAAAAAATCTCATACCTGATGGAGTCTCGGCAGTCACCATCACTCGTGGGGTTCCAGCCATGTGAGGGCTCCCTCCTTTCTTTTGTAAGTCTCTGACATCGTCTACTCTCCTGGCAAAAGAATATAGGTGATAAGCAAACCTCTGACTACATGATACCTCTTTGGTTGAGTTAAGACTTCAGTGTACATAATTCTTTCTCTTGCTGTTAGTTTTGTATTTATAAATGTTGACTTACAAATCAAGTTACAAAGTTTACAAGTTTCCTTAACATTCTCCAAAATAAATGCACTTACTGTAACACTGGCTTTTAGTATCAAGATAAGAAATTACTGTAAATTCAAAACATGTACTCTATATATGTGTTCATATATGGAGTACTGCAAAATGAAGTTAACTATAGAAATCTGTCTTAGATTCATAAAGAGAAAATACTGTATTGAAAAACTGATGTGGATATGGATAATTAACAATCATCTAATAAGATTAAAATCTATGACCATGCATCATGCATTGCCTTCAAAGTAAATCACCGACAGTATTTTAATGAAGCAACTATGGCCTGGAAATGAAATTGCAACAATCTTGCAGTCTACAAGAATGAATCCATTTTTTATTTTACATAATTCAATTCCAGGAATGACTTGTGTTTAATAAATCAAAATTATGTACTTAGATAGTTTTAACAATAGAATAACCTGACTTTGCTACAGATTTAATGTGACCAAAAATGAAAGTAAAATTATTTTGTTTTCTTAAAATTTTCCATGACTTACAACTTAACAGCACTTCCGTCATGCATTATAATTGATGTGCAGTGAGCTTGTCCATTTACTTGCAACCGACATCGCTGTAGTTCACATTTCTCCTGTGCTTTTTCAAAGTAGCTGTATAGTCTGTTGGTCCATTCTCCTACTGCACGAATATGGAGCCATAATTCATCTGATAAGGAAAAGTATATATTATGTACAAGATCAATTTCTGTATAGCTAATTCAGAAACCCACAATCATAAAAAATTCAGTGAGAAATAGTAACCAATTAATTATCAATGAAATATAGCTACTCAATTATTAAGTAATGGAATAGTATATACTGTACAATGCCTTTAGATAATTCATACAACTTGTCCAGTTCTTCTGGTGAAGATGAAATTGTGATAAGATATGCTAATTTTACAGATCAATTTTCCTATAAAATGCTATGAATAGTATTTCCTCTGGTAACCTGAATTTATTCAAGTGCATTCATTAGACTTTTTGCAATGCAATTCATTATACACTTACCATCCTGTTCTGGAGCAGACGAGATAGTAAAGGGATGCCATTCGTATTTTGCAATTGCTGGAATGTTGACAAAGACGTAGTCGCCAGGATGGAAGTGGAAATTCATGGGTCGCTTGATAACCAAGTGGATGACTTTGGAAGGTAACAACACTCCAGAGCTTTTAAATAGTAAAAGAAATACTGAAGCAAAGCAAAATTTCAATAATCATTGCACAGGAAATTAAAATTTGAACATAATACTCCTGAAGATGACCGCTCAGGATTTATCAAGTACAGTAAAGAATTGGAGTACGTACTATACACTATACTATAGGAAGATAAGGTACTGGTAATACTGTACTGCAGTAAAGGAAGAAATGGAATATGTAGTAATCAAAACTCAGAAACAAGAGTAAATTATGGGGAAAGTTGTAACTTTAGAAACTGACTAAAACGCTTTATTAACAATGAATGATTTAATACTTAAACTTTTCTCACATTCATCGGTGTATGTTGATTAATCCAATTTTTCTCTCTTTAAATTAAGGGAAATCATCTTTAGACATTTAATCTTAATGATTAGTGTTGGAAAAATAACTTTTAAGCTTATTTTATTTCTAATTAGAAAAATGGATGGCCTAATTTTTCAAAAATTAATAACTATAGCTTAATGAATGACCAATTTCCTATCACTGATGAAGACAGTCAACTTTCGCTGACCTAATGAATGACTAAAGATTCACACGACTTATGCACACTGGTATTAAAACTTAACCAATCACTAAATGTCTTTTTATTGGCATCCTATCTTTATTAATTAATAAAATGTTTTTACACAGGGTTTTAAATTGTATGATAAAGATTATTTCCGTAAATTGGTGTTCAAGCTTGGTGAATTAGTAAAATTCTGTAACGTATACACTGAAAAGCTTTGTAATCACTTATTTTCCAACACTTGATATTACCCTTCATGAATGACAGGAGTTTCTAACTACATTTATCTCGGCTTACCTGATGTAGGTCCTTCCTCTCCCAGTACGCATTCTGATGGATCTGTGAATTCTTTCTATGAGGAAGATGATCCCCGGAGCCACAAACCACTTCCAGAAATTTGGCCCATGAAGGATAGTTAATATGAAGAAAGCTATGTAGAGCAAGTGAGTCCAATAAAACACCTGTAAACAAGATCGACAAAAACATTTAAAACTTGGCTTGCATTTTGATCTTTATTTCATTTGCCCTTAGTCTGCCTAATATAGTGTTTCATTTAATGAATGAATGCTAAAGTGAGTGTAACCTTATTAATAATTATTAATGAATGAATACTAAAGAGAGTGCAACACTATTAATAAAGGAATCACTATAATTGGAAAGCTGGCGTTGTATACATCTACATCTAGAGTTGTACAAAGTCCATCGTTTCCGTAACTTTTAATTATTCTTTCAATCTTAGTTTATTTTTACTGGTGTATACCCTTCATATGTATGTGGATGTAGCCAGGTTGGGGCATTGTTAGGGCTGCTTCCTCTTCCCTCTAAATTTTGGCAACAGAGACAAAAAAAATCTTAACTAAAAGAACTGAAACTAGTAATTACAATCTACAAGCCACAACAGTGCGTGTTCTATGGCTACAAGATAATGACAAACCATCAGCAAAACTTTATAAAGCGATAAACCTAAAGTTCACCAAAAAATAAACTTGTTCCACCGACTGAAATCTTGGCTAATCTACGAAAATACATACGCATTTCAAGAAAAATGTTCTGAACTCACTTCAAAATACCCAGACTTTCTGACGAATGGTTGAGAGCAAATCACCATCAATGTCAAAATGACCATGAGAGCCACACCTGTCGGATTCGCTATGCCCGGGATCAGTCCGAACATTCCTGGTTTCATGGTGAAGAGCCACTCAACAGCTGTGTATGTCTGGTTGTTGACCATCAAGTTGGGTGCAATATTCAGAGCTGAGCAAGAGACGAATAAAAGGTAATTACTGTTGCTATTCCCAAATATAAATATTTAAAACGCTTTATTATTCACAGTGAGCATAAGATATAAAAAAAAAGATGAAAGGGCGTGAGTTTCAACACGCTTCCGATGATTGAATGTTGAAGGGTAAAAAAAAAACCAATGTAAAGTAACTGAACTTCATTTCAAAAAGGAAAGCTATGGCTATTAATTGGTTGGTTGGTTGGTTTTACACTAAATTGGCCTTATGCCAGCGGGGGACCCTTACCGCAGTTTGTACTATACTAATTGGCTTGGTTACTATAGCTTTATGCTCAGCGATTTCACTTGAAAGCCGTTCTACAACCTATAACTTGTAATAATACTCACGGAAATTGATGCAATGCATAAGAGTATGAAGAAATGAAAAGATGAAGATGACCCAGCCACACATCTTGTGAAGATAAAGGTGCTGATCTAGAGGCAAGATCGCGGATGCTCCCATCGACCTCAGGTACGTTATACATTGCCTTAAGATTAACACCAAAACAAACATGCAGTTGAAGTTGAGACACTGACCTGCGTAAATGAAAATAGATAGGTAGTAATGTATTATATAAAAGGGGTTGTTCAAGTGTGAATCTATCTTCATCTACTTTCGAAAATTAGACCGACAAAAATCTTGTTACCAGAAGATATTAAAAAGGTTCCACAACTTTTAATTAAATAGAATTCTTGCTGATGAAATGACTAAATCTTGCAAGACTTACCACACGCTCTTGCAATGATGTAAAATCCATTCTCCTTTTTGAATTGCACGGCACGAGAAATGAAGAGACCAAGATTAACAGCGATGTAGACGAGAAGGAAAGACAAATAGACGTAATTATTCTTCATGTAGGGAAGACTCATCTGGTAGGGTTTCAGTCTGCTCATGCGGTTCTTGGCCGACTCCTTGTTGCTGCCCAAATTTGGAGGCACTAGCCATCTGTCTATGCTGTGGCCAGAAAAAGTTGTAATTTAGAAAAAAAATTAGTATTTTACGCTACTTTAAAGAAATAAACAGACTGGCCTATGAGTGGGAGAGTTGTTCAATTCGAGATCAAATTGAAGTAATCCCAGTTAGCATACTCTATGAAAAAAAAAAATTGCAGTTACAACATACACGTAATCAGTCAGTAATTAACAAATTGCAGTTTAAGAAATTCATCGCAGCAATTACCTTATGGAGAGATTTTCCAGGAGTCCATTGTGCTTTTCCAACTGAGCCTTGAGGGACTCGTAAGTGATGGCTCCCTGCTTCTGTGTGTCAGCATCTTCGAATAAGGCCAGAGTCAGATCTTCAATCTGTTCGTCACTAAATTTCATGCCGTTCTCTTCCATGCAGGCCTTCATCACCTTCTGCAGCTCACTCTGCTGGATCAGTCCGTCGCCTGAGAATAGAATGGTTTCGTGTTTAGGTGAAAGTTCTGGCAACTCACTTTTCTAAGACTTTACCTTTCAAATTTGGAGTTGGTGTTAAATCTATCACGAGATTTTTTTTTTTTTTCTTTGGCCTTCCCTGTTTCATCGGTTATTTGAACGTTATGAGTTGAAGTTACATATCTGGTAACAGAACTTCCCAGGACGTCGCTAGCCAACTTGTCATCAAACGTTCTAAACTCCGAGTTTATATTTTTAGCAACAGAGGCCCTTAAATGGACGTCACTGATCAACTTCGTCTTGCAAGTTTTAAACTTTGATTTTTAGTTAAAAGTTTAACAAGAGAGAATCAGCATAAAGTAACTTGGTCAGCGGACGATATTCCAGTTTGCGTTGAAAAGCTCCCGAAGGAGTTCTTATTGTGACAATAAAAAGGCTAGTTGAAAATTATGCAGTTGATAAATGGACGTATATATTTCTAAAATAACGGAAACTTTAATGCCAAGATGAAAAGTGCTAAGTTACTGAATTGAGTGAATTTCTTAATTGTGTTAATGGTCAGGCGATGGGATTTTTTGTATAAGATAATTCGCAACCTAGAAAAGGAAATGTGTACAGGTGTATACAGGACAAGGGAGATCCCAACAGAGGTTAAAATTGAGCAATGCCAAAGTCTCATAGGGTCATTAATCACTTGGAGACGTCAGATTTTGTAAGAATTTTAATTTTTCATGTCATCAAGAATTATATGCAACTTGTATGCACTATAGCTACATAATTAGCTTTAATTAGTTGTAAGTTTATGAAGCTGCAAAATGAAAATTCTGCATGCTTTACATGAAAATGTTCCTATGGACTTAATTGAATTTTAAATTTGCAATGCGCTTGAAAATTTAAAGATATGAAACCAAAACAAAGCTGAGAAATTAATTATAAGTAAAAAAAATTGCATTAGTACTCAATTGTGTTTGCCCTCTTGCCATAATTTTTTCCGCTTCAAACTCTTTTAAAACTCTGTAGCAAATTAATAATCGCATGGTTTTTTACCTGAAAAATTAAGTTCAATACTCACCATCTAAGTCGTAGACCCTGAACAAGAACTTGATCTTGTCATTGGGTGACTTTCCTGCAAACTGGTGCATGGCGTCGAGAAATTCTGACAGGGAGACAGTGCCGCTGTTGTCTCGGTCGAAAATCTGGAACACCCTCTCCGCGAAAAAGGACTGCAAAAAAAGACGAAAGAACATAACTACTATAACCATAGTAATATTGAAATGTGGAATATTCAAGACAGAAAATTTAGCTAATAAATTGTTGAAAGGCCTCAATGCTACATTTTCCGGCTCTTAAATATAGATTTTAAGAACGCCAAGAAACTATTCGTATAGAATGCAATGTGTCTTGACTAAATTTCATGCGATTACTGGATAATATCTGAAGGAGCTCAATTCCCAGGGAAAATATTCCAAAGAGAACAGATCCCAGCTTGCATGGGACAGAAATAAAACCAGCCGCCATGCTGTGCTGCATGGAAGAGGGATACAATGTAGAAAGAGAAGCATATAATATCTATGAGTACTTGGTATCCTTTGATAAAATAAAATAATGAAAAATAACTTACATTCCGGGAGTGTACAATCTTTTTGAAGTCATCGAAGGAAAGTTCTTGTTTGTGACCCAAAGCTTGACGAAAAAGTTGTTCCAGCCATTCCAGATTTTCTCTCGTGAAGCCCGTCCTAGGACTGGAACAGATCAAAACGTTTCATTCGACAAAAGTCTAAATCTGATGAAAATGGGGAAGGCGTTTCGCATAATATGCATAAGACGTAAAACCTGACAATGGTTGCAAAGATGTTGTATTACAATAAAAAAGCTGCATCTGGACACATACTATGGACTATTTATTCAGTCATTTTTCTGTCGTATGTGTGTTATTCCAAATACAATGTGAAGTAATTAAGGTTAACTATGCATGATGTCGTCTGCTGCAAACATTCCACAACACAAGCAAGGTCTGTAAAGGAAGTCACGTGGTAGGGATTGTGTAACAATTTATTAACACGTTAAAAAGCAAATAGGCGTCGCCATAGGTTACAGCGGCCTTCTTTCTTTGCAGAATGTTATATACAATATAATCAATAGGTTACACTCAATTTGCCAGAGTATATACCCTGCATTTCATAATTTCTTCTCCACAAATTCGCAAATCAGTTTTACATAAATGATCAAGGTATCTGTCACGTAACCACACTTCTTTTGATGCTCAGATGCAACTGATCTGTATAAATGTGAGCTGGATATTTTATTTAGGATTCGTTTCTATAATTTCTCTGGGATTCATACGGATAAGCTGACTAGGGTTTGCATTTATAATTCCACCGAGATTCCTGTTTATATGCGTTCCCACATTTTATCACTTTAATTAGGTCTTATTTCATGACAACCCTGAGTGCAAAACTGTATTAATATAAAAAAATTAATATTAAGGGTTTATGGACTTCTTAATACACATTTTTCTCTCGTTGGAATGACTTGTTTATATATATATATATATATATAATATATATATATATATATATATATATATATATATCAGGGGTTACAGCAAACAACACAAACAAGAACGATGAAGTGTAAAAATGACACCCATGAAAAATGTCATAAGTGGTTGTTACAAGGCCAATGATTGTGTAACAAGAGTTATAATGGTTACACGAACATAATAAGTATAATACAAAACAACTGCGTGATATGGGTTGGAGCGTTGATTATGATGTTAAAAAAATGAAGTTTTAGTTTCCATTATCAGTTTACGGTTTTAGCTTTCAAATGAGTTAACTTGCACATATAAATACACATATAAACCAAATGGGTTGGTTAGCTCCCGACAATTAGTATGAGATTAGCAGGCTTACTGTCACTTAATTACCATACCATACCATATACATGCTCGGGCAGTACAAACACCGTAGAGGCCATAGCAAAATTTGTTCTCAGAGATGAATCTTAGCATCCAAAGGACTTTCCTAAGTTTAGAGGTACAGTCTTCCTTAGTCTGTCCGAACCTGCTGGCGATTAAATGTATAAACGTCAGAGAGAGAGAGAGAGAGAGAGAGAGATTCTAGCCTTGGTTTGATAAGGATAACCTCATCGAGAAGCTTATATTTTGATTCTGATATCATACAGTTTGATGGATTACTGACAACAGCCCATTTGTCCTCTCGTCATCCTTCCTACTCTTCTCCCCACCTCCAGTTACTGCACAGCAGTCCACTGACCACCAGGCACTCAATTCAATAGTTACGTGAACCAAGGCACAAGGACATTAAGAGAGAGAGCAAAGTTGATCCGGTGTTCTTCAGTTGGGAGGGAAAGAAGTGAATCAAGAGAGAAGATTGTTTTTATTTCCACCGAGTACCTTTCCTGTTTACATTTAGTTTTCTCTACTAAATTCTTACAGTTGCAACCTTCTATGTTCGACTAGCTGTTTTTCTCATGAACAATTCTGAACAAATTTAGACTAAAGCATTCGACTCCTTTTTTGCCAAATCATGACTGTATTTAGAGATAACAGCCTTTTTTCTTTTTTTTTACAACACAACACTGAAACTACAAATATTCAGTCCTGCTAAAGCGACAGAATTGCGCCCATATCATGAGTAATATTGCTCGACGGTACCAATCATTCAAATACCGGAATAACGTAATATGAATAATACGTAAAATCTGATAATCGTTGAAATAATACTATATCACATCAGCATTCAAAATTAACTCATTGCATCGCATGGCTTCGGAAGTTAAGGAAAACATCCAAAAACTTTCCCAAATATAGGAAAATTGCGTTCAGGCCTCCTCTTATATCTCAATTCTGAGCGTGTAGTCCACAAAAAAAGATCATTGGAGAATATCGAGCATCCAGACATTTCTGCAACTGTTATTGTAGAAATGTTTGTATATTCTTATTTAAAACTGAACTTATGAATATCAAAACTGAACTTTTAAAATTACTTAACGGCTACAGTTCACATTTTTTTTTTGTTATAACAATTATTCTGCTCCAAAAATCTTTTGGAACTTATTCCTTATCTAAAAGTACTTTATACATACACACTGATCAACCATTTAATTACACTTCATATCTATATTAAAGCATTAAGCTACAAATGTCCTTTAATATCTAATTCGCTCTACCTCGGAATTAATATATTTTCATATATATGTCAACAGAAGAGGAATTTTTGAGTTGATAAGAAATTCGTCGGCTCAAGGGCTCAACCACGGAATCAAGAATTCAGGACGTACAGTGACGCTCTTTACCCAAAAGGCTATCACGAGAAGTATAAGTTAGCGCCGCCTCCCACCTACAAATCCCTGTCGCGCTCAGGCATTCGTTGTTAGAGTCGGCATCAACCCACCTCGACCTTGATAGCTTTGTAGTGCGTTTGTCGCACGCACTCATTAGATATTGAAGGACATTTGTAGTTTAATGCTTGCATATGAATCACGGGATGTGATAAAATTCATATCTATATTAACTTTCAGACAACACAACAGACAAACCCACAACGTTTAACTTTTACGTTAATGGTCTACTATTATGGGCGTTATGCCTGTCCGTCCGTCTGTCATGCAATCACGGACAAACAGCTGGCCCGATGGGCATGAAACTTGGCAGGGTTATAGCGGGGACCCCTAAGATGGTTTATAATGTCTCCGACAAGTGGAGAACAGTTACTGAAAATTCAAGCAAAACACTAACTAGCCTGCTCAGAAACCGTCGAAGCGACTCCTGACGCTAAAACGGACAATCTTACTATAATGGGCGTTATGTCTGCTAGTAATAACACCAACACTAACAGTAAAAGTGATTGCATGTGTTCACTTACCATCCTTGAGAAATTTGCGACAGTGTCCTGGAAAGGAACTTGCGGCGTGCATGCCGCTTGCAGCAGTTGGTGATTATTTTGCAGCAAGCACAAATACCAGTGCTTTTCATCCCTTGCACTCGGGGGCCACACTTCGGGCAGTCAATAATTCTGTTCGCTTCCACGTCCGCGCTCATTATTATATATTAAATAATTCCGAGATCAGGTTTACGATGGAAATAACGTTAATTGCTTATGACTAATTAAGAACTGGTTACCCGTTTCGGAAACGTTCAGTACTAGATATTCAAACTGTTAAGGGATAAGGTTCACGACAGATATATCAATAATCCAAGATAAATTAATTCAATATTTATAAATAAACTGAAGAAACGTTCGGCTACTTCAGATCGGGATCTTATCAGAGAGGAGTCACCGTTTTCTCTGTTTAAACTATTATCGCATGAATAAATATACAAGTTCAAACAACGGTAAATAAATTATAAATTAAGAAAATAATTTATACATAAATAACATACGACTACGATATTTGAATTATAAATTACTTAAATAATTTCTTTTAAATAACTTTAAGGATACGATAAATTATATTACTTAAATAATCTAATCAAATTATTTACGACTACGATAGAATAATTACAAACCTTAAATGAAATGGGAATTACAAATCATTTCACTACGATTGCAACAATGAACAATTCAAATCACTTAAATAAGCCTGAGATAACTGAGAAATCGCACGTATCGAACTGCGATAATTCGATTATAAATATATAAGGCATATATTATCTAAAAACAGAGAGGAGAGCGCCCAAGAACGGCGGAAGAATTCAACACTCGATCAACATGACTTTCTTCGGGTCTTCTCGTGATATGCTGCTGTTGTCTTCCGTCTCGAGCTTTGGCCCGAGTGCCATTATTTCCGACGCGAGCCGATATTTAAAAGGAAGAAGAGGAACGCCTCCGAATCCCAACGGGCTGATTCATAGCGCGAACATGTTCGTTATCAGTTAGAAAAAATGAAGACACCCCGGACGTTCTTCAGATCCGCGTTGATAGAGAGAGAGAGAGAGAGAGAGAGAGAGAGAGAGAGAGAGAGAGAGAGAGAGAGAATTTTGACTGATCAGTTTCCTTGGTTGGTTTAAGAACAGAACCGGGACAGCATTCAGTATAATTTGAACGAAATAAAACTGGCATAAAAACTGTCCACAGCTTCAGCGCCAGAATGGAAACCCAAACCAGAAATTGTACAGCAGCTTGTCAATGCCAGTCACGTACACTTTGCAGTAATGGGCATTAAGGTTTTTTTTTTCTCTCCGTCAGTCCCATAGCTGACTTATAATCTAAGTCGCAAAAATATATCTGCATAATCAACTTTAAACCACTTTATCCCCTCATCCTTCAATTCTCTATATATAAATAAATCACTTTTACAGGGCCTAGTTCATCATATCACCTATGTTTGGTCTTCTTTTTTTCTTTTACATATATCCGGCATTAACTTTTTCGACATACTTCACCATCTTTGAAATTTATATTTTTATTTTTTACCGCACTTACGTATAGCGTGGATATATATTTAGATTTATTAATATATGATCCATATAGCAACCTCCAACCTGTTCAATTCATAAATATTTAGCTTATATATTTCTTCGCAGGCAAAGAGTATGAACTCCATTATACGCGAACCAGCTACCTATTTCTAAGGGGATTTGCGGCATTTACTTTACTTACTTTTAAAGCAATAGTGATTAGACTACCTCCCAATATTTTCATATAATAGCCCCACTACAAAGTGTAATAAATTGGTCCCTGAAAAATTTCCTTGTTTAATCTGAAGCAGATTAGTCGTTAACGGCTAAACGTCAAATATGAGTCAAAATATTATCGGCTTTACAACCATAAGAAAGCACCCTACTCGCTCTCCCCCCCCCTCCCCCCACAAACCCGCCAGCCCCCGCCGCCCTCTGCAAACCGGAAACTCTGTTAAATTGAAATTAACATAGTTTAATTTGGGATGGTTATCTTTTAAAATGATTCTGCAGACAGAAGCAATTCGTCAATTTTTTTCACCTTTAGTTTTTTGTCCTAACGTAAGGAAAAGTCTGAGCTCTATTTTTACATACCTACCAAGTGTTGCTTTTTTTTTTTTTATATCTCTCTCTCTCTCTCCTCTCTCTCTCTCTATTCTATTCTCTCCATCTCCTCTTCTCTCTCTTCTCTCTCTCTCTTGTATGGTGTTTTTACGTTGCATGGAAACAGTGGTTATTCAGCAACGGGACCAACGGCTTAACGTGACTTCCGAACCATGTCGAGAGTGATCTTCTATCACCAGAAATACAAATCTCTCACACCTCAATGGAATGCCCGAGAATCGATCTCGCGACCACCGAGGTGGCAGGTCAAGACCATACCGATCACGCTACTAGGGCGCTTAGTGAGTGTTGCGACAGTGTAGACATAAATATTTATTATGGAGTACGCAACATAAATTTCTGAATGTCTCTGTCCTGTTGTGCTAAGGCAAATCAATCTCAGGGTCTTGGGTGAAGTGGGACCCGAAAATGAAGCAAGTTTTGAACTGCAGCGCGGAATCTAAACAACGTCTCCAGTCAAAGAGATGAAAGTATATAGAATTTATATACTTTTGTTTGTTTGTTTGTTTGTATGGTGCTTTTTACGTTTGCATGGAAACCAGTGGTTATTCAGCAACGGGACCAACGGCTTTACGTGACTTCCGAACCACGTCGAGAGTGAACTTCTATCACCAGAAATACATATCTCTCACTCCTCAATGGAATGGCCGAGAATTGAACCCACGACCACCGAGGTGGGACGCTAATACCATACCAACCACGCCGCCGAGGCGCCTTTTTTTTAATATATGAGGCGCTTTTTTATATACTTTTGAATTTAATATGCCTGCTAGACAACCACAGACCATTTTCTAGACTATCAATGTGGGCTATATAAACTATAAAAAAGAGAAGCGATCAAATATATAACGCAACGTTTATTATGATTAGGTAACAGAATGTGGAGATTAAGCAATACAGGTCAAGTATCTATACAAAAGGGGAATGTCTCTCACATAAAATTCAGTGCACGCGCGCTTGTGTTTGTCCCATTATTCCTCCAAGGTTTGTACACTGTTTCGTTAGTGCATTAGGGCATTTTCCCTCATCATGTTTCACAATGAAACTTCGGTACTCCGTATGTGATCATAAGAATTCTCTTCAAACAACTTTGTCCATCATTTGGACGATTTCTTAAGTTCCTGGGTTTGCAGTACATTTTTATTTGATTTTTATAATTTTTTAAAATGCACAGGTCAATTTGACGAACGACTCCGTTCCCCCCCAAAAAAAATCATAAGTTACCTCAAGTTTACGATGCTACTGAGTAATAATTGTCTGTTATGTTTCAGTTTCATCGAATGACCCGGGTCATCACAACAACGAAAGTCATCAAACCCAGCGCCAAAGCTATGCTGATAGAAATAGGCCTTCTAACAGCTATGGTCACAGATACAGGCTCCTTAACCTTGGTTATCGATACAGGTGTCATCAGCTACGATCATGATCACGGAAACAAGTCACAGCTTTGGCTATTGAAACAAAAGATATCAATATGGTTCCGAAGAGTCATAACTATGGTTACTGGAACAGTTGTAAAAAATCAACCACGACCATGGAAAAAGGCTGCATAACAGCTATAGTCATGGAAACATGTGTCACAGCAATTTTGTCATGGAAAAAGACGTCATAAATGCAGTCCTGGAAACAGGAATCCTAATTATGATTATCACAACAGTGTCTTAACAACTACGGTCACGAACACAGGCAATTTAACTATGGTTACCAAAGCTGGTATTATAAATAGGGTTATCAAAATTTACATTATAATAAGGTTACCCAAGATGGCATCATAAACATGGTTCTCAACCTGGCATCATAACGATGGCTACAACAATGTTCGCATACAAATGAAAAGCATTACGCATTTTCCACTCACTATAAAACATTGTTTCTTTGACAGTTATATACAGTAAGTGTTGAGTGGATATTCACTCAAATTTGCCGTTAAAACTGCAAGCCCTTCTTCGCAATTGAAAGTCAGCTCCAGTATTTGCAATTATTGCGTGCATCAAAATATAGCAAAATCTAAAGAAAGCCACATCCATCCATATTTAGCCATTCTTGGAATATCTGGCCCTCACACGCTACAGAAAATGATCCTAAATTTACATTAAAATGATAATTACCGTGACTGCCTGAAACTACCCCAATACTAACAAGAAATATTATTTTGCCTTTTTCTTAAAATAAAGATATTTTTTCAATATAAAGTTAGTGAAAATTGAGCTACAGATATAAACAACTGCGTTGACAGTTACGTTTCTAAGATAACAAAGGCCCAAGTGTCACGCATAATAATAAAAATCAAGAATAATAAAGGTGAATTTAGATATACAAAAAATAAACAATTGCCGATACCAACAATACAAAATATCTTCTGTAAGCCTTTAAATCCCCAAAAAGATGATTTAATCCTATTCCGCGATGGATTCTTGAGAAGGGGTAATAATTTACGGTTATCTCAATTGACGTAAGCTCACAACATAGTTTACATTTTTTTTTAAGCCACCTACGATGACTAACTGGTAGAAAATCAATACACATCCTTCAACGTGACATTCAATTACATATGCTTTAATAACAGGTTTAAATGTATTCGGGTTATCTCGGCTGTTTAAACAGTGCTGAACCATTCACGTTTTACCGTCATTGAGGATGAGCCGTCAGTTGACGTAAACATTTTTTCGCAGACAAGGATGTTTGGTTTATAAGATTAGTACCCAATAAGAGGTTCCACTACTGCGTAACTTACGCGGAACTTAAGGTTACAGGGACTTACAAGGATTAGGATGTCTCAAAGACTTGTTATTCCATTCGAGGAGACATCGTGTGCTCACTTATCTGTAGGAGCAGGTTTCACTGTTCATTCACAGTGTCCTAATGATTTTGTCTAGCTTTCTTTTAAACTCTTCCACATTGTTGATGTTTACAACTTCTGGTGGCAGTTTATTCCATGTGTCACAGAAGTTCCCACAGTGGGATGTGTTGCATCTCTTCAATTCTAGTTTCCATCCATTATTTCTTGTCTGGCTTTCGTTTAACGTAAATAGGTCTACTCTTGTTATGCCTTTCAGTATTTCGAATGTTTCTATTATCTGTCCTCGCAATCGTCGTGTTTCTAAGCCATACATGTTCAGGCTCTCTCGTCGTCTTCGGTAACCTATTTGTCTGATGGATGGAATAAACTTTGTGGCTCTTGCTTGTACTCCTTCTAATCTATTTATGTCTTTTCTTAGTGTTGGTGACCAAAACTGTACTGCATATTCAAGATGGGGTCATAACTATTGATGTGTAGATTGTTCTTTGTAGCGCCCCTTTATCCTTAGCTGCATTTGCTTTCTGATTTAAACTATGCTCTCTTCCCACAGGGATGTCAAACTTCATTACCTTCGTTTGCTCCGATTTTCATCTTTCCATCATAAAAAAAAAAACCGACCCAAAGCGAGAACCTTAGTCTGGACAAGTGATTCCAGGGTCTCGAGAAACTACTAAATATCAATAATGACTATCATCATGATATGAGTAAAGATGATTCAACTGAGGGCAAGTATGAAGTAAACATGTTATGACACACCCAAAATGTTGGCAACATCGGTTCCATGATCGGTTATATGAGGCTGCCACCCAGCTGGCTCAAATCGATACACAGAAGTACCCATAAGTCATGCAAAACCTAATTGTCAAGTTATTTTATACAGTAACACATACTCAGTGAAGTAGCATATCTTGTGTTGAAATGAAAAGAAACCCGTACTGCGATATATTCATGAAATATAATAACGTGATTAGCTACAGCCAATGCGTTACTTCTGTAAGATATGTCAAATACACACGATAATAGGTTGGCTGCGTCCATAGAGCTCTAGTTGATGAACAATGAAGGCCACTGAATCAAATCACTGCCCTCAGATCGCCATATAAGGAAGCAGTTCAGACATGATCACGGTCTAGATATGTTCTATCTGGACCGTGGACATGATAATCACCACGGGGCGATGGGTGTTGGAGGAAGATATTAGAGTGGGGTAAAGATTGGTATTACTCCGAGCTCTCTTATCTGATAAGACAGAAAATCTACTACTGATAAGAATAATCCGCGGCACCAATACGACAACAGAAAAGGCACTTGAAATGAAGCGGAAGCAACCGATGTTTATCTACTTTTTTAAGTACGAGTTCTCACCACGCGCCAGTTTTAGTAACCATAAATCAATCAATCAATCGAATAACACGTCAGTATCATCTGTGTCCACCGTTATGCTCATTTTTCCCTTGTAGGGAGTGGCTACGGATGTTAACCATCTGGTGCTCAGTTGAGACCGCGAAACCCAAATCTTCCCCACCATAGCTGCGAGAGTCGACCAGTTACCATGCACATAATTCACTGCTTCGAGTCAACACAGGCACAATGAAGTTTTCAGGAAACGGCTCAAGCTAATTCCCCGGCCGGAATTCGTTGGTAGAAATTTGCTATAAAGATATCTAACTTCCGGTGAATGATGAACCTAACAACAATTTGCTATAATAATTGACGCCACTTCCGTGAGAAAAATTTATGACATGAATGGCTTGAGATAAAAATGTTTCGACAATACTGTTCGAGCCAGCTTTAAGTTAAGGTAATTGAAGCCATTACTTGGTAATTTAAATGAGGTGGTTTTAGAATCATGATTTATGTCCTCATTTTGTTTTCAGAAATAAAAAACAAGCCACTTGGCTTATACCATTACATATTATACCCGATTTATTCTATAAAAAAGTTTAATCTCATCTCAGATGACTATTAGTTACTAACTGGTTTTGTTTGGTCTTGAAAACACGCTTATTGCTCATGCAGATGATGCTACTCTCTTTGCACTGGTCTCAACTCATGAATAATAAAATTTTGGTTGCTGAAGTATGAGCGTCAGTTTCTAGGTCCTGAGTACTTGATCTTCACACTCTGATATCTTCACCGAGTGTTTCTTTATCAATGTGTGAAACTAAAATTGTCATCCTTTATGAAGTGTCTGTTTTGAGAAACACACGTCCTCTCTCTCTCTCCTCTCTCTCTCTCTCTCTCTCTCTCTCTCTCTCTCTATCTCTCTCTCTCCGCCTCCTCTCTCTCTCTCTCTCTCTCACTGGTGCAAACACAAACACTTGTTCGTTCAGAAGGCTGACATGACATGTCTCACTTTATATTACGTTATTTGTCCTGTTTTATTTGGCATTTATTTTACTGACTACTAATCAACTTCATTTGTTTTCCGCAGCAATTTTTCTTTCATAGCTTTACCCTTCCCAATTGCCCTGTCTGTAATGGGTTGCTGTCCATGTTGGGACCCTCGGGCTTGAAGCAGTTTGTTTCCAATTAAAGTTGACCTGGATTTATAATAATAATAATAATAATAATAATAATAATAATAATAATAATAATAATAATAAAACCATGTATCTCTTAAAAAAATTGTTGCACTGAAATACCAGGATTTCCTAAACATACTTGAAAAAATACTATCTAGCGCTAAAAATCACGCAACCATATTGAAAGCATATTCTAGAGGCGAATGTCCTAATGTATATCTGCATTGCAACCCAGTGTTGAATGAAACGGTTCGAGAGATGGCAAGATCAAGAACGATGCTTTATTGGACGGCCTCTATAACACGTCAGAATTATTATAGCTTATTGAAAATCCTTATATTACTCATTCTTTTTGCACAGATTTAAAGTAAACTATTCCTAAAGGCAACTCCCCAACGTTCACAGGTCCCGAGCGAGAGAAAGCTTGCCGAGTCACCAATCCACCCACACTTTACACAATGTACTTGGAACGCTAAAACAGCACACAAAAGGAATACTTACGAACAAATAAATGGACCGTAAACTTACCGGGCATACGTGAGATTAGCAATGAAGTCCATGATTTCCTGTCGGCTCACCAAGCCATCACCGTCCTTATTGATAAGTCGGAAGAGTTTCTCCAACACCTGGGTGACAACAGGTAAATTATTAGCCACCTACCATCTACAAAGGTACTTCGATTACATAAAATTGCTAAAAACTGCCATTAGCTTGTTAAGGAAGGTTTGATGAGAACGTGTGATTATGAATGTGAAGCATCAATAGTTATGAGATGTTGTATTGAGTAACTTTTGGTCATCCATACCCAGTTTATAAACTATACAAATGTAAGGCTTTAATAACAGATTATTCTTAATTCAGAATATTCTCTGAAAACATTGCCATTAAGCCTCATCCTAGTTTCTTTTATAAAAGAAAGAAGATGGAACTAATTGAAGTACAATGAATGAAATTTATTTGAAATGAATTGAACTGTTTCATTATGGCTCTGTCCACTTGAGAGAGAGAGAGAGAGAGAGAGAGAGAGAGAGAGAGAGAGTAAATTGGGGGTAGGGGCAGGGGAGAGTTGGTTCCTTACCCCCCTCGACGTGAGGATCTTCGTGAAGAGATCCTCGGTGACTTCGGCGTCCTCACCGCAGACCACCAGAGCCAAGACTTCCACAAGCTCCGCCCACTCTCTGGCCCCAAGCTCCCTGAAAAAAAAAATACAAAAATAAAAATACATATAGTTTGGAAATCATACATTGGACATATGTTATTTGCAGTAAATTTTACAGCTAAATTCAAATGAACGTAACACAAACAACTGGAATGACGAAAGTTAAAATATATAAGAGTTTGCTTGTGTCATGAATATGAGACAAAAGGTTATTTGTTCTTCATACGCAAAATGATTTTTTCTTGTGGACGCGTAAATATCACTAATTATTTTAGAAGTAATAAAAAAAGTAATTCCAACCATATACGATTACAAGCATCACTGATATAAAACAAGGAAAAAATGCGCCGGAGTTTATTCGATGCAATCGAGTTTAATGTATACATCGTATAATCAAGGCCATCGAAAATAGATCATCTTCCAGTGGTCTCAGTATAATGCTGTATAAGCCGCGTTCCATGAAACTTTAACCACGGCCCGGTAGTGGCCTGGCATAACGCACGATTATGGCTAATTTTAAGTGAAGTATATCTTAGTTTAACCGGACCAGTGAGCTGATCAGCAGCTCTCCTAGGGCTGGCCCGAAGGATTAGATATTTTTACGTGGCTTAACCAATTGGCTACCTAACAACGGGACCTACAGCTCATTGTGGGATCCGAACCACTTATGTCGAGAAATTAATTTCTAATCACCAGAAACAAAATACAACCTACTGAAGCTAAAGAGCTACAATTTTGTATGTTTGATGACTGGTGGGTGGATGATCTTCATACCAATTTGCAGCCCTCTAGCCACATAGGTTTTTAAGATCTGAAGGCGGACAGAATAAAGCCGGCTCAATAATTTTTTTCTTTTAGAAAATTAAAAGTGGCAATTTTACGACCATTATTAAAATCTCAATGCTGGTAACGAAAACCGAGTAAACGATCAAGACAACTGAAAAGGAACCGCAAGACAGAAAAGCCTATCAAAAGGCAATCACTTACACTTCAGAGGACGTATTGTGTAAACATACGGAACTATCAATCAGTGAATTAATCAGCAGTGAGAAATTTTGCCTGTTATCAAATGAAATCCCTAAACCAGTTCTAATAGATTTTTGCAAGACCTCATCCCACTTCCACTTGATTTTCATTACCTCCCCGATGAGAGGGGATATGGGCTCCCTTTTCAATAAATTTTGATCCCCTATACCCAAGGACACTTTTCATTTAAATTTGCTTGAAATTGATCCATTTGTTCTAGAGAAGTTTATGGCAGACATGCATAGTACATTCATTCATACATACGGATGCCGGAAAAAGGGAATGATTGAGCTTCATCTCGGCAGAGTTTAAAAGAACAAATTGTTTATATGCCCACGCTGTCACAAATAAAGATGCTTTCCCCAACCAGGATTAATACTGTGTTTGAAAAAAAAAAAAACTTGCCCCAGCACATGGTACTAAAAGAACCCAGAATATTTGCGTTCTGCATACCGGTTACAAGAAATGGGGGACACTTTTCCGAGCTCCTAACAGCAGGAAATCCACAAGGAAAATGCATATGCTGCAAAAACTGAGGTAGGTAAAATAAATCCTTGTAATACGAATAAACTGTATAAACTTCGTCTTATCTTGCAAGAGGTGAACGAAATATTTATAAGAATAAGTAAAGGAGAGTAATATAAAACAGAATTAAAGTAAAAATAAAAATACGCACATGCCAAGAGAATTTTGTCGCGATAATTCTTTACCATATTCCATTAAAGAACAACTATTACGTATTGAAATAATAATAAAAAAATGTATGACCAAAAACTAAAAATGCAAAGGTACTATTTATACCAAGAATAGGGATCGTAAAGCTAAGCGGTTATAAATGCGTCATTATTAAGAGATTAAAGTTATTGAACCATTTCGCAAAACACATTTGTAGCAGCTATGTATTGAGAGAGAGAGAGAGAGAGAGAGAGAGAGAGAGAGAGAGAGAGAGAGAGAGAGAGAGAGAGAGAGAGAGAGTCGGGTCTTACGGACGTGGGGCAAGAAGGACAACTTACTGAGTTAATCCAAAGATTTGTTTCGACAATTCCTCCTAACCTTGGAGCGCTTTTATCTCGCATTATCACTATCATGTTATTAATTGAATTATAATACCTATCGTGGCATTAAGATCTAACTTGAATAGCTGCACGTGCAAAACAATCCGGTAGAAAGTGAAAGATTTGTACGCAAGAGGTCGATATTTTGATGCAGTTTTAAATGCAACACAAAAAAAGATTTTAATTTCTGTGATGCATAACACCTGTAGCATTTTTACGCAGAGGGATATTCCTAGGAAATATTAAAACTATACGGAAAATAAAATAGATATCTTATAAACACTGGAGTAACTAAAACTTGCAGCGGGTCCTGGACTCTCGTGTGAACACAAGATTACAATAAGGAACCCGAAACCAACGCAGTTTCTTTAAGGATTAGCTAAACCTACATATCCTTAACAAGACAAACATTGGGCCATGGCAGCAGTAACTTGGTTATACCTCGGAAAACCACCTGAATCGCATCTAAAACCTCTAATCTCAGTCGTATGTTCACGCCCGACAAGACACTTGACCTGAAGCCCTAAAGGTTAACTGCGGCCATTATTGGCTGCATACCTGTAACCTCTGCAATCAGTAATGAGAGACCCGGGGTTCCTTCAACAACACTACTGTCACTCAAATCTTGGGAGGATGAAATTATGCGACGAAGTATTTAGCCTTAGTCATAAGGAGCACGACGACGTGTGTGTGTGTGTGTGTGTGTGTGTGTGAGAGAGAGAGAGAGAGAGAGAGAGAGAGAGAGAGAGAGAGAGAGAGAGATATACTGAAGTTTTTAAAAACTAAATTCTCTTTTATTTCATAGTATCCTGACTTCTTGATGAATAAATACTACTATAAGGGTCCCATGTTGCTGAAAAAGAAGGAAGGTGTCTGGACTCTGGAGGTGGGCAGATGCGTAAACCGTGGGAAGGAAACACTAACCCATGATTGTGACATAATCACTAAAATGCCCTTCGACATCATACACACGCCTCAGCCACCACAATGACGACCTTCAATGGTTATAGTAGGCCATGGGCCTATGCACCATATTCTTATTTTGTCTCACTGCTTAACTATCAATCACACTTGAGTGCAGGTGTCTAAGAGATACATACACAGACACACATGCATGCGCAACTGAGAGAGAGAGAGAGAGAGAGAGAGAGAGAGAGAGAGAGAGAGAGAGAGCGCAAAAAGGATCGTAAAACTATGGGAAAATGCTAAATTACACTATCATTTCCCATCACGGAGGTATAGCAGCTCTTAATTGAAATGTATCACGAGCGGTATTATTAATGGATATGTGTGTGTATGTGTGTGTATGTGTGTATTGTGTTTTTCGTTGTTTACTTTTAAGATTAATTTCTTAGCACTTAGGACTTTCTGACAATCTGTTTACTACTACTACGTTCATGAAGAAGACAAAGAGAAAGCATATTCTATGTGGAGGTTTAGCTTGCTTGTATGGCGTTTTTACGTTGCATGGAACCAGTGGTTATTCAGCAACGGGACCAACGGCTTTACGTGACTTCTGAACCACGTCGAGAGTGAACTTCTATCATCAGAAATACACATCTCAACTCTTCAGTGGAATGCCCGAAAATCGAACTTGCGGCCACATAGGTAGCAGGCCAAGACCATACCGATCACGCCACTGAGGCACCAGTTGGTAATTAGGGAAACCTATAATGCCTGTCTTCAGCTTAATGATCGTCTCGCTCGGTTAGACAAATGATCGAGTATTGCAGCGACGAATGATCTAACAATTCATCTCCCGCAATCTCCGAGCGACCTCCTTGCCAGACCCCTTGACCTCTTGCCGTATGGAATCGACCAGTCTTCCGTACTCCGCCTTTTATCTTCTTTCTTCCCGCCCTCCCGCCATCCCCTTTTCCCTATTTACCTTGGCTCTCTCTTCAATGGGAGAGTGATATTTCAATTCTGATTAGCCTTTGTCGATTCGAGGAACGGTCTCGTGTTAGTTGTTGTTCGTCACGGTTCCATATCACTGGGCGTATACGGACTCCATCTTATATGGACGGTTAGTTCTTACTAGGCGTTAGGCGTGACCTCCTTTCTATAGAACTCATGGAATCTTATTTTCAGATTTCATTTATCTGAAAACTTATAAATTTATTAATTACCAGTGTACAGACCTCAAGGAAATCCTCTAAAATTTACTGAAAAATAACATCCTGATTATTACGTGAAATGGATTACTAGACGCAAAGTTCATGTTTGTGTACACTTACATATAAAATCGCTCGTTCTATCCTACATATTACCGAACGTGACCTTACGGCCATTCTTCAGAATTTCTTTAAAATGCAAGAAAGTTACCCCTATCAAACAAAGAGTATATTCTTTATATTTTTTAGCACTGTTTCCACATAAAAACTACGCATATCTCTAAATATGGCATCAAGGAATCTAAATTAAAATTTTTCCATAGTTTCGTTAAACTACAAACAAATGAATTAATTACGTTAATGAAATTCGTACACAATGCAGATAACACTAAATATTTCCGTGACCAAATCAAGCATTTCGTTGTACGTAGTCTTTCATCTGCTATTCCACAGAAACAACCCCCTTCATGCAACCTAGACTGTTTAACGTAATCTGAAAAGGTTGCAAAGTTGGTCAATGAAAGCTTAGAAGTGCGCGGCATTTCAAACACAAACTTTCGTAAACTTTCATATTCAGTGTGAATGGTTTGCGAGGGATATTAAACTGTTGTTGTTCTGTGAAGTGACTGGATACTGTCCATCCCATTTGAATAGAAAGCACGAGACCTGGAAGCTTTAAAACTTCAAGGGAGTTTGAGATGATTATCATCCGCGATACCATACAATGAGATCATTAGATTGTGAGTTCTTTGCAGCATATAAATCTACTCTTTCATGTATCTCTATTTTAAAAACTTTAATAATAACAATAATAGAAGGCAATGTGTATCCATATACATAAATTTTGACAGCTCGCTCACCCCTTTATATAACAATAATAATATTAATATTAATCTTGGCGAAAAGGCTTTGAAATAAATAGCACCAATTCCTTTCAAGTGAATGAAATTTGTACAATTTTGGTCTCTTCGTACGACGAATATTCACAGGATGGATTTGCATAATACACTTTTCTGTGCGTGCAAGCTGATATTTCTTCCTCAACTTGCATACGAGCTTTTGTTGAAGAAGGCGGGGGACGTCCGCCTTTTTCACGGAATGCTTGCTTTCACCAAAGAGAGAGAGAGAGAGAGAGAGAGAGAGAGAGAGAGAGAGAGAGAGAGAGAATCATCTACCATATTCACGGAAATCGTCCTTTCTACACACACGCACACATACATACATACATACACACGCGCAGAGAGAGAGAGAGAGAGAGAGAGAGAGAGAGAGATTTTAAATCACTTGTGTTTCATTCTTTTTCGACTATTCTTTTCACGAAAACTGGAACGTTAACTTGAACAATTTCAAAGAAACTTTAAATACCTCCAAGTAAAGAATGCTGTTGTACTAGTTGATGGTAGATTCTTTGGCGAATGAAGCTGAAGTTTTAACCAATGTAACTTATAAAGTATAAAGACCAAAGTCTTATTTGTTTGGTAATTCAGAAAAACTTAACAAAATATCATAGCTGTTACTTCAAGAAAAGTCAAGAAAACTGCAAAATAAAAAGTAATTCGTTTACAAAACGTTTTACATTCACAAAGAACAAATACATTCCATTGACAACAGAAACTAGAAATAAAAAGTGATTTACGAGAAAACAAAACCAAATCCTCAGCTTTCTAGAAAGAGTCGCTTCGCAAAAAATCCATAAAATCCATCAAAGTATCTTTTAACGCAAGTAAATAAATCATGAATGAAAGAACTGCGAAACTCATTCAAGGAAAACTTTATGGTAACCACATTTTGTTAATCATCATATGTTTAGTCATACCAACAAATCAATACATGTTGACGTTTACGGCATCTTTTTTATGCATTAAGTCTAAACAACAAACCAACATAAAAACAGGTCTACTAAGTGGAAGAAAAGCGTAATTATTTCTCCCCGCACTCTCATCTTACTAAGCAATTCTGACCATACCATCCCCAAGGCTGGGAAAGATGCATTATAACACAACTCACGAAGCTATTAACATCAGCTAGATTCCTTCCTATGCGAGTTATGAACGAATTAAAATAGCTATGCTGAAGCTCAGGTCGCTGCAAATGGGTATTGACTGGGTGAAATGTTTCTCCCAATTCCTTGGACTAGTCTGCGCCCCGCGGTCAAATAACTTGCCTTATATGCAGCCTAACAGTCTGGAATTGGTATTGGTTAAGACAAGCCTACACAGAAAGTATGAAGTGAAGGATAATCGATTTACTGATGACCTGCGTCTCAAGGTCAAAGAACTGGGCCTACGGCCGGTGTCACAGAAACGAGTTTTCCCGCATTTTTTAGGAATTAGAAACCAAACTTTGCACCAGTAGTCAATATTTTTAATTTCCCATTTCAAAATTAAATTATGCATGGACGTTCAGAGGCATTATTACAAAAGTATTTAAATTTTACTCCAATTTCGGTAGAAAAGAATGAGGATGACAAACTAAACTCGTGTGAGATCTTTATACCATGCTCATTTTCTTAACTCAATGAGGATAAACCAGCAAAGATAATGCAAAATTTACAAACTGCACGTGGAGTAGACAACCGCAGTTTACAAGTTCTTAATTTTATTCAAAACACACACACACACACACACACACACACACACACACACACACACACACACACACACACACACACACACATATATATATATATATATATATATATATATATATATATATATATATATATATTTATATATATATACTACATACCACACGCACAAGCTTATTTATATCTATAATTCAATTAAATATTCTCAATCATTCAATCCAAACAAGACAAAAACTTAAGATGAAGAATTCAACATGAAACCATATCTATTTATGTTCGGAAATACCAGTCCTGTTGACTTTACAATTCAGCTTCTTTTTATGTCGTGATTTGAAAGTTACCCAGTTGGGAAACGTAGCAAATAAAGGTGCAGCTTGTCTCGCGATCTAGGCAACAATTCAAAGGAGAAATACCAAGACCCTATTTCTTGTAAAGACCCCTTTGGTCAATAAGCTACACCCTTTGTAAACTTCAAAGAACATAGCTACACCCGGTACTCTGGAACTGGTCACTCGGCCTCTGTACTATATAATCCATGACTAAGAATCAAGTGTAGAGACAGGTACCTAGTCAAGTGCCCATTTTGTTATGAGCAACCTTCGTCCTATTATGGCAAAAGAAAAAAAAAAGTATTTTGTATCTTACAGCTGTGCAACATCATGTAAGTCAACGTTTGAGAACAAAATTCTTACTTAACTACTTTGAATGGGTGTGGCTTCACTAAACAATATTATCATCTCTCCAAGATGAAACAAGGATGATGATGAAGATCAAGTATACAAGCGGTACTAGCTATTAATATACCGATCAATGTATAAATAACTCTTGATAAAAGTGAAAAGGCATAGCAAACGGGAATTGATATTGTGAAAATCATTCTGTAGGACTCCTCCAAGCATCAACATAATATTACTACCGATGAAAAATAAGCATGGATAAAAAAATAAAGTCTGAAATACCACTCAAGCAGAGTGAAAGGTGTTGTACAAAGGTTAATGAAAAGTGTCAAAACAAATAAATCAGAAATAACAACGAACGTTGTTTAGCTGCGCATCTCGTATGTCTTCTTAATGACGAGGTCGTTAGACCAAGCAAGCACAACGGCAGAAATGTATCATAATAATATGGTCGTGACGAAAAAATTATGGAGATTCCTCTCGGGTTACTTTACGTCAAGACTCTACCATGTGGGCTTTCTTTCACTGTCATTCGTGACTGAATTCATTATGATTATTACATATTCATTATACTGCTTTTCGCCTCATATTGTTGTCAGATTACGTCCATTAACCAAATCTAATTTTCAACGACAGACATCATCTACGAAAGCGTCTAATTAGTTTACTACACAATCATTTCATGATTAGGTGGTTTTAGCAAGCAAGAGAAGCAATATATTTATATATAATATATAAATAGCCCAAGCTAAAATTCCGGTATCTTAACAACGCGAAAAAACACCTTTTCAGACCTTTTTAGAGTCTTCCATAGGGCTTTCCTACAACACCCCCCAACCCCCACACCCCCTCCCCCAACAACAACAAAGTAGTTCGTAGGTTTACTCCCTGAGTAAGTGAAAACCGTTCTCGTGTAACATCGCACTATTTTCTGAGATGACCTCGTCGTGCAAATGGACGTAGACAAGAATGATTTGAGAAGAATCGTTTGCCAAGTCTACTGAAATGATTAGTAGGTACCTACTGTTAATTTCCATTTCATGTCTTGCAAATAGTGAATAATGAACGGTCTCATTAACATGGGTGAAGTGCTGAAACTTGAATAACCCTGGCGCTTGTGGGAACAGTATTCGGGATTTCCCTTTCTGGGCTGGTTATATATACAAGACAAAGATACAAACGAACACATCATACATTTGAAATAAAACAAGAAGATATAAATGAGTCAGTAGTGAAGAATTTTGATTTTACGTCAAGAATGTTTGGTCAACATTGTTTAAATAATGTGTTCATACGCTTCTATTCCAAAGTTAAAACATTCTCGAAAGTTTCAGTATTTAATCTCCTTATGATTTCTCCCATTTTATATTTATGTTAAGAAGAGATTTCATTGGACAACCTTTCAGTTTATAACAGCGAATAAGCATAGACCTTCTACCAAGGCTGAGCACAGCTGTAAATTTGAATTTCTTAATTTTTATATTTCTCTAGCGGAATAAATTGTATCCCTCCGTTAAACTGATACCTCTTGGAGACGTCACAGGTAAACGGAGGTCGTTCACCCAAAGGGACAGTGACGTTCGAGACATTTTCCCGCCCTTTTCATCTTGCCGCCAGACTTTGCACCAATTAGCCAAAACACTTACAGTGGTGAGAAAATGTGAATTCCCCTGCATTTGCTTGCCGGTGTCACTCAAGCATTATCAATACAATCGACGACACGAACTTCACTATCAACAAAACGAACTGGTGCGAAATCCGTTTCCTACAACATAATTATCGCTGCATGCTTCTCGGGCATCGCTGTGACTCACTTTCCACCACAATTCTTCCAAAGTCTTTTTTTTTTTTATCTTAGGACGAGGATACTAACCCCATAACCAAGGCTCCTAAACAGAATACCACGTGAGCTCATGCAATACGGGGTCTGGCGCTCAAGAGGTGGTCACCCATCAACTCTCTGCCAGATCCAATGTTGCTGACTGCGAAAACCGCTGTGAAATGAGCACGTTCTTACATTTACTCATTTTCTTTCAAGGAATTCTGGAATGATACTTCCCGAGACATATTTAGCCATAATGACTTCTGTTCTGTTCACTACTGACGGGCAATGCGATTGCTTAATGACCTATTGTTCCAAGGATCACGACGACACGGAACCCGCTCAAGTTTGTCACCTTCATCACACCACAAGACTCGGTTGTGGCTGTCCTCGGTGTGAAGTCATAAAAACTGAATGATGACGATGATGATGAGATGGGAAGGAGTTTGTCGAAAGTTTTGTCATTATGTAAAGCCTGTCTGGAAAACTGTGTCGACTTCAAGGTCGGTTCAATGGTAGCTTCTATTAAATTTAGTTTTGCCGAGGTAATTTCATTTGATGGGGTGGGAAGATTTGCTCTCTCGCTCTCTCTCTCTCTCTCTCTCTCTCTCTCTCTCTCTCTCTCTCTCTCTCTCTCTCTCACACATATAATATTCAGAAATCAAATTAAACATCGACGCGCAAACGTACGCAAGTGCAAAAAAGCGTATCCATAACTTCCAGTACTCTCTCTTCCCTTGGACCTATAACAATGAAGACCCCACAGCCTAGTTAGATATTCCGAAGAAGTCAAAGTTTATGCGACAGAGCTCATCGCCGAGGCAGAAGGAAGCATTGTCTGGCGCACTTAACAATGCAATTTTCCTTCACACTTCGCCACACGCGAAAAAACGACTCTCAAGACTTTCTTGCCTTTTGGACTTTCTTCTTTTACCGCAGAAGTTTCATTAAGGGCCTCCGTCGACGATTAATGGCCGACAGGCATGGAAACATCCGAGTAAATATGCACAGCTTTTTGTTGAGGACTTGAAAAAATGAAAAGAATATTCATTGTAACAATGAAGACAATGGTGTAGACCAGTTCAGGGTGAAACCTTATACCGCGCGTCATAAGAGAAAATGCATAGGATTATGATGAGAGAGAGAGAGAGAGAGAGAGAGAGAGAGAGAGAGAGAGAGAGAGAGCCCTTTTCTACAAAAGTAGTCACGCCTGATCAACACTGCAGTTCGTTATTCCTCTGCACAACAGCCTATTAGGGGGAGGGGAGGGGGAGGGGGAGGGGGAGGGGGAGAGGGCGGGGCGCGTCTTATACTTTTTATTCATGTTCCCAGTCCATAAATCCACATGCACTTCATCTCGCTAGGCGCCACAGGGCCACCCCTTCACCCACGGAACGGTTAGAAGGTGGGAAAAACAGTCGTGCCGTACAACCATCAAGACGTGAATTTAAAGGAATATCTGAAGAGCTCTTTATCATGGAAACATCCCATTAACGAAATATCCCATTATGGGAAGTCTCGAGAGTTACGTCAAGTATTCACGCCGTTTCTATATTCACGACAGTCATAAGTTACGGGAGGTGGTAATGGATGGAGGATGGAGTGGTGGTTGTGGGGGGTTGTGGGGGCTGGTGTTGGTGTTAAGGAAGAGTAGGATGTCCCCTTCTCTCAACCTGATCCTTCATCAAGCCCAAGGTATATAGAATTCTATATACTTTGATCAAGCCTTTTATGTCTTCGCAGCTTTCCATTTCAACTAACGATTGATTAATTGGTTGTGGGGGGTTGAGGGAGGTTG
This sequence comes from Macrobrachium nipponense, assembly GCF_015104395.2. Lineage (NCBI taxonomy): Eukaryota > Metazoa > Arthropoda > Malacostraca > Decapoda > Palaemonidae > Macrobrachium > Macrobrachium nipponense. The sequence continues at coordinate 18,782,515 of NC_061088.1, read as the reverse complement.
GTGCTGGCGTTATGAAAGAGTAGGATGTCCCTTTCTCTCAACCTGATCCTTCATCAAGCCTTTTGTGTCTTCGCAGTTTTCCATTTCAACTAACGATTGATGAATTGATGAAGTTCTTCAATGGGCAAATATATTCCGCTAAGCTGTCTTAAAGAAGAACTCTTCTTGGTTTCCTGGTGATTACATCAAGGTTTGGTTATCTTAAAATTTTAATTATATTTTCGCACCTCTACGGTCCAGTTTCCTTGTACACTCATTTTTTGGTCTCATGGTTCTAAAGCACAATCAATGCAAGATCAACACCAATGGGGTTTCACTGAAATTTCTGGATATACATGGAAGTCAAAATCCCAGAAGATCAGTACGTATCGAAATAAACTATTCTGGTCCAAACTTGAGAAATAGGTAAGTACGTGAAGTGAAATTCATCTCCGGGTGAGTTCATGAAACCAATACGAACTTTAAGGTCATCTTCAGTACTTTTCTATCACCCTGAGTCAAGAACTATTTCTAGGAAAAAAATTACAGTAGCAAAAAAAAAAAAAAATATAATATATATACGTTTTCGTGAATGACTAGCCCACATGTCCCGAGATTTTCTGAACATACATTTTTCCAATCTTGGAATCAGTGTTCCAGAGAATCGATCTTTCCGAGATCCCCACAAGTCCTTGACAGATGCTGCCCTATTTTCTGTCCATACATCTCAGATAAAGTCCTAATAATAGGCAATATATGGAAGAGCCTGATATTTCCGATCTTTCCTCGACGTCGCAGACCCCTCAATTTTCCCGTCTGTTCCCCAGGGAAGTATTTCGACCCCATAAACTATGGAGTACAGATTCCCCATCTTCCCACCAGCATCTCGAGCCCCTCATCTCGAGGGATCATCTCTAAGCGACGTCCTTCCCCCTCACGAATAATTCAAGTCCACAGTTCAACAAATGTGGCTTTAATGGCAGACAAAACAAAGAAATCCAATCCCTTCTAGAGGCACGATTGTGAGAGGCGCGCGTAACTGGCATTGGTGTCACGGAGATCATGCGATAATGTCTCAAGTTCTTAGGTCTGAGGTAATTTAGTTTTTAAGCACACATTACAACAAAGGAAGGTGTGATCAAGACAGTGAAGTGCGATGTCTTCTTGCAGCGACTACAGCCCTTAAAGATGCCAGTTGTGAAGGCGGCCTCCTGTAAGACGTCACTGTAAGTCATGCGATTCTAACCGAGGCCTCTTCGTTTGGACGACATACATGTACTAATTTTTGTGTGGATATTTTAAGAGCCAGTAATCTCACATTCAGATCTGGTCCCCTCTAATTACTTGAAATAATGCCATACAGATTAGTTAGATTCGTTGGCATAGTATTCAAACTATTAATTTAACTGCAAACAATTACAAAATCTCTACTTAAGAGAACTACAAATAACAATACCGAGGAAATAAACAAGTGGAACGAAAATTAATAAGCATATGTAATCCGAACAATGAAAATAGTTTCAAGCTAAATGGGTCTGTCTGGAGTTGTGCGAAGTTTGTATACGTATTAACGAGAGAGAGAGAGAGAGAGAGAGAGAGAGAGAGAGAGAGAGAGAGAGAGAGAGAGAGAGAGAGAGAGAGAGAGAGAGAGAGAGTTTAAGGTAAACCCCTTTAAGAAAATCCCCTGGACCTGAGCTAATGACGAAAAGACGATGAAAATGAACACTAAGGTACCCCCGGACAAATAAAGATTAATGGACTCTATTCAGAGAAATTTTCTTTCTAACACGAGAGAGAAAGAGAGACTTATCCAGGCAGTAAGCTCTTCAAGATTACATTAATTCGAAGTATATGAAGAATGGTCCGCTAACAAAGACTAATTCCTTGTCGGTTTAAGGAAGGGGATTAAATAACAACTGCATTGTCATGAAATGATGACTTTGGTAAGTTAGTGCCCTCAGAGAGAGAGAGAGAGACCGATGATAAGTAAGCCACCTCACACGTTATAGTATATTTAATACTACCAAAAACGCATTATCACTTCGGTCATAAATCGCCTTGGGTGATGTCAAATTCTAAGAAAAGGGAATGAATAATAATAATAATGAAAAAACGATTTCTCGAACTTAGCTTTTTTTTTTCTTTACATAGCCTGAGGAAAAAGCACGATTAACTCCTTTTTTGCAGGAGTCTTGGTCTCCATGTAGAACAGTGCACAGGCTGTTGCATATTTGTAAATTTTGATTTTGGGAATGAATTTGCTGGCACTATACCTACGAACTTATGGCTGGTCATGGGAAATCAACAGCTAACTATCGCAGTCCTGATCTAAAAAAAACTGTAATTTCTAATTTCGACACTCACTATCTACTCCAACACTGTTTTGTATGCTTCTCTCACCGATATTCTGATACTAAACAGTGTGCTGCCGAAATAACTATCAAACAAGGGCTTCTCCTGATGGTCCTAATGAGGTCTTACTAGAGGGTCTCCAAAATAAGAGTAAAAGAAAATGATGAAGTACAGCAAAGTGATCATATCAGTTTGAATTTTATGAAGGGTCCGAACGTCAGACTTATGAGGTAAGAAAGGTGAGACAAATATTTTTCGTACAAGTCCGTCCGTTTATTTAAGGTTCTGTCAGCAATATAGCGAACCTTAAATTGATGTTGATGAAAGTTATGCATAGCCTTTTTATCATAAAAGGCGTTACTCTTTCCACTTAAAAGTGGAATGCCCTTATAGAAATTATTTTCCAGACGATTTAGACAAGAATATGAGAATTCACCAGAGCGTTTTTACGTATACGGGTTCAACAGCATAGATTTCAAGGAGTTATTTACACGCCAAGAATCTCTCTCTCTCTCTCTCTCTCTCTCTCTCTCTCTCTCTCTCTCTCTCTCTCTCTCTCTCTCTCTCTCTCTCACAATTACCTTTCTTGCTGGGTAATATTTTGTTCTCTCTTATCATGCAATAGCTTCTTACACAGATCCTGCAGATCAAGTTCACAAGGTAACAAATTTGTTGTCAGCGTTTTCAAACACTTTAAATCCCCCTTTTATCTAAGTTGACTCGAGAAAAATTAAAATCTTACATCTATAAATAAATTTTTTTTTATGGCATATCCAATGCAACCCGTTGCCAAGTCGAGCAATGAAGTGTTTCACCACCCGTGCGACGCCTAATTGACAAAGGTTTTATGAATATTGTTTTGGAAACATGATCAATTACCCATGAAGGAGGAGCATTCTTTGTTTAACAACAATGGCGGCCTTAGCATACAATGCCTGCGCGAAAGGCAATGCTTCATGCTATCTTTATGCTATATCCATTCAAAGAATGTCAGCAAAAATGATGAAGTTATGTGGGAATTTTGTTTTCTTTTAACAACCATGCGTATACGCTTTGCAAATAACAAGAGCTTTTGTTGCATATTAATTCTATAACTGGTGACATTAATAAACTATGGGTAAGAAAATAAATGTACTATATTAAATACCACCTTTTCTGTAACTTTCTCATTCATCTACCTGAAGAGAGAGACAGCAGTCTTTGAAATATAGTATTTTCTCTCTATA
>NC_061088.1:18773958-18776458 GCF_015104395.2 Macrobrachium nipponense | reverse complement strand
GTGTGTGGCGGGGGTTGGGGATGAGGTATAGAGGAGGCATTCCAAAGTGTTTCCAAAAAACAACGGACTAAGAGAAGTGAACTGGATAGAATATCACATTTCTCACCTCGTTTCTTCACCACCCTTTACTTTGAGGAAGGCGAGGGGAAGGGAGGGGTGGGGGGGGGGGATGTGGTCAAGGGAATTATGGGAGCAATGGACATTCCTTTGCGTTCCAGCTATTGGGAGAGAGAAGTCCCATTGCAGGTTTGGCGTTCCACGAATTTCACTTTTGACGATGTATACATATCACATTAAGAAAACAGGTGCCGAGGGCTCGTATCTCCAAAGGGGTTCCTTAGTAACATTTATATGATTGTATTTAAGTGGCCCATAAACACCATTTTCAATTTGTCGCTTTTTATTAACGGCAATGTGGATGTTTGACCTGTTGACATAACCTGGCAACGAAACTCCTTGAACTTACAGAAACTCTTAGCTCTTGCCCTCACACATTATGTCCTGTTACCAGTTGCAGAGATCCAGGATTGTTTTAATTTTTATCGTTCATGAAAATCTAACATGATTTATAATTTTATCTCATAGTCATTTCACAATTTCAATGTAAATTACACTTCCGGTCACTAAGTGACACCTCACGAGTTGAAACAATGTAAAACCCATTAGCCAACAACACTCGAATGACAATACCAGCAAATACCCCATGTACTACAAGTCACGACTTTGTCGGCTTTAAAGGCAGATAGAGAGAGAGAGAGAGAGAGAGAGAGAGAGAGAGAGAGGAGAGAGAAACACGACCTGATACGTCGTGACCAACGGGATCTTTTAGACAGGCATTAGTGACAGAGTCTCTTTGCTTCTGCGACAGACCAACTTCTTTCGAGGGAAATCTCGACGGACAGCACTTTCAATTACTTGGCCTTGCACTTCTTTCTTTCTTTCTTTCTTTCTTTCTTTTCTTTCTTTCTTTCTTTCTTTCTTTTTTCTCGCAGGTGTCTTGCGAGGGAGGAAAAGCACCAGTCATGTTTTCTTTTCTTTTTCTTGAAATGTTCCTTCGAAATGGACTTACACTATTTGCGAATTGAAAAACTTTAATTAAAATGCCAATATATACATAAACTTTATATAGATCTCTGTATATATATACACGTGTGTGTGTGTGTGTGTGTGTGTGTGAATGTGCGTATGTTTGTGCATCTGAATCTATAATATTTTCAAAAACAGCCTCTCCCCTCTGCAATGGGTGACCAAAAAAAGAAGAAAAAAAAAGGACGCTGGTTACCTCATTCGTATTTTAACCACTGACCACTGGATAAAAACCCATTTTAGAAAACTTCTACAATGTATGATGATAGTTCATTAGCCAACAAAGGCGGCTCATCGGCAGTGAGCAGAACCTCCTTAGTATCTCCTCCTTACTATCAGTCCATCTATCTATAAATCTATCTAGTAATATATAATTATATATCTATATATATAGATATATATATTATATCTCTATATATATATATATATATATATATATTACTGTGCAATAAGTTGGTAAATTGTGAAACCGAAATACCTAATACATTATTAATGAAGTGCCCTAGCATCACAAACATTAGTCGCGCAAGTATCGGTTTATGAACGAGTAATAAGTAGGTCACCTTTCAACAACTCTTAAATAAAAAATCGTCTCTAATCTGCTCGACGAATTAGCTATTCAAGTGGCACAAAAGAACAAGGAAAATTTGTCAAAAGAAAAGACTCAACTTCAATGAGCTCCTTGATAAGTTTATTTGCAGTATCTTATCTACACTCTTAGCGGGCGACAGTTACTTATGGGATTCTGGGCGTAAAAATGCCTTGGTGTCAAGAACAGAAAGCAGTTACAGACAAACACAAGAAAAAAAAATTACAAAAGTAAAAAGCAGGCCAGGACAATGGTGAGCTTGTCATTCATCACGCACCAAGTAGTAAAGAATTTCTTTTGAAGTCTTCGCGTTTATCTTATCTGCTTTGAAAGAATTGGCGTATAGAATCCCAAGGCTAGCACAGTTTTTGTATGTCGGATCTAACTACTCGGTATCAACTGCACCACACACACACACACACACAGTCTTTTTTTACTTTGCTAGAGTTTCGTAATCATCTACAGAACTGCATCCTCAGGGCTGAGCATAAGAAAAGGTAGAAACAATTAAAAGTACAGTCTAAGAATTCATTAGAAATATAACATAGTAAGAATGAAATCAATAAAAACACAACAAACGTAATGGTGAGACAGTTAGGAACTAAATGGAAAGAAACCACCACGGGAAGAAGTTAAGCTGAATACAATTGACTCTATGATGTACGAGTATTTAAGGGTGGTATGAGTTGTTTTTATAAAAGACTCTAGGACTGTTAAATCTTGCGGAATGGCAGTATGACCAATGATACTAAACTCTTTGCTCATTATAGGTTTTACATTGTTTTAAATGGTTACTGATATTGAAGCTCTCTGGGTTCGCACCAT
>NC_061088.1:18743958-18771458 GCF_015104395.2 Macrobrachium nipponense | reverse complement strand
CGTATCAGGTCGATAAGTAAAACTAGTACAATAAGTCTAACACTGGCGCAATGTTAGATTTATTCAGCAAGTTTAAAATGCAAAAGCTTAAGAGACATTTGTAAGTCATACAGACTTAAAAATGAAGGTAGGAAAGGAAATTTTAATAGTAGACAAGAAGAGAACAAACCCAAGCAAAACCATCCTTTTTTTCAAGCATTTATTAAGACAGTAATGAATTGTGTTTTCACTAAAACTTCTTCACATGCTCAAGACTTGAAACCCGGTGTTATCAACAGATGGAGTGAAAATAATACGTGCGATTTTTAATATCCAAGGTCATATATTCTTTCTAGACGTCAAATACGATATGAATAGGTGGTTTTGAGATAACAGCTTATCATCTCTGCAGTAAAAAAATTTGAAATTTTAGTTATTGCATTAGTTAACACTACCTCCGTCTATTCTTGGGAACTATACGACACAAAACATTATGGTTTTAGCATTAAGAATAATGATAAATAATGTCTTTCATTTAAGTTTAACGCAAATTTACCTCGTAATGAAATTGCTATGATCTAATACTTGAGAGCTTCTACTTCAGAGAATGACACAAGACCTGAGAGTTTATTAAAAGCTATTCTTTTGTTTCGAGGGCAGAAACCAACAGGGCTAATTAATACTGAATGTAATATAGGATCCAACTAAAAATCCGTTGTATCATACGGTATATTGATTGCGCGCACTGATTTTATTTCTATAGTAAGCATTATTATTATTATTATTATTATTATTATTATTATTATTATTATTATTATTATTATTCAGGATGAACCACATTCTCTTTGAATGTCTATTGGTTTGTATGGTGTTTTTACGTTGCATGGAACCAGTGGTTATTCAGCAACGTGACCAACGGCTTTACGTGACTTCCGAACCACGTCGAGAGTGAACTTCTATCACTAGAAATACACATCTCTCACACCTCATTGGAATGCCCGAGAACCGAGGTAGCAGTTCAAGACCATACCGATCATGCCACTGAGGTGCTATTGTCTTTGAATGCGCCAAAAAACTATTGACTTGCTAAATAAAAATAAAAATGCCCTTACGAGAGCTCATCACTTTACCTTCATCACTAAACCACATCACACAGTGGGATTCAACCAAAGTGTAGCATATACATACCTGTGGAAGGAAAGAAAGAAAATGTATATATATTTTCTCATAATTTTAATTACATCTGATATAATGTATCGTTATTAACTTTACTAATATTACTCTGAAAATACTGGAAATATATTGTTTCCTAGTCACCTAAGATTACTAGTTATGACTATCTAAAGGCCTAATTTATTCTAATACATTATTAAAAAATTTGAATAACATACATAAATTTCAATAAGAAAAGGTGGTATAAAAAAAAAACTGTAACTTTCGTTAACCCAATAATTTAGAAAAATAACTCTCGAAGGTTATCTCACAAGTGTCAACGGTGACGAGAAAAATTTACATACCTGTAGAAAGAGATAAGTAATTTCGGTAAAAGGGGTCAAGTCTTCTGACTCAAAGCGGGGAATGACTTAATCGTCAGATTAATTATAGATTTAATTCTGATAAAAACCACACTTAAAAAAAAAATAGACCCTTCCACGGAAGGGTAAGGAATCATGATGATTTTCTCATCACAATGATTATATAAACTCGGCCATGATGATAAAGTCGTTTGCATCATCATGTGTGTGCATGTTTGGGGGGGGGGGGGCGGTGAAGGTTTGGAAAATACTATAAACCAATCAATCTTCATCAGCAACAGGAGTTAACTTATTCCCCATTTTTAACAATTTCAACCGGATATTTACAGACGAAATGAATAAAGTGGTTACAGTAGCTGTTCACAATATAAAAAAATTTCTCTCGAAAGGAGGCCGTGAGAATGAATGCTGTACCCATCAAAACCTTTCTATTTGGGATAATGAACAATCTTGGTGTCCTAATCATTCCTAAGCAATCTCAGAATTTTAGGGGGCTTGAACATTACCATGTCAATAAAATTTCATGTGGGAATGACCATCTTTCTCCACAAATGACCTTACTTTATCGCAAAATTGAATTGGGTATTTGGGGCATAATGACTAATCTTCAATTTTAGATCAGGCAGCCCTGTTATAAAGAAAACCGGGGTCTTGATCCAGGGTTTAGGAGAAAAGCATTTATCATAAACTTCATGTTTTCAGCAATGACTTCATTATCTGTCACCTTGCAACTTAATCATTAAGGATTTAACAACGTTTCAAGACCCAAGTGCGCTTACAGTAACGAGAGAGAGAGAGAGAGAGAGAGAGAGAGAGAGAGAGAGAGAGAGAGAGTAAAAAAAATGTGAATGAATTTCTTCAATAACATGATGAAACAAATTCAAATTGTTCGGCAATAAAATATTTGCTATACTTGTCCGACACGTATAATATAAAGTGGAAATCCGCCTTATCACCTTCAGTTATTTGTGGATTTACGTGTTATCTCTCTAATACTAAGTATATCCTAATTTTAGACTGAAGATATATATATATATATATATATAATATATATATATATATATATATATATATATATATATATATATATATTATATATATTGCAATAAACATATTAATACAATATTCATCAATGCATCCTGGGCAAAAGAGACCTGACAGACTCATACTGTAAATACATTTAAGTCTTTTCAAATGATAAATACTGCGTAAACATACATAAGGCCTAAGGATCTTGATTACAATTAAATACATTATTTAATTAAATAAACACCTCAGACCAAGATAGACTCACAGTACAAACCAACGAAAGCCTCAACATGTATATGAACAAACGCTACCTAAACACAGACCTTGGTCACTAAACACAAGAGTACACAAACACACACACGAACTACTCAAGCTAAACGTTACGTAAACTGCGCAAAGTACTTTAAAATGCGCCAATTTTTGCCTCGCCAATATATGAAACTGCTGCTTCGTAAATTTCAAAAGAAGAGCGGGACGAGACACTTAATGGGTTCGGAAGCTTTCATGTTTTACGACTCCATGCGGTTTTGACGTTGCGTACTATGTTTAGACGGTCACGAAATTACCAGACACGCCCCCCAACCCATCCCTACCCAAAAAATATTAAATAATTAATAATTCACTTAATTTCGGCCTTGAATTTTACACACTTAATATTCTGAACTCTTTGTTCTTTTTACCGGTTTGTACAACTTTGGCAATATTAAAAGATATTTATCAGCATGTCCTCCTCCGGTCCTAAGTACGGGTTATTGAAATTGTTTAATCTGACCTTTTTACAAAGAAAATCTCATACAGCCATAGACAACTGACAAGAGAGAGAGGAGACAAATATTCTTCAACATTTATGAGGGAAAAATTCTAATTATTAACCCAAATAAGGAATATATCATTTCATATAACCTAAAGACGCTCTTTGCTAACAAATCTTAAGAGAGTGATTGAGTAGTTTCGAAGACTCCAGACTAAACGCATTTCTAAATGTAGTTGTAAAGCTATGCTAAAATGAATGACGTTTTCAAGATTTAATATCCCACTGAGTGGTAAACCTTCCAAGCTGACCAGATACACATTAATTAATAACATTTTGTTCAAGGAACGGTAATTTCAAGAAAAAAATTAAGACAATAAAACTACTGAACTGATGCAAACCTTTCTACAATATCTGGGGACGAAATACAAACTAAAATCACAATATTTTAAAGTAAATTGTACTCTTCCTAACTACACAAACCTGAGGGCCTTTACAATACAGACTAAAACAAATGCTGCAATGAATTGCAACAACATCACGTCTTAATTGTGCTATAGTAAATTCACATTAACCGTGCATTTGATAAGCCAGTCACAGGGCTGGAAACTATCAGTCTCTCTCGAGAATTCACATGGGTAGGGTCTATGTTCCACCTCTCCTGGGCGATACGTATTTAAAAAGTATCCCTAAGGAGAGGTGGAACATACATCCTGCCTATGTGAAGTCTCGAGAGACTGAGCGTTTCCAGCCCTGTGATTGGCTTATCAACAGCCAATCAGGAGCGCCGTAAGTGACTGGCCTAGAAATCAAATGCACGGTTGATGTGAATCTACTATAGAAGTAAACTTCAAACCTTGCAGTGATTTGATACGACGCTTAAAATGTTTAAGAAAAACACGTAAAAAATTCAGAAATAAACACTTTGAAAGATAAAAAAAAATAAACAACAACTAATACAATGCTCACAATATTAATGGCAAAACTCGTCCTCAAAATACAGTACATAACGCTGATTTCAGCCAAGACATCCATGAACAATGGACATCACCATTACCAACACCATTTTTTATTAATTTCCTTTTTTTTAAATCTTCCCCCACGGTCTTTTCGGATACACCACGGATCTTACAGTCTTCGATTCCATCGCGTGTATCAAATTACCGCCCTAACCACTGCGGTTTTTAACGGGCGGCCGAGCATTGCAGGAGGGAACTTGCAGACTTTCATTAAACATCTGGCGTTAAGCCATCGGCAGAGTGGCAGGGTGGAGAGATGTAATTATGATACCGGATGGCATTTCGATTTAGCGCCTCTATGAAGTTTACCGACATGCTACCGTCACAAAAGCAAAGGTCACAGGCGCAGCTTCTCTTCAAAGACACTTTCGAAGGTTTGCGTCACAAAACAATTGGAAAACACAGAAATGAAAAAATTATTTTTTCTCTATGTGAAAGATGGACAATACGTCAAACTAAATACATTTTTCCACGTTGAAGCTATCTGAGCAGGACAATTATCTTTTCCTTCAATGGCTTTGTTAATCCTGTAACTTTTTGCTTTAAATCATCCGTGTCCATCCACTCATACAATTTGAATATTATGAAGGGAGTGAAAGCAAGAAAGTCGTTAGATCATAATGTCAAGCAATAAGAAAAGAAATTTGAACAGAAGCCCGTGGCCTTAATAAATACAAGACTTATTTTAAGCATAAAGCATGTAAAGCTGGCATGAATATGGCTCAACAAAATAGGATCCCTGCATGCGAAAGAAAGAGAAATATAAAGTGATTTACATATTCCTTAAGAATGAGCCATTGTTCTCGTGTAACTTCAAAATAAATGCATGTTTTTTAAACCATTTCAAAGAATAAGACTATCCATCTTCCTTCAAACATCAAACGTAGAAAATAACCTCATGTCTAAACAAACAATGCCGCTCAAACTGCACACTCCATTTGTAACAAAAAGAATAACGCAAACAAACTGCGTAGCCATACATCTAACCAAGGTTTATGGCCACCCGGAGTGACTGCAACTCCCCTTAAGTGCAATTTAAAACGCGTAATACTAAGTTTCGGCTTAACGAGTGTCATGCTGACGTTGGGGCCTCCATGTTGTTGTTGTTGTTGTGCCTTCGCTTAAGCCCTTCTGAATGAGTGAAAGAGCTTGACAGTGAGAGTGAGTTGAATAGCCAGAGGTATGCTTGAACAGAAAAAGCAGTCTTGTGTGTTTTAGCACTTGAATATCCAAAGCTTTGTTATATAGTCCTAAATAGTCAGACGTGATTTAGCATTTCAAAAAAGCCAGAGGGAGTCGGAATCTCTTGGGAACTGGTGACCGAATACAGTCATCACAAACAATGTTATGAACTTTCAGCACCTGAATAGCTGAAGGCAGTCTGAAGCGTCTTAAAGGGAGCTCGGTTTATTCTAGTAGTTGAATGGCTAATGAGTCCGATGTTCTTCAGTACTTAAGTGGGACGTCTGGATTTCTTATGATTTAAAACCGATGTGATTTGGCACTTCAATACCCAGAGGAAATTTGATGTCCTTCAGTTCTCGAATAACTACTACATGCTGTCTGGCATCCCTGCGCTTTAGTACATGAATAGTCAGAAATATTCTGGCATATTTTCGAACAACATTCAAGATTTATGCTTCAGTACTTAAATAGTCAGGAGGAGTCTGGATTGTTTAAACATTTCAAGAGCCAGAGGAAGTCTGACCGTGTGGTTTAATATCCAAACAGTCAAAAGTTTCTGGGTTAAGTTAGACCAGTTGGAGTTATGTAACTGCCTTCCATTTACTGGACTATTATTAATCTGTAACGAGAATCATTCATGTCATCTTACAAATAAAACAAACGATGGAAATAAAAATCTCCCGTAAACCACCCCCCCAAAAATAAAAATAAAATTCCCTCATTAATCTGTACGAGAATCATTCCTGTCACCTTACAAAGAAAACAGTAAACTATAAAAATAAAAATCTCCCGTACCTAAAAAAAGTTCAAACGATGAGGAGTAAAAAAAAAAACGGCCTCGTCCAGGTACCGTTAAAATCCAAGATAAAAGATATTTTCGATAGAAATATTGTATTTTAACTTGTTAAGAAGACAATTTCTTAAAATCAGAACTACAAATATTTCCAGGATATAGAAAATAAAAAAATATATACAAATCAAGGGCACACCGCAGATTTAACCAGTAGCCTTAAGAACTACCTATAGAAAATACGTAGATGGTATTAAGTCTTTAATCCCCTGGGTTTCTTTAGCATCCAAGGTGTCACTCATAACAAAACAATATTATGTCTAATATCACATTTTACAGAGAATAATTAATATACACAAAATAGTTATAAACACTAAATAATAGTGTAAACAACAATAACCTACCCAACTAAACACCAACAATATTGTGATTAAGAACATATCCCTTTTACAATACGACCTCTGTGTCCATCAAGTTGATCCAAGATCACACTCGGGAGCCTCCATGAGAACTCGTCGATTTTGGAAAGACAAAAATTCAAAATAGAGACGCATTGGCAGATCTGGACATTTCACAATCTTTTGCCTTCATCCTTGACAGAGGGTTTGAGAAACAACTGACACAAAAGTTGAAAACAAAATATGTCAGAATTCCAACGCGAAGATAGGTATGTTTGGTATACACAGCACAGCGCTAGACATACAATATGCGCATTTAGTTAATCAGTAAGTGCTTTCAATCACTCACTGCCACTCCCGAAAGACTTACGAGTTCTGTAGCAAAATGGTTAATGTAGCTTAAATCAACCATACAAGTACTGACCAACCTTATCGCTGGTCAACTTCGCAAGCGAAGACCAGCCGTGTAACAGAAGTGTTACCTGTATGATGTCCAGAGTGCTTACTGCCATACTACCATATGTAGATTCATCGAGAATTTCTGCTCGGAGTATGAACGTAAGTCATGTCGTCTTAAGAAACTCCAAGGTCAAATGCCTTAGATGAAACCAGAGTTTGAGTAAAAAAAAAATAAATAAATAAAACTTAAAAATTCTGAAAATCAGGCTCAGAAGGATGGAAAGAGTTTCTAGTTAATATAATACTCAGTGTATCGACGCTACGCGTATGAAGTTCAGGATAATTGAGTCGTTATACAGATCATTATAATTTTATATAAGTACATCAGCCGCTACACCTGCTACGATGATTATTACTAGTCGCGCGTATGGAAAGCAGATGGTCCACTGCAGCCTAGAATTTTTTCACTTTCAATCTCCTGCCAAAAATTTGTTTTAGTGCCAAGGAGTGTGGTACAGAACCCAGTGAGTTACTAATCAATGTATATTTATGCTGAAATTGGAATATTATTACAAGAACAACACATTTCCATCGAAAATGGCAAACGGGTCATTGCAGAGGCAGAATGTCCTTGTGTGATTAGTTTTAAAAAAGGTCAACCAAAAACCAAGTTGAAAATGGTCGTATGTAATGAAGATGAAAGCAGAGCCGACTAGAGAGAATTACAGCAAAAAAATGAAAGTGGGGCAGGAGGGGAGGGGGGCCAGCAGCAAATAAAGGTAAAATAAAACGCTAGAACTGCAGATCAGTCAGAAACAAGAAAAATATATCTAATGCCAAGGCGTTACGATATCAAGGGTTTTCCAAAGAACGGGAGAGCCTTTTGAACGCCCAGTATAGCATAATCGTGCCCTGACAGGTTTACGGTAATTCAATCAGCATAGGGGCACGACCCTTGTGACCCTTTTGCCATCGAGCGTGATTTCTACCTTTCGAGGCTTCGACCCTCTGCAGGGTTGTAGAATGCCCCCCCCCCCCACCCCCCCCCCCCACCCCCCTTTCACAAGCAGTCCATCACCGAGTAGTTATACTATCAGGGCCTTGGCTGCGTCCGCCCTTATTCTCAGGGAACCAATTTATTTCTGTTTCACGCCCATGGACAGAGACCGTGATCTCGATGCCCTCCTCAGCGAGAAGTCATTTCCTGAGCCGTTGACGCAACCGAACAACCGATTTCCTGCCCGGGTCGAGGATTACCTCTAGAATTTCGGCCCCTCCAGAAGTGCAGTCCCTTGAAGACTGGCTGACGTGTCGGCAGTCAATCGTTATTGCCGTTCAAACGACTGCAGTGCTATTGTTATCTCCGATTACGAGCATCCGCGCAGTGTACAGGAAGTAACAAAGTGCTGCCGGTTTCAACATACTGACCTACATATTGACAAAGTTGCAATTCGTGCAACAGCAACTAGTAAAATTGATTCATTTTGTCAAGAGGCCTATAATTAACGATTCAACGGATAAATAAAAATACATACATGCACTCATAACATATAAATATTAGAATATAAAAAATATATATATATATTATATATATATATATATATACATACTACCTACATATATATTACTATATACTTTCCCGTTTTTGCCATATTACTATATACTTTCCCGTCGAATAAAATTGATCGGAAAAGGAGACCTAAATGCGCCCCCCCGCCCCTTATCTCTCTCTCTCTCTCTCACACACCACGAAAGATCTGAAGAGATTTCTATACACACACACACACACACATATATAGATATATATATAGATATATAGATATATATAGAGTTATATACAATATATATAGATTATATTAGATATATATATTAGACTTATATAATATATACATTTATATAATATATATTATATATATATAATAGATATAAGATATATATTTTTTTTTAATTAAAAAAGGGTATATATGATATATATTATATATATATAATTATATATATATACTATATATATATATATATAGATATTATATCTATAGGATATATATCTATAAAATATATATTATATATATATATATATATAGATATATTATCTATATATATCTATAATATATAGATATATATATTATATAATAATATATAATATTATATTAAATATATATATATATATAATAGATATATAATTATATATATATCTATATATATATTCTATATAGATATATAATATAATAATATAATATATAGATATATCTCTATATATATCTCTATATATCTCTATATATATCTATATATATATCTATATATGTGTGTGTGTGTGTGTGTGTAGAACTCTCTTCAGCTCTTTCGTAGTGTGTGCCGTGAGAGAGATAGATAAGGGGCTGGGGAGGGGGGGAGCATTTATGTCTCCCTTTCCGATCAATTTTATTCGACGGGAAAGTATATGGTAATATGCACGGTTCTTCACGTCGAAAAAATCGCATAAAATTGGAAAAACAAATTACACTTTTAACCAACGCAAACGAAAAACGCGAGCATAAATCCACGGCTGATGCAAAGTGCCTTCAATCCCGTTGTCATAAAAGTCACGGTAAAAATGTCATAAAGAGGATAAAAACCGGGGGCTATTATCTCTGCTATAGGATGAGACGTAGCAACAATACAGTCCAGTCCTGGCCTTTTGTCTCAGTACCAAACCAGTCATTTCTTTTTAGCAGAGAACTGTCTAGAGGTATGTAGAGCCGAAGTACTAGTTGAAATAACTTAGTTGAAAATTTATAACCCGTTCCGTTAGTACGTTGCGATCATAGTAGTTCAGATGTTACTCGTTTCTTTATATCCAGCGAGTCGCTTCGACGTAGATCTCTCCACAGACGGAACATAAGTCTGGGAACTTATAACCTACCTTCATAGTTTGACTTGAGTAGCAATAGGTCCAACTAGGCCCGAGAAGCTAACAGTGACTAAGCGAAAGTTTGTTACATTTTAAAACAGGGCAAACATAAGAGAACATTTGTATTTATACAAAAGGGATATTTTGATAGCAGTATCAACCTCTGAAACTTGAAAAAAAAAAAAAAAAAACAGACAAAAGGGATATCTTCATTCATGTGTGTTCAAGTCTGAACACCTAAATTTATCATCATTTTGGTACAGCGGAAACAATGGCACGTGAACAACAACAAAAAACAAAAAATAAAATAAAATACAATAAAAACACTATCACCGGTCAAAGGCAAAATGATGAGGTTGAATAGAAAGGTACATTGTCTAGTATAGAAAACAAACCATTAAAAACATTTCGAGCTTAAAACATTCCGGATGTTTCGTGCAATAAGCTTGCGATGTTACCACTATGACTAAAAATAATTACAGGAAGATCACACATTTTAAATTCTTCAAGGAGAGAACTGATTAGGATACAAATGTTAGGCAAGAGTAAAGCAAGGAGAAATTATACCTGCTGTTAATTATTAGCTGAAGCTAGGCAGACCTCTACTTCAAGTGGAGAGGTCAAGAAATAAATTGTGACCACAGCTTGCCCCATTACCTTGCAACAACGCTGTCTCGGTACTTCTCCCATATCTCGAAGCCATTTTCGCTCGTTTTATGGGACTGCTAATGCTACCGTGTTCCGGCATTTTAAAAGGAGGAATGTCCCATGAAATTTCACTTTCATTACACTACAACATAAAATACCAATTCGTATTGTCGTGTACTTCCTAAAAGATTCGAATTTTATTGAAAACGAGGTTTTTAGAGGTGCATTCTAATTAATGAACGATAATGACATATAAACAGTGGTGGAATCATTTCCTCGAGTTTGCAGAGATCTATGGGGAAAAATCCATCAGAAACCACAGTTAAATGAAAAAAAAAAATACATCAAGAATATCATAAATACGGAAAAAAAAACCATCCCACAAAAAGTATCAAACCTCAAGAATTCAACGGAGACCCCTCTAAGGAATTAAGAAAAAAACTTCAGGAATTAAACAAAAAAACTAATAATAATAATAATCAAAATTCAAGTAATTAAACAGAAATAACAGCCAGAAGTGAAAAAAATAACTTCAAGATTTTAACAGAACTCTTCAGGACAACGCTGAATATAAACAGAGTTCTATCACTGACGTCGTAACAAGCAGTAAAAAATCCAAGAGGCTGTGAACATTCATTCAATAACACTTTTCTCTCCTTTCTTGAAATTTCATAGACACTGCACTAAATAAAGTGCGCATCGTTCTCCCGGACTGAGTGGCCGATCTAATATTAAAACCCGCTTCACAACTGTCATGGTCCTTCGGGGGAGAATGGCAAAAACATACCATAAATCTTAATAACGGGTGGAAGAAAAAACTCTGTATGGTTTGCTAATTAGTGCGTGGCTGAAACTATAGGGAGTTAATGGCTTTCGTGGAATGGAGTTCAAACCATACGCAAACTATGGACGTCGGAGAACCTTATGGTGTCCCTTAAGTCGAGGAGTAAATCAGACGGACCAACTAACTTAGCACGAAAATCACACCTTGATTGTTTGTTTTTATGGTGTTTTTACGTTGCATGGAACCAGTGGTTATTCAGCAACGGGACCAACGGCTTTACGCGACTTCCCAACCACGTCGAGAGTGAACTTCTATCACCAGAAATACACATCTCTAAGACCTCAATGGAATGCCCGAGGTGGCAGGTCAAGACCATACCGACCACGCCACTGAGGCGCTGAAAATCACACCTTGAGGACTCCGTGAAATACGAAAAAATAGAAAGAAGGGTTTGGCAGGACTAAAAAACCGTGGTTTTCATTACTCTTTCACAATTTTTAAAGTTCTTAAAAAAAAGCGACCTTATCACACCCTTGTTCACGTCTTATTAACGAAGAGGGATGACTCGGGACTTCCCCATAACACTCCGTGATAAAGAAATGCAAAAAAACTCCGACACCTACTTCATTTCACGCTGGTGATCAGAAAGTGGTGGAGATTTTGCAATACAAAACAAAAAAATCTACATGAAATAAAAAAAAAAGCTTTAACGATGAAATATGAACAAAACTAAACGTTTAGGAAAAATCCTAAATTATTTAGTAATCACGGCTGGGTGGATAATTTGCAAAGTATATTAACTAAAAGCAAAAATGATAGTGAGACGGTGGAGACTTTTGCTGAAATTATAAAACTACGAAAATACTGCAAACAGAAATGGTGATAAAAAAAGTTATCAATTTGAAAAAAATTCCAGATGTGCTGTAAAAACATAGTATTTTTTCATTTTTAGATTCTTGGAAATAATTGAAACAAGAACTGGTTAAGAACTTAAAACTTCATAAATTTTATAAATATTACAAACAAATTCGATTCGGGCGATATCTTGCAAAACGAAGAATGTTGCTAAAGTCTATCATTTTATCGCTGAACAAAAGGGGCTCAATTGAATAATTAAGGCTATACAATAACCCACCATTAGTGGTCAGTTACGATATTTATTAAATTAAAAAAACTCTCAACAGTGATCGAATTTTTTAGCAATAACAAATGATTTGTTTATGTTGCTGGTAAATGCTCCAGCATGTGTGAAGGGATACATCAAAATCTACCAAATGCCGGAAGTTTTTGGACAAAATTTTATGCAAATGACGAAGTATATTTTAACATTCCACATTGTAGAAAACCATGGAAAAACTATGGTAGGATCGCTTGGGAAAATGTCCAAAACTAACGGGCAACACAAGGCGTAACAATAATAGAGTGGCAGACTAAACAATTTTGGAAAACAATAAACCAACTTAATAAAATCAAGAAATGGGAAAATAATGTTCAAAACTAAAGAAAAATTAAATTCGTCTTTGACACTGAATAAAACTCAATTCGCAAAATAAAGAGATAGTCGATCATCTATACAGATAAACTACAAAATAAGCACAATACGGATTAGGAGACTAGAAAAAAACTAATTCACAAAATAACAATGCAAGTGACCGGAAAAAAAAAAAACTTTTCAAAAGCCATTTCGAGCCGAAACATGATAAACTGCGATTAAATTTCCCAGACATGACCTAAGTTAGCACAGCCGTTTCTAACTGCCCATGTAAGTCGGAAGTTATTATATGCCAAATTGGATCTTTACTTTTTAACCGCAAGCTTCTATTATTATTATTATTATTATTATTATTATTTATTATTATTATTATTATTATTATTATTATTATTATTATTATTATTATTATTATTATTATTATTATTATTATTATTATTAACACTTTTTTTTTTTTGCAAATCTCTACAGATAAGAATTCCTGTACATGAAAAAAAAGCTATATACAGATGTGACACCGAAAATACTTGTTTAACGGTTCAATATAAGATATACATCTAACCGAATCTGAAAGTTACAGAAGCAAGTCATTGAGGGATACTCAAGAGACGCAAAAATGAGGAGCTGGAATTCATTTATCACCCACGAGAAAATGATCCCAGATGAATTATCTTAATCTTAATCTTACATGTACTTAATTGTGATAACAGGTGACATACAATAATACTGACATGGTTTTTAATATGGCTGGTCTATTTTGTATAAGCATACTCTAGTAAGTGCGAAGCCGCTTGCAGGTCAATGATTATTAATAATCCTTTTCTGGTGTAATATGAAGAAATAATTAGGAATCTCATATTTTCATGAAAGGCTTTGGATTCTCCAATTAGCAAGATGTAAATCCTTTGGTAAAACGCCCCTGAATTCGTTGCCTATTTGTTAGTCTTTTATTCATTAGCAGTTACTGAACAAGCGGTACAGAGTACTTGCTAATAAACATACCGAAGAGAAAACCCACTTCCCTCTCTTTCACGAACGAAAACAGAAGGGTGTTGAGAATATAAATAATAAATTTACAATATACCGCTAAACATTACCGTATGTATTGCCAGGTACTCTTCGCTGTTCCTAAATGACAACAGACTGGCCCTAAGTTATCGAACTAATATTTTTTATTATCTTGGTCGTTCTAACTTTGCTCGTTTTCATGACCTAGTGTCGTTTTACCCGACCGAAAAGTTCAACCACCTTTTTCATTTTTCTGTAACTACGATATGAACAACCACTTTCTACTCTTCTCCCTTATCCGGGCTTGGGACTGGCGTGAGTGTACTACTAATTTTGAAACACATGCAATTTAGCTGTCACTAACCGAATTTCCTCTTTGTGTGGAAAGTCATGTAATGTGTAAAGGGCCGTTTTACGGATCGTTACCGCCAAGGACATCCTGATCTTGCGGTTTGGTACTGGTGCTTCTTGAAGGGCCGACCAGCTTACGGCAAAAAGGTGGTTTTGTACCGTCACAGTCCGTCACACGGTGTCTGTTGTATTTCCATTCGTATAACTTCAAATGTGTGAGTGTGTTTTTATTTTATTTCTTTTACTGGATCTACAATTAGGGTGCGATGTCTGTGACCAGGCGCGGTATCTGACGAACTACAAACTCGAAGGATATTTATTTAACAAGACAATGCTTTCTAATTGAAGACTTCTGCAATGGCTTTTTGAACTCCAGGAAGATTTTTAATAAGTATTTCTAATTAGCTATGACTGAGAGATAGGGGAGAGTGAAATGAGAAGAATGATCTTTTTAATACTTGTTAAACAGTTTGCTAAAATCATAGATAAAAAGGGGCTGGAGAATACCAAAAGAAACCGGGATACGCACTGTAGATGTTTTTCCAGTCTACAGGATTTATAACAGGAAAAAACTTGTGGGAACACTGCCCAAATCTACTACCACTGACTAAAAACTTGACCAGTCCCATGGAGTTTGGGTTCAGAAAAATCTGTTACCAGACAAATTCCGTCCATGATTCTTTGAAGAGAATTCATATTAATTGACATGTAAACTTATAAACAAAACTAAACATTACTGAAATTTGCACTGAACCATAGCGGTCTGGGTGAAGCGGCAATGGATCAACGTGAGGCCCGAATGCTAACGAGCCAAATTGCTTGATTGAAGATGTACCCAGATGGGTATTAGATGGAATATCTGGTGTGTTTTACGCGTCAAGGGCTAGACCACCTTCCATAGGGACTCCGGTATTTAAAAAAAAGTGGTTAGTCTTATGGTAATTAAAAAAACTGAAAACGCTTGGATGAATTTGAAATTTTTTTTAAATCGGTTTTTCTGAAGCGTTAAGCAAGATCAATAAAATGTCTAGATAATTCTAAGGAAGCGCTCTGCCCAGAGACATTGTTTTTACTGAAAGATATACAGAAGAGTGTATATGATGAAGTACAGCCAAGATTAACTTGAATAATTTACCGAAATATGTGAGAATGTACAGTCTTTTGTTATGATTCTACGCAGAAAAGCTCAACGGCACTTCATGTTTAGTATGAATCCCTCAGGGATTAACGTAAGAATAATTAAAAGACGGACAAATTATCACCTTATTTCGGAAAAAGTTTTGAGCTATCTCACTTGTACTGCATCATGTACACTTTCTCTATATTGTTCACTCAAAAAATTTCCTTAATTAAAGAACACACTGTGCGGAGGTCTTCCTTAGAATTACCCAAGGTCAAAATAATTTGATAAGAAAAAAAAAAGCAAATATATGATGGCAATATGGGTCTTAAACCAAAACGTTATGACAATGTGACATCTAAGGATTAAAGAGTGAAGTAAATTAGAGTTCCAAATTAAGAGATGCACGACAAAGCACAATGCAGTGACTACGAAATAAATCTGCAAGAGCATTTCATATTTTATAATACTTTGTGGAGATAACAACCGAGTTAAAATATACATATCTACAAACTCCGCTTCCATCTCCTAAAAGGCCGACTTTCGAACATTAACAGCAAATAAGCAAAATTCTACCCAAAGCAAAATCTCAATAAAACACTTATTTTTTCCTCTCTAGGTCAACAACGGAGGGGTACTCCCCTCCCCCCCCTCCTCATTCCTCACACCAATCGACTACCTCCCAATCTTATCTCACCTTCTCCTTTGACTCATTACCATAAACATGACCCTTTACATCTCACACCTCATCACTTACCATTACTCAGCTGGGCGTGGGTCCCTCATCAAGTACAGACTCATCTGCCTCTACCATCTGCCTTGGAGATCCGGGCGGCCCCCCGCCCCACCCTGCCACCACCCTCCCTTTTACAACCTCTCCTGGCCCTCCATGTAAGACCTTTAATTCTTTTTTTAAGTCACGGTCTTTTTTTTTAAACTGCCAAAAACCACCCAGCCTCTCTCTCTCTCTCTCCTCCTCCTCTCTCTCTCTCTCTCTCTCTCTCTCTCTCTCTCTCTCTCTCTCTCTCTCTCTCTCTCTCTCTCTCTCTCATATACACCGCACAAGTAGCGTCAGAAGCAATTTCTCTTAACGACTGTAATCCTCACCACTTCTATGAAGCTTGTATATCTCATTAAGAAAGCTCTAAGTGAACGGCTCTCTCATTTGCGTCTAGAAGATATATCGACTGCAATCAAAACGGCGCAAGTGAAAGGACGTAATTCTTCAGAAATATTCAGGACGACGTAAAAATCTGTCTTCATTCAAACAAAAATTAATTTCGTTTTTTCCTGACTCTATACAGCCATTTTTCCTTAAAAGGGCGGCCTCTCTAAGGCTTCCTTCATTGTTAAGGCGAACTATTCTATTTTTTTTTTTATCTTGCTTTGGGCATCAAGTCTGGGCTGGGAAAGGACATTATGCTGCCCTCCCTTTGGCCCTAAAGCAGAGAGAGAGAGAGAGAGAGAGAGAGAGAGAGAGAGAGAGAGAGAGAGAGAGAGAGAGAGAGCGCGATCGATGGGTCTTTGGCATGCAAAGTAACAATTATGGCGTATGGGTCTCATTTGTCACCGCATGACGATGCACCTCTTGGCACGTCAAACGGAATAATGGGTAATTTATTAGGGAACATGTACCCGAAATCTGTTCGTGAAGATCTCTTTGAGAGCGCTACATAACATTAACAATAATACTTTATTGAAAAACTCATTGCTTAGAAATTTACAATAGACCATAGTTAACACTTGAGAGCTGGCGATAGAAGTTCACTCTCGGCATGGTTCGGAAGTCACGTAAAGCTGTTGGTCCAGTTGCTGAATAACCACAGGTTCCATGCAACGTAACAACATCATATAAACAAACAAACAAACAGTTGAGAGTGGCAAGTGTGATAAATAAAAAAAAGTCACATCACCAATAAATAAGGATGAGACTGTACCAAATCCAGACAAATAACTTAAGCTGAAGAGAGGAATATGAAAAGAAAATTAATTTTATCGACAAGAATCTCTTACGAATCCACATAAAGAAATGTTATTCATGACTTGAAAATCTGCATGCAAATATCAAAACCGTGACGGTTACAACAAGCACTATCCCTTAGGGATGGAGGTGTACCGCTTGCAGTCTGCCTTCCGTAGCATTCTGGAAACGGCACTAAAGGTTCTTCCGTAGAATTCTGGAAACGGCGCCAAAGGTTCTTCCATAGCATTTTGGAAACGTGCTGAACGTTCTTCCATAGCTTTCTGGAAACGGTGCTAAAGGTTCTTCCTTAGCATTCTGGAAAAGGTGCTGAAGGTTCTTCCATAGCATTCTGGAAACGGCACTAAAGGTTCTTCCGTAGCATTCTGGAAACGGCACTAAAGGTTCTTCCGTAGCATTCTGGAAACAGCACTAAAGGTTCATGAGTAGCATTCTGGAAACGGCACTAAATGTTCTTCCGTAGCATTCTGGAAACGGTGCTTAAAGGTTCTTCCGTAGCATTTTGGAAATGGCGCTAAAGGTTCTTCCGTAGCATTCTGGAAACGGCACTAAAGGTTCTTCCGTAACATTCTGGAAACGGCACTAAAGGTTCTTCCGTAGCATTCTGGAAGGAAACGGTGCTAAAGGTTCTTCCGTAGCATTCTGGAAACGGCACTAAAGGTTCTTCCGTAGCATGCTGGAAACGGCACTAAAGGTTCTTCCGCAGCATTCTGGAACGGTGCTAAAGGTTTTTCCGTAGCATTCTGGAAACGGTGCTAAAGGTTCTTTGCACAGCTCCTTCTAAACCACCGACTGCATTGCTTTCTGCCTTTTTGCTTTCCATCTGTTCAATTTGATCTCTTCGCCACCTGGATGCTGAAATTTCTTACTCCGATTTTCACCTTTCAGTTTAGAACTAATTTTTCGGAGACCTAGGAGATTCCGGAAAAGACTCAATAGTCTAGTTAACCTACTTTATAGAAAAAGAACAAACACTAATTTCCATGGAATGTAACCTACACGCTGGAGATTTAAATCGATAGAAACGTATCCATCACCTTTAGTAATGATGGTTTCTCTTCCTTCGTGCCGACACCCTACGGGAGTAGGCAAAAGGCGATGACCATAAATTGGCACAGGTCAAAGGTAACTGCCGATTTACCGTATTGAATTTTTACAACGCTAGTCGATTACACTAGTGGGTGCCGCTATCGGTAATTTGCAAAGTTATGAGAGTCAGACTGCAATTTCCATATAATAATCCTAAGAATGCTAAGCAGTAACGCATACGTTACTCCTCAAATATTATAATTGGTCAGCTCATGTTCTTGCTTGCGATCACCAGTGA
Organism: Macrobrachium nipponense; assembly: GCF_015104395.2. Lineage (NCBI taxonomy): Eukaryota > Metazoa > Arthropoda > Malacostraca > Decapoda > Palaemonidae > Macrobrachium > Macrobrachium nipponense. The sequence goes on along the minus strand of NC_061088.1, from coordinate 18,752,778 downwards.
ACGACAGGTAGCAAGATGAGCGCTACGTAACTGATCTCTTGATGAGTGAAGTTTAAGTTACTGCAACATACTATTTGGTAAGTACCTGGATGAGTAACTACCAGTGAATGACTGACAACATAATAATATAAGCTCTCGTGGACATTGGTAGGGACGTGAAATTTCTGAACCTAATAAATTTTATAGTAAAAAAAAAGAAAACCTGCACACAGACATTAGGTTATCTGGTGCGAGAGGCAGTCATCAGAGTAAGCGAATGGAGTAAATGAGTGTATGTGAATCACTACGATTACTTGAAGATAACTAACGATTAAAACACTTCTTTGGGTTGATATTTTTTACATAACGTAGATAGCTACTTCAGTAACTAAAACACTCCAGATACATCTGATTATATAGTTCCTCGCTGTCTTTGCAATTAGACATTATATGTTTTAAACAATTTTATTCAGCATCGTTCATGATAAACTACAAGTACCTTTTGTGTTATCAAAAAGTAAAATAGACTGTTCATTTAAATGTTCGTGAATACTCCATTATTTTGAGTACAACTTTGGCTGAAATTCAAATATTCACTGCTTGACTTGGACACGGAAAAAAGATTTTCTTACAACAGATCAATCCAAGAATTCACGATGAGGATTTTGAAAATAGTGAATAGGTATTTATTTTACAACTATTTCCTTATCAAATGCATTAATGTAGACAATCCTTTCCCTAAAGGATTAAATATTTTCATGCTTAAAGATTTAATTATATTCAGTTATCTTTATTAGCAAAATCAATTATTTATTCTGTCAACACCCCCAAGGTGTTACACGGAGAAGATTGGTATTGTATCGTGATCAATAATCGCTCAGTACATTACAACCTCATTAAAAAACCACCGAAATTGCACTTAATGACATCTCTATGGTCAAAACGGCATTGAATCACCATCCAGGAAACCATTATATACAGCGACTTGGACACTTCTTTTAACCCATATAAAACCAAAATAAGTGGGAACTGCTCATTACCACTAACCAAGAAACACCATCACACAAAACCGTGAGACGCCCACTTCGCACGCTATCTTAATTCTCATTTTTATTAATTCATTATTTTTACTTCGGTGCAACATTTTCATCACACCCTAGCCATAATTCTCTTATGAACATCGAGAGAAAGCAGGGTTTAATGCCAATTAACGTACAAGTAGAATTTTTATCAACTAGTTTATGGTCTTCATTATTGGCGCCCAAGCTCCGTGTAATGAACTTGTCCTTCAGGGGGTGTTTTATGCCTTCGAAAGGGAGAAAATGCATCATAAAAATCGACATTCGGCTCCAAAAGATCACGCACACCTGATCCCAATTTTGTGACTGATGATGATAATGAAGAAGATGATGCTGAAAGCATGCAGCCTAACGGAGGCGCACCAGGCACCAGAAATGTAGAGAGAGATTCATTTTTACCGCAGATTCTCACTAAGTACCTGCCATAAATGTCAGAGGAGTAATTACTGCACGTAATTATACATGGATGAGTGGGGCTATTAATGAAAGTCAACTTGACATCCTCAATGCCGCACTCACATTCATAAACATTTGCTAAGCTAATCACTATACATTGTTCATTATCAACTTCTGAAGAACAAGAGACAAAATTTAAGTACCTAAGTACTTATTTCAACAAATTCTAGGTTGAGAGGTTTGCTTGACCAATGTCTTTTTAGAAACTGGAAATAATTCTTATAATAGAACTTAAATAGACTTCACTATTAATTAAAATGCTTAAATAGTATGGACACGTCACAATTCCGTCACCAAGACTTAGTCTAAACCAAACCTAAACCTATTACTATGTCAAAACGTTGACGGCTTGAGTATAACAAGATGGTTTCCCCCATTAATATGACTCGATTATCACTAGCACTAGATGTATATATCCCATCCTAATTTGGCTAGCCCGAGTCTTTCATGAGATATTACGTCATTACTGATAGACCTGAAGTCGGCTTATCACATGGAAATTGGGCTAGTCCAAGCCTACCACGTCGGAGTTTCAAGGGGCCTATGTTGTTACTAGACCTTGGCCTTTTAGACTAAATTCAAACTACTCCGCTTCCACAGTCCTCACCTAGCCGATGGTTGCAAAAACAAAACTGCCCACGCGTAATTTCGACGGAAACTCTTTCAAAATACGAAGCATTTAAAAGCCCACTTGATTTTCTCCATGTTTGAAGATGATCATAATAGTTATTTAACATCAACGATTATCTTGCAGTGTGACCTGGAAGCAAATACTAAAACTAATCAAGCTGATACAAAACGTCAGAACGACTACACATAAATATTCGGTTATGAAATTTGGTAACTGAATGAACTTATAAATTTTGCCTCGTCTATTTGTAAGTTGTAGTTCTTTATTAAATTAATAGTTTCGACTACTATTTTTCAAGGAAGTTTCTTTGTATCAAATGAACGTTTGCAAAGTTTGGATGATAATAATAATAATAATAATAATAATAATAATAATAATATAATAATAATAATAATAATAATAATAATAATAATAATAATAATAATAATAATAATAATAATAATAATAATAATAATAATAATAATAATAATAATAATAATAATAATAATAAACAACTAGCAGTGCTAGATAATAATTGATCTATGCGATAAAACTCCCATATCAATACTCTCTCACTGTATTTCAAGAAAGGCAGCGTCAAACTTGAACTGGAAAACTGGTTGACGAGAGAGAGAGAGAGAGAGAGAGAGAGAGAGAGAGAGAGAGAGAGAGAGAGAGAGAGAGTGAGTCACGTCTAGAATAGACCAGAATGTAGAATTTGGGCCAAAGGCCAAGCGCTGGGACCTTTGAGGTCATTCAGCGCTGAAAGGGAAATCAACAGTCAAGTTTATTAAGTTGCACTATGAAACAGTTTTTAGAGAGGATGGAGTCAGATGGAAGAATGAGAAAAGAGAATATGAACGAAATACTATAAAAGGAATGAAAGATAGGGGCCGAAGAGATACATTGACGCCACTACCCCACTACGGAGATCACGTCTACAAAATATACAACTACAAAATGCAGATGCAATGGAATTTGTATCTTAAAAAGTGACATGATGAGGATATTGTGACAACTACGTAAATGATACAAAAAGTTTTCGTTTTCGAGACCCTTCACTACTGGCTGGATTTTCAACAAGACATTTCATGATAAATCGTGTCTCAATTCTGCTGCGACAATGAAAAATGACCCACGATAATGGTGCCGTTTCTCTGATCACTGATGGATCATAAACACCCCCTCCCCCCCAACCACCACCCCCTACAACAGAAAGGAAAAGCTTCAGATCCAAGCGGACGGTTATTAACAAATTTCCATAAAAAAAACTCCTAGTCTAAAATAATTGAATTGAAACAAACAAAGTTTGAGATATCATGAGAACAGAAAATGCACGAACGAAAAACCAGTAAATAAATCCATGCTCAACTTCCTTGGCAGCAGTAAAACATGAAAACTAAATTGGAAACATGATTATTTCAACATTCGCTTACGGAAGTGAGACAGCCTCTTATGCGATCCTCTTCTCTCCCCTATCCTTATTATTCACTGCCTCTCTCCTACTCCGTTCCTCCATCTACATCCTGTTCAGCAAAATATGTTTTTATCTAACTGGTCATGTCTTTGCCAATTTGACGGAGCTACCTGCCTGTCCCACTCAACTATGCTCAAAACATTTAAGAATGCTTTTGAGTATTCTTGTTACAACAAACATGTCTTAATTTTTCTCTTCAAGGAGATGCCCAAGACCCAACGATGCTTTTGTCATTACTCTTTAGGCAAAAGAGACCTTCAGATTATAAGAATAATGGCACATTACTTTTACATCAAATTTCAGTGTAACAAGACGTGCAGCTGAGAGTGCAATTAATTACTCAAAAGTTTGCTAATACTACAGCTATCAATAAACGAGTATAATCATTCCAAAACGAACAATGGTCCGTAAATCATCCGTCAAGAAACCCCTCCCCAGCCTCCCTTTCTCTCCACCCCGAAGTAGTCCGCAAATTGCAGTCTTTAGAGATGGATGGCTGGCATCGTTTCATCCATCTTGTAGTTCACAATTGTTCCCAAGGAAAGCAGCCATGATAAATAAGAAAAGCCGCTCTTATTAACATTTTCAATCAATAAAGGTGAACTTAGGCTTACAGCTTATGCATCATTTTCACTAATACCTACTCCAAATCTTAGAATGCATGTTTCAAAATCTTAACCCTTTCATTATAAGCTCGTCGAGACGACAGCGTGTTCAGAATTCTGCTGGAAGGTCTACTATCATTTACTAACTTGAAGAAAGGAACGATTTCCCGTCCTGGTAGATAGTAATGAGGGATTAATTTTTCAAAGCCTGGTTCATTCATTCATCCTTCCATCTTTACCAGAGAGAGAGAGAGAGAGAGAGAGAGAGGAGAGAGAGAGAGAGAGAGAGAGAGAGAGAGGAAACGGGGTCAGTGGATATAAACCGACAAGGGCGAATTACAAATCTTTGCTTTATCAAGGGAAATCTGCTTAAATATATTAAAAGATATGATAACGGGAAGGGGGGAGGGGTGGTTTGCGGTTAAACTTGAAGTTTTTAATCTTATCAAGACCCATCAAAATGTGCCCCAGAGGATTTACCAAAATTCTCCAATTTTACTTGAATAATTGTTCAATATACAAGCTAAAACATTAGACTACCAACAACTCTTGCAAACAGTACTTCAAACCCAAGCACTACAGTTAACTACAAACCTGCATGGTAAGCAAGATCAGGCAATAAAAATAACGAACTGTGGTAAAAACATCCTCCAAACTGAAAATAGTGACAAACTTTATTCTTAAAGTAAACGAAAAATCATAAAAAAAAAAAACATCAGTTAGAGTACGGTACAATAACTCGCATTTTTCCCGAACACACCTCACTACTGCGGTTACGTCTACCGTGCGTCTACGCAAACCACAGTATGCGCTTTAAAGAAACCATCCAATAACGCAGAACACGTCTTGGTTGTTCAGATTATGTGTCCAGCAGTTCATCCTAGACCTTTTAATTCCCTTCAACAGATTATCGACACATACGAGCAACCTTTGAGCTCGTGCCAGTGCAGGCATAAGGTCAACTGAAAGAACAAAGACCATAAATTAACGGTACAGCTCCAGACGGGTTTAACGGAGCTTGTATTAGTTTTCGGTTTAAAAATAGTATTTAAAAATGGTTTGACTTGAGCCTAGAAACTTTCTTGAATCGCTATAGCTGATCATTGACTAGGGGACCATATTTTTACCATTTTCTTTATTTTTGCTTCATACTTATCTTATATCAACTTTTATTTCAATTTTTTTAAGCAGGTACAAAATCAAATTAAACAGTTGGGAAAAAGGTCAGGTAAATCATTCCTGCGTAACAATATAACAACAAACATACATGCACGTAAGCACGGTTGCATGTGACAAACGATGAAATAGTTTTCAAAGGGTTGAACAAACTACTAGTCATTAAAAGCTATTATTGAAAGAAAGGTAATCACTCTCTCACTCTTTATTACACACACAATGCCTTTCACCTAAACGGCTTGAAATTAATAGTCATCGAGAATTGTCTAATAATGGATCCTCCCTAGCCCTCTCATATTGGTGTACAATAATTCCTCACTAAAAATATTACTCTCACTCTCTCTCTCTCTCTCTCGAAAAAAAAAACAACTTCGAAGAACAACATCTCTGCATAAGAATAACTTTACCCGTAAGAGGTAGGTGATGCATGAGTCTTCCTAACGGAGAGGAACGAAAAATGTCCAGTTAACACGAACACAAAAACTGGAAAACCATAAAACTCGATAGAAAATACGATGGCATCGGTGATAGTATCGGTTATGGTGGTGACCTTTCACAGTTTTATACATACTAAATAATTAAAACCCTCGATATAAGGTGGTAGTGTAGCAGTGTTGAAAGCATTTAGTCGCCCAAGGTAATCACTGGAGATTTTGACGAGCTTAAAGTAGTTATCTCAGCAAGTAACACCCACATATAAAACCTTGTTTTGCTCTGTACTGATTGAGAAGGTAGTAAGTGTGACTAAACCATAACAAATATATCGCATGTACATTTTCTCTAAGTTACGAACTCTAATCCCACTCAGGAATTTTATCTACTGCTAAAAGTAAGCACCATCCTGAGATAAAAATTTCCGTCATTTCTCATTTTCTGATAAAAAAAATGAAAGTGTCTCCAAGGGCCGTTCAACACAGCATTGGGAACTAGCTTGACTTCTTCAGTCCACTGCAAACAACATTAAAAGTCGGGTGCCCATTATGGATGGCGAGTTCACAAAATCCTTTCTTGAAGAAATAATGCAGAGAACTTGAAAGCAACTGCTGTCAATATTTTCGGAAAAAAAGGGACCAGGAAACTTTCAAATGCAAAGCGTTGCTCCACTTGAATTTATGGAAAAACCATGAAGTATCAAAATGACCAGAACCAAAACATTGCCCACAAAGTACTAAATAAATAAAGTTAGATATTTAACTGTGAGGCGAGTTTTATACACACTAAACTGTGGTGGGGGTCCGCCCTATACTAACTCACACATCGTGGGATTTTCAATGACTTTTCCGTTATCTCCCATATAATTAAAATAATATAAATTCGTTTTACGCGATTCGGAACTGAGGCCTATTTATGTACGCAATTAAAAACACTAGTTAATACCTTAAAGATACCACAATAACAATTATAGGGAGGAACAGCCTATGATCTCTTAACGCGAAGTTTGATAGCTGAAAAGGGTTACAATGTTCACGCTTACCCCTTCTCAGTTATTTACTTGCAAACAGTGTATGAATTCAGTCTCCTCCCCTTTTGACACCGACTGTGACGCACCAAAAAATATTTTGGGTAACCCCCACCCCTTTACTCTAAAAAATATAAACCTAAAATCTACAACCTTAGTAAAAAATATTCTGGAATACTCCCCAACGTTACCAACCCGTGTAAATTGAACACTTACGATCAATATATATTTCTGCACCCTGAAAATATTTCGGTGGGCGTAATTAAATCCCAAAGCTACCATCGGATTATAGTATGTACGGTCATAACTTAGTATACTGAAGTGGTACATTGAATATCCAAAATATGCTTTCGAAAATATTTTACTCACCTTAAGACATTTTTGCCACCTCCCGTAAATATATCCAAATATGCTTACGAAAATATTTTACGCACCTTAGACTTTTAAAGGCATCATTGAAAGCCTCACCTAATCTTCAACCTATGAAATTCTAAAAAAAAAATTTGAAAAGAAGGAACTTACCCATTTTGTTTCTCACTCTGCAGTTCCTCATCTGGCCAAAGAGGTTCTCCATAGAATCGGTCGAGAAGCGGTTTGACCCACCCTTGGAACATGGCTCGTTTCGCCTCCTTTGTTGCACTAAGCACCTGCCCGACATTGGTTCTCGCTCGGAAATCCTCACTCTCCCACCTTATTCCTCATATTCTCTATTCTCAGTACCACTTTCAACAGTCTCGTGTCAGTTTACTGGACCGATCACACATTTCCTCGAAAGGGGTAAAAGTGTTCTTTGGATTTGACCTTGGTGGGGGAAAAATGGTTCGCTCACTCGTAAATTTAAACAACAATTTCCTGAATAAATTCTAAAATACCAGATGGAAATGTGAGGGGAAAGCTTTATTGAGGAAATGATCGACACTAAAACAACACGGTCCTCCCTCCGCGGAGTGCAGATTCTGAATAGAAAAATACGGGGTGCGACCTCTTGAACAAGGACTCTGAAAACGCAAACAGACACTCGACTCTTTTTTTCAGTGATACGTTTGGTATCATTATTCTTCTGCTATTATTGATAGTCAATATGGATACACATTCACATGGAATGTGCCAAAAAGGTCATTAACCAGCTAAGCAAGGTTCCATACAATAAAATATCTATTTTGGGGAATAAAAACTGGTTATTATATAAACTGGCGTCATAAGTGTTCCGAGCTGGTAGCCTGGTATGCCTAACCTTCTTGCCACAGAAGGCTTCGGCATGAAAGGACGTAGGTAGAGTTATTGTGTTGCAATATTTTCATATCGATTACTAATAGTTTCTAAACTGTAATGGGCCGATGCTATTGACATATAAGACTAGGTGACTAAAACGAGTCCGAGTAATAAAGGGGAAAAATTATACAAACAATAAAGGGGATTTTAAGAAAAAATGAACCCAAACCCACAAAAACAGACCCGTCGTGTTTCTGGCCGCAGTCCACAGAAAAATAGTCCAACAACCGAGTCATAAAAATACTCAGCACCAAACCATAGTCGTTCTCTGGCCGGTTTTAATATTTAGGCGTCATGAGGTTAGTTACTGCGACGCCACTTTGCATAAAGCAGTAAATCAGCATATTCTATCTTTTTTTTTTTTTCTTGGTAAGCCACATGAGACCAGTAAGCAAGTGAGTGGTCAACGATAAGCTCCTTATCTTCTGGCTTTCACTTTCCTCAAGTCTGTTACTCATTGTAATGAATTGTTTTAAGATTTAGAACCATACAACTCCAAACGAACATCAAAGTTTTACATTCTCATTCAATTAGGACTCGACAAACTGAGCCACAGGCATAATATTATTAAAATTTTTGGTATGGCAAAGATGAACACCTTTTCGCTGAAATCTGACAGATTTTTGCAGATTAAACAACCACTGAAAAGTAGGACAGCAAGGAACTTACTCATTTCTACTCAATAACTGTGACCCAGACTGTCTTCA
>NC_061088.1:18721458-18738958 GCF_015104395.2 Macrobrachium nipponense | reverse complement strand
GACTGGGTGGTATTTATAGTGTGGGGTTCCGGGTTGCATCCTGCCTCCTTATTATTATTATTATTATTATTATTATTATTATTATTATTATTATTATTATTATTATTATTATTATTATTTATTATTATTAAAAAGTTTAACGAAACCCCTAAGATATTTAAAAACTTTCGAAGGGCCTCATTCAAACGATTTGTGGTCAAATCAAAGTAGAAAACTGGAGCGAAACAAAGTTAAAGAAGTTGGACAGCTAAGCTGAAATAGCCTAAAGGGAGTGAAGGTAAAGTCAAAGGAAGAAAGGAATGCAACTGGGACTGGAAGGAAGATCCAAGTAATCTTTAATGCAAAATGTGCCGTTCAAGAGGCACTGGAACCACAAATCCACCCAACTGGTTCGAAGCAGTAATACTAATATTCAATATCATTTCACTTAAAGTCATGTATATCAATAATTTACGTATACATACAACACACGTGATGAGGGGCATCATTTAAAACTTATTAATTGAAAAAACAATTTGACTTTAATCTGTGTATCTCACGGAATTTTGTGGGTTGCTAGCATCTGCAAAGTTGTTTATTAACAAACCAAGAACGCCTTAGCGTTGTCAAGAAACGCTCAACCTTTTGAACGAACATCGGAATAAAATGCCCAAAAGATTCAAGAAAAAAAGAAAAACGTTCTTTTCTCTGTTTAGGGCAAACGAGGTCACTGATTTGCCAGTTTCACTGAATGAAAAATAAATATGTACGAAGAGAAGGGGTCTACTGAGTTACATAGTTCTCCTACCATCAAAATCAAATACTTCTTTATTATTATTATTATTATTATTATTATTATTATTATTATTATTATTATTATTATTATTATTATTATTATTATTATTATTATTATTATATTTTGTAGCTAAATTAATCTGCCTTTGCGTCAACACAGGCTCTCTCTCCATTGGTAGCCGACTGGACTTTGAACTCCAATATTTCCATCTCTAATCCAACCAACTATAAGAGTACCAGCAAAGGGTACTGCCATCACTGTGCAGTTCAACATCATGAATAGAAACTTGCTTGACCGCGGTCACACTTTCCTACGTTCTACGCAACTAAAGAAAATTTAATAAAGAAAAATAAAAAGTTAAAACTTTCCTCATACACCCTTGGACTACATTCGGGCAAGTCTCTCTTTCTTAATCTTACGTTAATGATAAAAATGATAAAAGTATACCCCAATGCCCAACACTTCTCAGCGAACGGTTTAGCTTCTGTCATGAGCCCATCAACTCGCTCTGTTATTGGTGTTCTCAAAACATTGTGATTTCATTTGGCCTTTGATGATCTTCTATATCTTTTCTCCTTTTTTTGAGGTCTTCGATGAGAATCTATATCTTTTCTTCTTTTTTTGAGGTCTTCGACGAGAAGGGTGAAATTCTTGTTACGTGGGTGATTGATCGCTTATAAAACACGGGGGTTAGTCATGACCAATATTTCTTTTAACCTTTGAGAAGCAATGTACTTAGATGTTGCGATAAAATTAGCCAATGGTCTTTATCGTACGGCTTTTGTTTCGTTTTTTTTTTTTTTGCTTTCTTTTTTTCATAGCGACTACGAGAGCCGAGTTATAAATCAACTGTTTCGTCCCGGTGAGGCTAGATTACCTCGTCGAGGTCCTTCATTTTCCAATCATTGTATAATACGCATTTTGACCGAGTACTGGACCATAGGTCTAATATATTCTCTTCTCCTCTTCTTCCCTCTCTCTCTCTCTCTCTCTCTCTCTCTCTCTCTCTCTCTCTCTCTCTCTCTGCATCTGGGGTTTATATGTATGTATGTATGTATGTATGTATGTATGTATATATATACATATATATACTACACATATACATATAAACCCCAGATGCAGAGAGAGAGAGAGAGAGAGAGAGAGAGAGAGAGAGAGAGAGAGAGAGAGAGAACTTATATTAGGCAGTAGCTAAATTCTAATAATGTTTTATTGATCATGCAACAGGAAAAATGAAGGTGATTTTAAGCATAATTTGTCATAAAAAATACGCACACTTCGGTCCTCATGATAAACACACGTATATATATATATATATATATATATATATATATATATATATATATATATATATATATATATATATATATACGTGTGTTTATCATGAGGACCGAAGTGGGGGGTGCGTATTTTTTATGACAAATTATATATATATATATATATATATGTATATATGTTATATATATATATATATATATATATATATATATATATATATATATATATATACATATATATATATATATATATATATATATATATATATATATATATATATATATATATATATATATATATATATATATATATAATTTTTCTTTTCTTATTCATTAAGCATTTTATCTTTCAATTTGAGAGATACTGAACCTGAAATTTTCCTTTCACCCTCAAAATTTCTGTTCCTCTGATACGCAGAAATAGCGATTTTCTCCTTTTCCTTCTCAAAATTATTTATCGTATCTGTAAAATCGATTTCACTCGATTTCCGGAACCGAGAAATATTGATTGCAATCTTTTAATTTAATTTAATTTTTTTACAAGGACCGCCAAAATTTTGATTTCGCTGTATAAGCTGACAAACAATAAATTATATATAATTCTTTCCTTCGACCCTCTTTATGCCAAGCTCGGCATATCGTTAAAGTCAACTTTCCTCTTGTCTGGAAGGCGGCCGAGCGAGACGCCTTGATAAATTCGCGATAAAAAGACCGCCGAAACTTTGTGCTGGCCACCTTTGCCGTAAAAGGTAATGAAGTAGAACCGACTAGAGAGAGGTGGTTAATCCCCATACAATAGCATGTCACGTGCGTGCTTCGAGAGAGAGAGAGAGAGAGAGAGAGAGAGAGAGAGAGAGAGAGAGAGGCTCTTACCTGTTGCTTGCCAAAGTTGCTTTCCTACCACTTACTTACTTTACTTTATCTTCCCGCCACTGGCCAGTGGCATAAGGCTGATACAGTTCCTCTCCATCTGTCTCTTTCCTGAACCATTTCCCTCGCTTCCTCTAGGTTCTGGATTTCTTCCTCAAGACCTCCGACAATCATGCAATCATGTCTATCCACAGGTAAAGCATTGGGAAACGCAACATTTCAATCTGATGATTTACTGACAATTGCTATAGCTGAATTCTAATATAAATGTTTGCTAGTTGTTGTAAGATCATGCTGGCCTCGTATCAGCACAGCCAAGCTCTGGGAGCACGCGAAGTCTTTGTGTTGTAGAACGACATCATAAATTATTCGTGCATGAGAGCTTGAAAGATGAAACGATCCTTCATATGAATCTCCACCCTCCTGTTGAGAGCTATGAGCCACAGCCGTTTGTTTCTCTTTCTACAAGGAATGGTGCTCTGTCCTTCCTGGGGTAGAACACCTATGATTGTAATTCAACCCTTTCCTAGTCTCCAGCAACATGACGTCACCTTCCTATACTGTTCTTTTTTCGTGAGGCAGAAACATGTGCCTCTAGCTCCATATTAAATCGTTCTAAAGCTCTCTGAACTTTTTCTGATTCTGTATCTTTGATTACAAAATCGGATTATTCTGTGTCTATCTATCTAGCAAGACATGAATACAAATGTTCCTCCTTCTGGAGGAAATGAACCTCAAGCACTCATACTGGTTACAAGGCAAATTAATTCTACATCCTTTTCATTCTGGAAAGGATGACTCTCTTATGCAGCTGGGCTGGTTACATAACCATATAATGTCTCTCTTTCCACATATATAAGTCTAGGAGCTCCTCATTCTTGAGAGAATGAACCATTCTCAGGCCTCTGTCACAAGACTAAACAGTTCTGCTGTAGATGTCAGTCATTCTAGGAAGTGAATCTTTTCATAGCTTCTATGACAAAATCAGAGGATTCTAGATATTTGTAATTCTACTAGATACCTCAATTTTGCTGTCCACTGTAACACAACTAGACGGGTATTCGTTGGTTACCATTTTCGAAAGTGAACCGTGCCATACATGCAGGTACAGTACCTGACGAATCTAGGCTTATCATTCCAGATGGTTAATACTTGTTATGCATACGATCCAAAGTTTAAATAATTCCATATGTTCGTCATTCTAGAAAGCGAACCTTCATTCATCCTGTCACTATCATCTGATGAATTTAGACGTGCGTTATTCTAGGGAGTGAATATTTGTTATACCTCCCATTATACAACTAGACGATCATAATTGTCTGTCGTTCTCATAACTTCTGCCACGTGATTAGACATCTTTTCTAATAAGAATATTGATGATAGTGGGGGATTGCCGTTCTATACAGGAAATCACTTCTATCTTATACAAGAACAAGCGATCCCAGTATTTTTTTTTTATTGGTGGTGGTGGGGGTGGGGTCGGGGGGTTGGTTGCAGAGGGGGGGTGGGGGGGAAGAGAATATCTCTGATACTCCAGATCAGTTCAGTTGTTATGAAACGATTTTGGCATTTTCTCTGTTTCACTTCCCTGATGTTCGCTTCTTTGTCACAATTTGGATATTTGTCTTTTTTATTTCTATTTTGCTGTTTCACAATTCTTGAGCAAGACATTTCCAAATACTTCTTTCTCTTCTCTTCGTATGCTTGCTGTAATTCTCTTATTCTTATTCTCGTACCTTAGTTCACAACAGCTGAAGCAAAAAGTGTTTTAATTCTATTTCTATCATTCATCCTCAATCAATTTGTTCCCGCCCTGAACATTTTCAAAACAAATTTCCTTAATCATGAAATGTTACTTCTTCTATCCCTTCTCTGACAAGATAATCCTATAGACGTCTGTCATTCTAGAAAGACCACACGGTTTTAGACGTCTCTCTTCTCTCTCTCTCTCTCTCTCTCTCTCTCTCTCTCTCTCTCTCTCCCAAAAAAAAAAAAAAAAAAAAAAGAGCACCGTCACTCCTCAGCGCATCGTGGTAGACCAGAGAGGAACTGTCAGCGGTCTTTCGCGGCAAATGGCGACGAAAGCAATAAATAAAACGCAGCGATCATCGCATACGAGACGTGAAAACAAGGTCGTGAGTCATTTTCCGTTGTGCACAATAGGCCGCCTGGTATAGCAGGTGACCTTTAAATCCCTTTACTCCATAAAACATACAAGCCTGCTTGACCCGTCTTGCTGAATGACAGAGCTGTGTTATTCGGTGAAGGAATAGCCTCCCTGAGAGGTATTACCATGCAACGGAACTTTCTGAGAGGCAATGTTTTTGTAGCGACACTCTTCAGAAGCTTACCAATGCAAAGGTACCGTCTGAGCGGCACTTCCTAAGGAGAAGCACCTCCAGAGATAAACTGGATAAATGTTTACTCCCGCCAAAACACCATAAAGGGAAACTTGCTGAAACGCTTGCACGCAAACACACACGCGCGCGCAGTTCTCGTTACAAATGTTTCCATTACAATGACAAGTTTACCCAAGGTTTATTTACACCCTCTAATCTATGTAACGGAACTTAGGTATGTCCACAAACAGGTAACGACTATTTCACCACTGATTAATTTGAGCTTAGGCTAACAATCAGAAGATGCAACCTACGCCTCTTACATAAGCCTATCCCACTTGAATACATACAATGCGAGGCTTCCTTTGGTTAAGAAATCTAATATAATCAGTGTCTTCCTGCAAATCAACCTGGCCTCGTCTATTGATTCCAATGGCGTCAGTTGCCTGACTTCCGTATGATTTCTTCACATATCATTTTGTAGCATGCAGGGCTGATTAGGGTCACATTCACAAAACTGATTCAAGGTGGACAAAGAAATAATTTTCACGTTTTCCCAACGATTTGCGTTTATGTATGTTTAAGTTTATATGTTTAATGATTGGCTGATGGATTGATTTACATATGAGAACTATTATAATGTGAAACCTCCCATGTACGCTGAAAGCTCTATAGATTTGTTCCATGTAATTCACTCCTCACGTTTTCCTGCATCAGTGACGTCACGTGACCCAAAACGTTGAAGTAGACTGGGGAGGGGGACTACAACCGCCTTTGTGGTCAAGGAACTCTGATTCATCGTATAAGGATAAACGGAGAGAGAGAGAGAGAGAGAGAGAGAGAGAGAGAGAGAATACAGCTGACCCTATTAGTCACAGCTGACAGTTTCCAGTCAAGGACCCCAATGTTATACGACCCATCACCGTAGGATAGAAGAGAAAATGTTGACATTCAAGTACAATACATTAAGTTGAACTCATTTAACCGTGAAATGAGTCACATAAATTCCCTTTTCTACGCAATTTACCCACCTTTGCCTCTTCCCGAATATAGGGTAATGTCAACAGGTAAAAGCAATAAATCTTGGAGTGAAATTGCGGGCGAACGGGAAAAGGTAGATGATTTCAACACCTCTCATTCGTCCCTCCAGGCATTACACCGCTCCCATACGGTCCAAACGCATTTAATGACATCACGGGGAGATCGTCCTTCGATGATGATTGCGTCTCATTAAATTGCCTCTGAGAAGCGGATGGCCGATGAATGGTGGGTCTTTTGGAAGTGATGACAGAAGTGATGGGGGAAAAAATAAGTGATGTGATGAAGCGAGGCAAAAGAAGGGAGAGGATGACAGATTGGATGAAGAAATAATGAGTAATATGTGACGAAGCAGGAGAGGATGGTGGGGTCCGGTGTAATTTTGTAAGTTTTTCCTTCTCTTTGATCGTAATTACTGCAATTTTATATTAATGGTAAAAAAAAGAGACATCAGACGACTTGTTTTAAGCTCCAACAGATACTCGACGAGATGAAAGAAGCTAAACCAGTGTCTTTCGAAGGCAGTTTCATCATGCGTTATCAGACATTGATCATTCAGTCCGAAATCATGCGAAATATATCCTACGTAAATGTAACTTAATTGTTGAAACATTCTGAACCAGTCTATACTTAAGAGTAAAGTGATCAAAGTCTTATCATTAATAACACTTATATCGTAAGGATGAAGTTCTTTTCATCGTATCTGTAAAAAAAATTCTGAAAATAATTCTTACTGAAGGAACCTAAAATAAACTCCGCGAAGCATTAAAATGGTGCCATGTTTTTAGCAGACCCTCGAATTTTCTCCCATTGACTTATTGTTTTTCAATCCCCCCCCCCCCCCCCCCCCCCAGCCCCGCCCCACAACAACAAAAATCATAACAATGGCATAACTTCAGTACTATTCTTGAATGAACCTGCATTTTTTCCTAATAGTTTTTAACCTTCTCATGGACCTTTTTTTTTATTGGATAAAATAAAGTAAAACATGGTTAATTCAGAATAGTAACACTTATCAGACAAGCCAGCTTGAAACACAAAAAAGAAAAAAAAAATTAAAATCGAAACTCTCTACGTAATCATTACACATGAGAACTTGGAATGTTCTTCTCTGTGCATAATCATCGAAAACTTTCGGATAATTACTTCTATCCCCCATACCTTAATGCTGGGAGCTATGGCAACAGCTATAATCTGAATATCATTAGCAACAGCGCTGGAAACTGGGGTTGTGTTCGTAGAGTATGGAAATGCGCAATATAAATTCTCTTTTTTGAGTCTGTAATGATCCGTAATGAAGCGGGTCTTGTAATAAATACGGCAAAATGTTCATGAATAATTTAGTTTTAAAAGCTGCTGTAGTGAAGAGTAATACCTTCCTGTCTTATGGAACAGAATATAGTGGAAAAGTAGGATAGTTTAGAAACATGAGCTGTTATGTCAAAGCACATTCACTGGTTTGTGAAGGAATGAAAAGAAATTAGGATGTCTGCAAAATGGCACCGGATGGATGTTAGCACATGAAAAAGGTGGATTTTTCACTATTACACAATGAACAGCATTATTGAAAAATAACTTCTCAAACACGTATCGCCCAAGGTTTTAAAACATTACAAAGCTCAAGAGAGAGAGAGAGAGAGAGAGAGAGAGAGAGAGAGAGAGAGAGAGCGGTATGTTTCATGTGGTTAAGAGTTGAATGGAAAAGGTCGCCCGAAGGATGTTCGGCTGAGAAGGGAAGATTAAAAATTTCCATCAGTCACCCAAAGAGATCAGCTGAGGCCTGAACTCCATTGTTTATCATATCTATTCCGGAAGTTTTACATAAGCTCTTGGAGAAACGCTGAATGTCTCGATCACACGCTACGGGATGGAGGTAGAAAATGCGATGTAGATGGTCTTGTTTTACTTCCTTGCTGTTATTATGATCATTAGTACTGAGGCTACTGGATTACTATTATCATTTAGTAAATGGCGCAGTTTTGATCGTAAGAAAGTATTTCAAAACTTCTAGGCCCTACATCCTTTAAGTACATGAATATTTTTCTATAGTGATAAAGTATCTGAAAACTAATAAACCTAAACTCTTTAGTATCATTATCAAGTGGATAACAATTTTGATCACCGATACGTACTCTGTTCAAAGACAAAATAGGCCTAAGGCCATGAACCCATCAAATTCAGAAGCTACTGACGATTTGTCAACTATATATAATTGGATGGTAGAATGATTCTCTTGAATTTCGAAACCATGAAGTAACCAAGCAGTTAACGACAGAGCAAAGAGGGCGTAACTTTTGTATTCAAGCTCTCTTTTTCGACGAAAGATCACCGGTGCAGCATCATCCGTGGATGAGTAGCGGAAGCTGAAGCAACCTCTGTTTTTCTCCTCACGGTTAAGTTTATAGTTACACGCGTCAGAAAACTGCCGGCTGTGTAGTGAATAGGAAATATGAGAGAGAGAGAGAGAGAGAGAGAGAGAGAGAGAGAGAGAGAGAGAGAGAGAGAATTGAAAGTTACAGCAGCCTCAGTGCCACTGTTTCGCCTATCACCTATATCTTGAAAGAAGAATTGGTTCGTTACAAATAACACTGACTACATCCTTACGGTTACAGGAGGTGCCATTACATTTTCTATTACCTCTTCCTGCTCTAAGTCAAAGATGCGACCTGGCATCTTGTTTACAGCTCTTGGTTTTCTCCACTTCCCCCCAAACCACCCCCACCACCCGCCACTCCCTCCCTCCCTTCTCTCTCTCTCTCTCTCTCTCTCTCTCTCTCTCTCTCTCTCTCTCTCGTTCGCTTGCACGAAAGTTTGTTAGCGCCATACTGATTTGCAACAAGCCCTTTGTCTTGAAATGATACAGGAATTATACGAAAAAAGGTCAGAAACATTACACAAAGTCAATTGCTTTGATTAACTGCCTTTACAGTTACCAATTTTTAACACAAATTGCCGTGCTTATTACTCTTCTTGACGTATAAAAGACAACCTACGAGGTGATGGTGCTTTGGTCAACGATGAATTTATACAATTTGCTCTAGTTACATTCATCATTACGTATTTTTCCCCGCTCTCGCCAAATACAATGCATTTTCTTCTGTATGACTCCCGTTGCAAGGATTTGTAAGAAAGCGGATCTTACGTAAGGTTTGTTTGCATAATATGGCGCCGTTATCACCGAATATCTGTTTAGTAAATACGACCATTCGAACACAATAGGCTTCTAATATGAAATTAATGTTTCTGACTGAAAGTGGTGAGAGTCCGCTCAACCTGACAATTATTCTCAGAAATAAGCGATCTAAGAGTACGCTAAGGGCCCCATCCCTATCAACCAAACATTACTAGGGGATCAACTGGAAAAAAGGTCACATTAATATACGAACTGTAAGAAACTGGAGCAGCAACGATAATTAGAGGGTCTAAATCCTATCCCAATTCTACCGTTGAGGTCCGGGCCCAGAGGTCCATACTTGGCCTCTTATACTCTTCAACATCTTCACTCCCACTATGCTGGCATATCTAAAAAAAATTACCTCAGAAGAGGCGAAACAATTTTGGCACATTCCGTTTCTACCACTGTACCTCTAATGATCTAAGCACTGAATTGGTAGTTAGTTTGCAGAGACAGCAGAGGTGAATAAAGGCATTGGGCTAGAACCTTCATCTCAAAAAAAAAAAAAAAAAAAAAAAAAAAAAAAAAAAAAAAAAAAAAAAAAAAAAAAAAAAAAAAAAAAAAAAAAAAAAAAAAACCGAGAGCTGAAGAAGGTCGTACTAATGAAACCATGTTATACATGAACAAACTTTTAGGTCAGAGCCACTGGATGTAAAATGTTTTAAACTTATGAATAAGCGGGACGAAATTCTTAATAATTACATTAAATTTTGGGGGAAACTGACATTATTTTGGTCTACATATTGTCAAGCCGAGTGACTCGGCTACGTCACCTCATTAAGATCAGATCTGGTACCTAACATTTAGCAGGGCACCTCTTCCCACGGTTACTTAGAAACCCACTCTTCTTCCTCTGCTATCTTCAATTATTTTTCTTTCTTAAAGCCTGGCCTTGCTTGGTGGGACAGCTAACTCAACGTGCTATAGTCTTAAATGCTCTTCATTTAAAAAACATCGCAAAAACTTTTGTATACTCTCTGTATCCTTTTTATGCTATTCCTCTCTCTCTCTCTCTCTCTCTCTCTCTCTCTCTCTCTCTCTCTCTCTCTCTCTCTCTCTCTCCTCCAAAGGGACCTTCTGTAAAATAAAAAAAAAGGTAGCACCCCAGAAATTTCCCCAGCGCATCCTCCATCAGATTTCACTTTTAATATATGCGCGTAAATGAGAACATCAATAAACAATGAGGGCGATGCTAATAATCGTCATCAAAGCAGGTAATATGGGACGCCCAGCACTTTGTGGCCTCAGAGATCAAGACTAATTGTTATTGCCATCCGTCTCAGACGCCCACAAAGTGAATTGGAGACCCACTCGCGGGTCAGAAGGTGAGGAATCGCTCGGCGTCTGGGTGGCCAAGTTTCGTCACTGTGTTGGAAATCATAGGTTTCAGGCGCAGATGATGGAGGTTCGTAGGGGTTCAGGTGTAGTTAGGTGTAGGTATGGGGAGATTTAAGAGGTGCAAGGGCGCAGAAGGAAAGACGAAAGTGCAAGCATTTTATTCTTGCTAAATGTTCATTAGGTTACGGTACATTTCCCCATTTGACCGATGACGCATCTTCTTGAAATCCTAAATTTTTCTTCGGTTGTGATACTATTTGCATCAGAGATGGATAAGTCAACAACCACTATCTTTGTTGCAAAAGAGCCTACAGGTGATAGCTACATTATTACTCATTTATGGCTAATATGATGCTTGGTGTTGCTCTCTCCTCACAAAACGTTAATTTTATGTATCACTTACAATACACATCACCTAACGATGCAACTTATTCAATTTGCCTTCATAAGCATGTCGTATCTACTTGACTCCTGACTGACCTATATTAATGTTTCGTCTTCAGTCATGAAGTTTATATTTCTCTTCATGGTAATAAAGAGCTAGTATGTTTAATTTGCTTACCAAATTAATCCAAACTGGCTTACACTTCCAAGAGCACATATGGTCCTTCTTTTAGCAGTTGGCTTATAAAATAAAAAATAAATAAAATAAACAATCAGCAAATGCACAGACCGATGGTATATACACACATACATACTATACATACATATATACATTCACACACACACACACACACACACACATATATATATATATATATATATATATATATATATATATATCTCAAGTATTAATATATATATAAATAAACTAAATCTATTACTAATATATAGTATATACATATATATATAATATATATATATATATAATATATATATATACACCAGAAATATTTACATTATATATTATAGTATTACTGAACCAACATCTTACTGAAACTATAGGGACTGAAAACGTCAATATTTGAAAGTATTCACATACAAAGCTTATTTTTGCCTTATAGAGCGCTGTGATTATGGTCATAATTCAAAGCATGTTTTGATAAATGGTGCTAATCCATCATGAGACAGAGAGAGAGAGAGAGAGAGAGAGAGAGAGAGAGAGAGAGAGAGAGAGAGAGAATAACTAAAACTTGAAGTAACAAGGTTTCACATTTGTGAAAATTTCTTTCAAATATAAATGAAAAATGAAACTTCACATTAGCTGAAAATATTAATGTTTTTTATTATATCTACCTAAATTTCAGTTCATTTAATAAAAATATATGTATGTATATATATATATTATATACTCATATACATGTAAGTAAATATATATATGTAAATATACATATGTATATACAGCATATATACTTATATACTTATTATATATTCATGTATGTATGTTAATATACATATGTATATATATATATATATATATATATCTAATAAAAAAGAGAGAGAGAGAGAGGGTGAGAGAGAGAGAGAGATGAGAGAGAGAGAGAGAGAGATAAGGAGAGATGTATCAAAATGAGGCAATGAGATAGTGTCAGACTTCCACATTATTTCACGAAAATCACAGTTGCCCTAGAGAGAAGAGAGAGAGAGAGAGAGAGAGAGAGAGAGAGAGAGGTGGGGGGGGGGGGGGGGGCGGCGGCTCGAGATTTCTATATATCGTATAATCAAGGCCACACCGGAATAATGGTGTAGAAGCCGCTGACCATGAAACTTTAACCACAGCCCGGTGGTGGCCTGGCCATATCGTTGGCAGACGCCCGATTATGGTTAACTTTAATCTTAGGTAAAAGAAAAACTACTGAGGCTAGAGGGCTGCAGTTTGGTATGTTTGATGATTAGAGAGTGGATGACCAACGTACCAATTTCCAACCCTCTAGCCTCAGTAGATTGTAAGATCTGAGGAAGAACAGACCAATTTCCTGTTAATTGACTGACTTGACTGATTGATTAAATGTCTGGTTGTGAAGAGTATAATATCTTCACAATATTAATGATCACCGTCGTCGAAAACGCATTACGATATTTAACAAATGTCTTTATTCTAAGGATATTCTTAAAAGAAAAGACTTCTTATTCAACGACAGACATATATACCTACTCATTTGTTAACTGATTTATCGCTCTCTCCCAAATGTGCAGGATATTCATGTATTCTTCCATGTTAATTGAATTAGAGTAAAGTCTTCGAGTATTTAAAAAATTCGGCGATAATTCAGTAATACAACTGTCTCCGTCCTGGTGATGTTTCTTTCTCTCTCTCTCTCGTGTTACTCCAGTTCTACCTTTTTTCTTTTTTTACTCTGTTGTTTTTTCTCTCTTCCTCTATATTAGTGTTTAAATTCCAACTCTTCTTTCTTCCATTACTTCTACCCTTATCTTCTCTCTCTCTCTCTCTCTCTCTCTCTCTCCTCTCTCTCTCTCTCGTGTTACTCCAGTACTACTTTTTTATTACTTTCTTGTACTCAGTTTTTTCTCCCTTTATCTATGTTAGTATTTAAATTCCAACTCTTCTTTCTCCCTTAGCTTATCTCTCTCTCTCTCTCTCTCTCTCTCTCTCTCTCTCTCTCTCTCTCTCTCTCTCTCTCCGTGTATGTGTATATACGTTCAACGTTCCTCTTCACTTCTGTCGATTTTCATTTCCTCTCATTTCCTTCTACCCACTGCCTACCTTTCTGTCTGTCTTCCTCTTAAGTAATTACATAGTGTTTTCCCGTCTCTTGTCAAAGACCTATCAAGTGACAGTACCGGAAACGGCAGTCATAATGACAGTAATCCCTTTCAGGGAACCACACGCTGATGACAGCCACAACATATTCCTGACAGCTCCTGACAAGGTGATTGTCGGGTCCCTCTTTGTTTTGTCATCCTGAATCTTCTTCCTTGTCGTCACGTTATCTCCATCACAAGATATTCTAGTACCGGATGGTTTTGCTACCGACTAGTATGTACACTATGGAATACATATACGTGGTTGAAATGGAGTTATTATAGAATTGCTATGGAGAGTTGTTTTCAGACCTCCTCTAAATAAGTTACATGAAATGAATACAACCACCAAATTAATGATTTGTTTAGACAATCACCGCGTTCATAAGCGTTCTACTAAAATTTCTTATACAGTAAAACCATCGACTAATGACAAGCGTTTTACAAAAATTTACAACACAAATTTCATTTTAAAAGACAGTTAAATGTCAAAACGGGAATGCCCTCGCATACATTCTTTAAATAAAACCGTATTCACGCTGAAAAAATAATAAGCAGTACCATGAATTATATTCATCAACCAAACAACTGTTTGTTATCAAAACAATCTTATTACGGCAAGAAGGTTCTTATAGAGAGAGAGAGAGAGAGAGAGAGAGAGAGAGAGAGAGAGAGAGAGAGAGAGAGAGAGAGAGAGAGAGAAATTAGTCAACAACAAAAATGAAGAAAAAAAGAAGCGCATGATATATTCATTAATTTAAATGATCTCCATACTGGAAAATCGAACGAAGTGTTCTTCGCCAAGAGTAATTATTGACAATTTGTCTCCCCGCCCCCCGAACCTCCTCCCTTCACCAAAAAATACTGAGAATTGCAAAATACCACAGGAACCAGGTATAAACGGGAGTGGGTTACAGTGAGGCCTTAAGCCCCGACAGTAAAGTAGATTGTCAAACATGAACATTGTACTTACGACACTTGGCAAAACGGGACATACCTGAAATGAAAATGAGAATGATTAGTCAATCACAAAACATCTGGCGTAGTTAGCAAATATTATTTTAGTCATTATTATTATTTAGCAATTAATATTTTAGTCATTATTATTATCTAGCAAATATTATTTTAGTCATTATTATTATTTAGCAATTAATATTTTAGTCATTATTATTATCTAGCAAATATTATTTTAGTCATTATTATTATTTAGCAATTAATATTTTAGTCATTATTATTATCTAGCAAATATTATTTTTGTCATTATTATTATTTAGCAATTAATATTTTAGTCATTATTATTATCTAGCAACTACTATTATAGTCATTATTATTATTTAGCAATTACTATTCAAGTCATTATTATTATTTAGCAATTACTATTAAAGTCATTATTATTATTTAGCAATTACTATTATAGTCATTATTATTATTGTCTTTTTAGAATGCACAAATACTCCATGAAACAACCCGGAAATGCCATTGTCTTGCACTGCAATCTTAGTAAAATAGAATAATGCTCACACAAGGAAAAAGAAAAACAACGACAATACGAAAAGCGATTCAAATAACCAAATCACTAGAGTACATTCTGGGTATTTTGGGTACCTAATCGGGAGTAAGGCTGGACAATTGAAATTTGACAGGAACACTGCAATCTATGCAAATTTTGTCACAACACATTACATAAAGAGCAATAAATAAGAAAAGATAAGAAATCGGTGTACTACAGCATCGGCACAAGGCCTAACCAGCCTCTTTGCATGATGAATAAAAAAAAAGCATTACACATACATATACTATATACATATGCACATAAATTTTATATATATATATATATATATATATATATATATATATATATATATATATGTGTGTGTGTGTGTGTGTGTGTGTGTGTGTGTGTGTGTGTGTGTGTGTATTACACTCTTACTTTTGTTCCGCTGGCTTTATGAACCATACTGGAGCTTACAGTTACATGTAATAAAATACTACATGAGATCACATATTTAGTAAAAAGACAGCATGATCACTATTTATAGTTTCTAAGGAAGTGCTCTGGATTCCCACTGAAAGAACAGATAAAATACCCTTCAATTTTTTTAGCCATCGACTTTGATCATAAGTAACATATAAAAAAAATAATAGCTATAACTATTATTATTATTAAACAAATATACGCACTTAGTGTGTCTGGAACAAACTAACGGACCTCAACTCACTGGGTCATTGTTCCCAAGATTAGCAACACACTTTGAAGAGTTGAGAAGTACATTCAAATGAACAAACAGACATGTAATCAACCACATAACAGTTGACAAACAAGTTATAAATAAATGAACAAAAAATGGAGGTACAATTAGGAGAGAGAGAGAGAGAGAGAGAGAGAGAGAGAGAGAGAGAGAGAGAGAGAGAGAGAGAGAGAGTCGTTAACCGTCTTTGACAAGAGCGATTAATTTTACGACATCGGGTCCCATTTAAATCAACTACGTTCCTCCATCACAGCAATTACAGCAGCGCAGCGGCAATTTCAATAAGTAATTGGCGGAAATCGTGCCATCGCCCAGTCACGGTGGCTGGTGCATATGCTCACATATATATGCATTTATGTACGGAGTACTGTACGTCATACGCATAGAAATTCCAATTACGAATTCCAGGCTCCTCTCTCTCTCTCTCTCTCTCTCTCTCTCTCTCTCTCTCTGTACTTTACCATTATTATCTAATCATAGATGGAAAAGAAGAATGCTACAAATGGCGTAAACAGCCCAGCACGGGAATAAGAAACTGAGAAATAACAAATTATCATGTAAAACAAATGAACCACATAATGCGACTCGTGTGAACTACTCAACAAAAATGACTCTACGTCCATTTTGAACTTCTTAAGTTCAAATTATTCAAACTATACTCGTTTTTTTTCCATCTGTCCAGGCGCCTGTGGTGTTTGTGTATGGTAACACTGCTTCCGGGGCTTTAGATAGTCACATTCAGCTTGCATTCAACAATAATAACAATATCCTATTTCGAACATTAACGGTGTAATTCGCATATGGTAAATTATTAAAACACTTTTCAGTTGCAAATGTACACCCAAATATCCTTTTATTTACCTAAAATTTACACACAGCGTAACTATTTAAAGCCCGAGAAGCAGTGTTACCATGCGAAAACACCACACCGCTTATTATTATTATAATTTTACTTATGATGACGCTTTATAGCATACTGTTGCGGTCTATTCTTCTCTGAACTTTTTTTACCTGAAAAAATTTGGACAATTTCAAACTAACGCCTATGTTGATTTTCCCGCATAGTAAATATCAATAAAAAAAATTGCTTTCTAAAATTGTTTCAGCAATTCTAAATACCTTAATTATTATTATCATTATTAGGTTGCACATTTCTTGTACAAAAGTACAAACAAGGCGATTAACCTGATAAATTTCCAGATATAAGAATATGGGCAATAATTATTATAATTGACAAGAAGCGGAAAAAAGACACAAGCAATAGTATTCACACCGTTGAGCTCAACAAGTGGAAATATAATAAAATAGGCAAATATAAAAAAGAATAAAAATTCGTTGAGAAATGAGTCTACTGCAAGCAAGCACCCCACTCCACTCATTTTCTCTCTCTCTCTCTCTCTCTCTCTCTCTCTCGCTCAACGGGTCCATTGAGTCGATACGGGAAAGTTCCTTAGTCACCGCCGGCACTGATCTGGATAATTCAGAGTAAAACAATAATGCATTCATATGAGAGAGAGAGAGAGAGAGAGAGAGAGAGAGAGAGAGAGAGAGAGAGAGATATGAAAACAAAATAACAAGAGAAAGCAATAAGATAACTACAAGACAGGTGATTAGAAATCTAAGTACATTGACCAAAAGTGATGATCAAAAGAACCTTAATTTTTCGCCCACTTAACAGATTACCCCCTGTAGGTATTAATTAAGGTTCTTTGCAGTGTGCCTTCGGCCCCTAGCTG
>NC_061088.1:18691458-18716458 GCF_015104395.2 Macrobrachium nipponense | reverse complement strand
GGCAGAGTTCTAATGTCAAAAGTATCAAGATATTCACAAAACATGAAAATTATAGTTTTCAAACCCACCTGATCAGCAGGACCAATGTTTGTTCAAAGCCAATTCATTGTTAATCCAAGATGATATAAAGGTAACATATTCATGGCTTTTGGATATGCTAGGTTAAGAAATGCCACTGAGTTTACCTAAATTATTGTTTCCTAATGAAGTGACCATTAAAAATGATGAAAGTATAGACAAATTTGTTAATCAAAAGATATAAAAAAATAAGAATTATGGTAACATTAATTATCAGTGTAATTGTTATTGAATATATATATATGTGTATATATATATATATATATATAATATATATATATATATATATATATATATATATATATATATAGATATATATTTATATATATATAATAGAATTAATTCACATCGAACCGTGATTCATTTATATATCATTCAAGCTACAAATGTCCTTTAATATCTAAATTCACTCTACCTCCCAAATGATATATTTTCATATATGTACCGAAGGGGAATTTTTTAGTTGATAATAATTTCGTCCCCCCATGGGATCGAACCACTGTCCAAGTGGACGGGGACGAAATCAGGAGTCAGTTGGCTGATTGGATAGCGTCACTGACTGTCCTGATTTCGTCCCCGTCCACTTGGACGGTGGTTCGATCCCATGGGGGGACGAAATTATTATCAACTAAAAATTCCCCTTCGGTACATATATGAAAATATATCATTTGGGAGGTAGAGTGAATTTAGATATTAAAGGACATTTGTAGCTTGAATGATATATATATATATATATATATATATATATATATATATAATATATATCCATATATGTAAGACCCCCATAGAAGTTATCGAAGTTGCTCTTGCAGGAACCCTCACAACATATTCTTTTTAAAATGTAACATTTCACAACAGCACTTTCTGTGCAAACACAAGTAAAAAATACTGAACAATACAAGATGATGACACAGTCACGACAATATGAACGACAGAAACAGACGACCTTTTTGATTAAAAACCAGGCAAGAAATGAGAAGAAATTTCACAGAGCAATTTTATATCTATCTATTTATACATACATACATACATACACACTCACACGAACACAACACACACACACTCACACACATATATATATATATATATATATATATATATATATATATATATATATATATATATATATATATATATATATATGTGTGTGTGTGTGTGTGTGTAGAATCTACTGGTCAGTTTTTTTTTTACCAGATACATATGCAATTGTAATAGCCACAATTTCCTCTTAACTTCTTAAATTCTTTGCTCTATTTTGGATACGCTTGTCACTACAAAACCCTGAAGATCCAAGTTCAAAGAAATTTGAAGAAGAAATTGTGAGGTCCGGTCCTGGGAAACGAACCCAGGTCTAATAATCAAAAAGATTATATATAGGTAACTTCCCAGACGTATACACATACTCACACACACACATACCCAAGCACATGTATCATTCAAATATATATAAATAATAAATAAATAGGAAGGACACTAAGTGACGGACAGGAAATCCAAACTCTCGCTAAAATTCACGTAGGCACAAGTGGAAATCCGGGCGACCATGAAAACTCATTGTAGATACCTACTGACGTCAAACTGATTCATCATTACTTTGTGTAATAGAGGGTCTTAATAGGCGTAGGTTTCCTCGGCGTTATTTTCCTTAAGAAGAAATCTCTACTGAATTCTGAAGGTTAAAAATATTAAGCAAAATGGATCTTTCCTAGATAGTGACCCCCAACAAAGTTCGGGCGGTTCGATACCTAAGACAGTCTTTTGTTTATGCTTTTACAGTCATCCCAAACGGGCTTGTACTCAACACGCCTTTGCGAAGGTGTATATATACCGGGTTGAAACCGTGTGGGGGTGGGGGAAGGTTACTATCTAAGAAAGATCCAGGAAAATTGTTGCAGTTCATGTAACAATTGTTTGTTTGTTTGTATGGTGTTTTTACGTTGCATGGAACCAGTGGTTATTCAGCAGCGGGACCAACGGCTTTACGTGACTTCCCAACCACGTCAAGAGCGAACTTCTATCATCAGAAGTACACATCTCTTACACCTCAATGAAATGCCCGAGAATCGAACTCGCGGCCACAGAGGTGGTACGCCAAGACCATACCGACCACGCCACTCAGGCGTTAATGTAAGTTGTGTCTGGATTTATTTCCTTATTAAGTAACCAAATGATGTCAGCCTGTCTTCTTATTTACTTATCTTTTAAGTTTTTTGTTTAGCCCATTCAACAAGCACACACACACACACACACATATATATATATATATATGTGTGTGTGTATATAATATATATATATATATCATATATATATATATATATATATATATATATATATACATATAAAGCATATTTAATCATTCATATGGGTGCATGTTCGTTGCGCCTAACAAATCGATTCATCCTTGCCATAAAGAGTCAACCTATGAAAACAACTTGTTGTACGTAGAAACATTTGTTTGCATCCAAGATGAGCGTTCAACAGTCTTCCAGTGAGAAAATGTGCACCTCAACAGATGTAACTGATGACGCCCTACAAAAAAAAAGAAAAAGAAACAGGCAGAAGGTGCTAATTCACCTGTATATTTATGGCTCAAGCTGATAATTAAATCCCATGCATATTTATATACGTATATATATATATATATATATATATATATATATGTGTGTGTGTGTATATATATATGTATGTATGTATATGTATATGTATATGTATATAAGGAAAACATGCCGGTGTAATTGAACAACACGGGTGTCATCATTACATATAAAACGTTTAAGACAGAGAGAGAGAGAGAGAGAGAGAGAGAGAGAGAGAGAGAGAGAGAGAGAGAGAGAGAGAGAGAGATCTGGAGCAAGTAAAGGTGACTACCGGATGTAACAATTAAGATAAAAAAAAAAAAAGAGGGGCCGGTTAAAAATCTAGATTACCATTTGCTTGTTTTAAAACATTCACCCTAAAGTAGTGTTTGATGACGTGAGTCGGTGGTTAATGGTAAAGACGTTTACATAATGTCTCTCAAAATGTATCTAAAAAATTTTTCTTGAATTTTTCATGCAATATGAAATGAAATACATTCAATAAATACCATTTGTCAAATGTTTATACGCTTACTAAGATGGCTTTCAATAAATCTTAAAGCTAGAATGTGTATTTATACGAATGTTTGTGGCATGCTTATGTGAGAATATTTTCAGCGGTGTTTTCAATTACTCAGTATTTTTAATTATTTACTAAGTTACTGAATCTCTATCTATCTATTTACCTATCCACTTACTGACTGATTCTCTACTGACGTATCTATCAATGACTGATTGTTTACTTTAAGCTGCAGTTTAGATAATTATCTTTCTCCCCGTCTTCTGCGTTATCCTTTGAAGCTAACCGTCTTTTCTCGTCAGTCTTTATTTTTCTTTCTTCGTCAACTTGACATTATCATATCTTCGTTATAGTAGTTTCTTTCATCTTTCTTTATTGATGTAATTATGCAGAACTTTCAGAGCCATCCATCCTTATGTTATTTTTTTCATCTTCATTTTTTTTTTTTTTTTTTTTTTGCTAATTTTTAGACTTAAGTGTCTTTCTCAGTAGTCCGAGCTATCTTTGTCTTTCTGCTTCATCTCGCCGTTATCTTTGAGGCCTATCAGTCAATTCCGAGCCATCTTATAGTACTGCGTCTTTCTTCTTTTTCTCCTGCGTAGTCCATCTCATCACGAAGGATTGTCGAGAAAATGTCCTCAGGTGATGCATCCAAATCTTAACTAGTTTTTAGTCAGAGGATGTTTGAGATCTCTATGTTGTTTACAAGTTATTATTATTATTATTGTTATTATTATTGCGGTTTGTTTTCTGATTTGCGTTTTGTGGATCGATGGTCGAGAACGTAGTTTTTTTTCGTTTTTCCTGAAGTAATTGGTCGTATGGAAGTAAGAATGTGGAATCCTCCATCGAGAGTCAAAAGTGACAATATGATCCTATGAGATGAGCGCTTGGAATCTGACTTCCAGGAAGAGTTGTTACTGTTAAACCCGTTTCTCAAACAAGTATTCTAGAAAATCCGCCCACTAGACTCAACCCAAGTGGAGCTGATGATGATTAAAACAACGAACGATTTCTGGTGGTCCTGTGGTGTAAAGGATTGCCCTTTGGGCTTATTCCATATGAAATCGCTCAACTTCTGAATAATAATAATAATAATAATAATTATTATGTTTGTTTGCATGCTTACTTTATTTTTCACCTGTCTTTGCTCCTGTTCACCAGCAGCTCTAACCCAATCAATCGACTAGCCTTCAGGTGTCCCTGTCGCCAGTTGGACACACCGGGATTAAACCTAGTGCTTTTTGTTAGCGAGGCGAAAGTGAAATGTTTTCGTAGATTCACACACCACACACACACACACACACACACAGAGAGAGAGAGAGAGAGAGAGAGAGAGAGAGAGAGAGAGAGAGATGGAAGTTATCTCTCCAAGCGAGAGAAAGAGACAGAAAAAGATGTTTGTTAGAAGTATGGAATTCATCCAATCAAAATAGTTCAACAGCACAGTAAACAGCAACAACAGGAGACTAAAAACAGGGCAAGGAGACAGACGCCAGCGCTTCAAGTAAACACAACGAGAGATAACAGAATACCTGGTGTTTCCGGTAGGAAACTGACAATCGGAGCTGGACTTGGTGGATGTGTATTCACGACTATTCATAACTTTTAATGTACCTCGCACCTGGTTGCTGCTCTCTTTGTTGGCTTCATTTGGGCCCATTTCCGATAAACTTCACAAGAACGGTAATGAGCGCATAGTGAAGACCCCTTACCATATTAAAACAACTGTACATTTGTGTTCATAGCATCTCTAAACTGAATGAAAAAAAATAAATTACGTATCAATTCTTGTCCGAATAACTTGAATGAACTTAAATAAAAAGAAGTCTGTACGATTCAATTGGCACAAAAATATATTTTAATAAAAAAATTTCTTTCTATTACTATATTCACTGCAACCAAAATTATGTTTGCATTTATAACTGCATTTTCAACGAATGTAGGTTAAGGTTAGGCCTACAGTAAAGAACCAGCCTACAGTGGTGAAATAAATAACCAATTAGAATAAAATATCGTATATTGAAATATAAAGTAAATCAAGGTCACGTATATAAACACTCAAAATGTTCGTTGGCACATAAATCAACAAAATGACAATCGTGTAACCATTTGATAATCGAAAGTATGTCTTATTGACGCTGGAAACAATGCAGCAGCAACAGCAGGGCATTTTGACTCACGACATTTATTGAATGCAGCCACAGCAGCCGCTGGTTTGGAATCAACATAAATATGGGTTTTGTCGACCCTCTTGTTCTCTGTGGAAGATGACGGTTTCTCAAGGTCATGAGGACGACGGCTGGCTTCGGTGTGACTTTGGGGATTCCTTTGGGTTTTCGTCATTCTTGAGTTTGCAGTTTCTGTGTGCTTGGATTTAGTTTCTCTCTCTCTCTCTCTCTCTCTCTCTCTCTCTCTCTCTCTCTCTCTTCCTGCTTTCTACAGTTTCTTTTCTCCTCGTTCTTATCCTCTTAAAAAGTTGTTGTTATTATTATTATTATTATTATTATTATTATTATTATTATTATTATTAGAAATGTGACAATGGAGGACATGTCAAAAACGGTGGATTCAAGGGACAATTATTATTCTGCATGAGAAACAAGATTGATGCATTTCTCATGCAGATTATTATTATTATTATTATTATTATTATTATTATTATTATTATTATTATTATTGAGAGACATTCACAGTTATTTAAATTTTCCTTAAATGATTCATGTTTGTATAAGAAGTTACTACTACTACTACTATTATTATTATTATTATTATTATTATTATTATTATTATTATTATTATTATTATTATTATTATTATTATTATTATTAAAAAGAATGGTCGTCAGGATGCCGTTGAGTTTGTATTGCAACTTTTCAATCCCCCGATTGAATCTCTTTGTAGCAGAAGGTATTTTACACAGCAGACGTCCAAAGTTCATTTATTCGTTGACGTTTATCGAAAGGCGAATGAAGCCAGGAATACAACTATGGCCTATTTGTATCCGCTAGCTGGCTTAGAGAAATGTTAAGCGATACCCCTGGCTTCATTCGCCTTTCGAAAATGGGTAGACAGTACTACGGGTACATCAATGAACTTCAGACAGATGTAATATATAATTTATCTGCTGATACTAAGAAAATTATTCGTGAGATTGAGAAACTAAGACATAAACTCAATATCATTTAGACGGTCATTCTGTTTAATGAAGTGTGTTTGAGAAAGGGTCTTCATCCAAGATATTATTATTATTATTATTATTATTATTATTATTATTATTATTATTATTATTATTATTATTATTATTATTATTATTATTATTATTATTTAGGAAAAGCTCTCTATCACGACTGAAAATGAACCCAGGGAAGGGCTCGAAATTATACTCGAACTTTTAACATTTTTATTAAGAACATTATTATTATTATTATTATTATTATTATTATTATTATTATTATTATTATTATTATTATTATTATTATTATTCAAAATAAGTTGATAGCATTGTGAAATCTACACTTCAAAGAAAAATTTTATCTGGCTCCATCCCGTGACGGACAATATGCCGCCAGCTTCGGTATCATCGAGCTAGCCACGGTGGACTTGAATGTCTGACACCTTATTGAATTAAGGTTCTGAAAGTATCAGTTCGATGAATATTTTCCCTTTCACTCCTCCCTTTCATCCGAAATTTCTTTACATCAAGTTATCGACGTGATTATGCTATGCCACGCATTTGTATAGATGTGATCTGCCTCAGACCAGATATTCGCTGTTTCCTTCTGTGTTGCTAATCTAGAAAGAAGAAGAAGAAGAAAAAACTTTGGTAGCATAATACTCTGAAAGCATCCGCATATTATCCTATTGTTGCGTAAGCTACGCTGGTCTATGTCACGCAAGTGTCCTAGTTTCCCCCGGACAGTGGATGTATTTTGGTTCACGATATATCTATTTTTTTTTCTATTTATTTCCGCTTAGTGATTTGCCAGAAAGAAACGCCTGTTTTTTGGTTCACACGAATGACAAAGGTTTGAGAGAGAGAGAGAGAGAGAGAGAGAGAGAGAGAGAGAGAGAGAGAGAGAGAGAGAGAGAGAGAGAAAAGGCAGCATGTAATTGTTTCTTTCCTATACTGGTGTAGTTTTCAAAGTTCATTGCTCTCTCTCTCTCGGACATTTCATATATATATATATATATATATATATATATATATATATATATATATATATATGTATGTATATATATGTGTGTGTGTGTGTGTGTGTGTATGATATACACATCATACATACGTATGTGTGAGTGTGATTGTACGTACGTATATATATAGACAGTTCCAGATTTATACCATTTTTTTCTTGATAGATCTTATCACTTAATTCTGCATAACTGGTGACCATTTTGGCTTGAGAGAGGTTCGCTGTTTGGAAGATCACTCATTTTTGACGCTGAAATCACTCCTTGATTCCACGATCATGATCTTTGTTACTCTGACCGTGAATTTTCACTTTTTACAGGTTATTATTATTATTATTATTATTATTATTATTATTATTATTATTATTATTATTATTATTGGTTGCAGGTCCACAATGATATCGCATTGAAGTATAAAGTCTTTAATAGGTAATAAAAAGCTTTCGAACCTTATACTAGGTTCATCTTCAGTCAAGTGACTTGACTGAAGATGAACCTAGTATAAGGTTCGAAAGCTTTTACTACCTATTAAAGACTTTATACTTCACATGCGATATTATTGTGGACCTGCAACCATTGTCATCATTTTCGACACGAAAATGTGCCCATTATTATTATTATTATTATTATTATTATTATTATTATTATTATTATTATTATTATTATTATTATTATTATTATTATTATTATTATTATTATCAGACCTTTCCTCTTCGTTCTTAAGAATTCCAAAGCAATTGTTCGTGACATCACATTGATACCTTTACTCTCGCTAAAATTTGTTCTCGAATTTATTTTGACAATGACTACTGAAGCCGCCGGAACTTTGGTCTCTTATCATGACTTGACGCACTAATAATTTATCGTTGAACATTTGACTGTAGTGATAAAATGGGCCGGTTTGCCATCCCCCATCTGAATGTTTTTGTATATTGATACTGTGACACTGAAATGCCAAGCTGTTGTTATTTACATGTATCATCTGGCTATACAAGCTGATGTTAAGTGACCTGACCACGAGCTTCCACCTTTGAATTAAAATATCAACAGTTCTTGGCTCAGTTAACTTCAGTTTATCAAAATTTAAACAGACCGAAGGAAATCTGGTGTATGGTATTTATGAAAGGAAAATAACAAATAGATGAAGACAACATTTACAATAGAAGCCCTCTTCAGCTTTGCAAAGCCTTTACTCACTTGAGCCTTTTTACTAGCAACTAAAAGTTCTTCATGTTTTGAGCACAAGTGAAATATGCGCCGTTTCATGGTAGATACATTATTTGCAATTTGTCACGGATAAGAAAATTGACACATCATGACCTATAATTTACATACTGACCACTCATATTGTTATCACAATGCTCCAACACTGAATTCCTCATTTTACTTAACCTTAGCAAAGAATATTATTATTTTTAATATATTGTAAATGGATACGCACTCTAATGAAACAGACGTCTACAGAGTGGAACGTCCATAAATCAAAAAGTGGAAATAGAAATGAGAAAACTTTCCTTGAGTCCTTTTTACTTGCATGGCCTTGCATTCGTACATGACAAGAAGAGAGTTTCCACCGCAACAGAAACAGAAGATTTTCGATGTTGGGTAACCTGTTTTAAAGTTTTCAGTTTTTCGAGATGATAAGCACGGTTATAAATGCTTAAGGCGAGGGCAAAGAGGCGTCGTAGTGAACGGGGTGAAAGAAACAGAAAAGACACAGAAATAATGACAAAGAAGTGAAGCAAGAAAGACCAAAAGCTAACAATTAGAAAGAAGCACAGCGTAAAAAGATATCAGAAGAAATAATGAAAAATATGTGATAAAGAGAGAGAGAGTAAAGGCAGGAGAGAACTAACGGTAAAACCTGGTAAAAAGATCTGAAGAAATAATGAAAAATATGTGAGAGAGAGAGAGAGAGAGAGAGAGAGAGAGAGAGAGAGAGAGAGAACTGACAGTAAAAGCTGTTAAAAAAATATCAGAAGAAATAATGAAAAATATGTGAGAGAGAGAGAGAGAGAGAGAGAGAGAGAGAGAGAGAGAGAGAGAGAGAGAGAGCGGGCTGGTAAAGGCAGGAGAGAACTGACGGTAAAACCTGTCGGCCAAGGCGGAATGACCTTCGCTGCATGTATGAGATAAACAAAGGTATGATTATTTCACGCCCGCTGGGGGAAAACCAAACCACTGCGCCCCTCTACCCGAGGCGAACAACTCGGGGCATCGAGAACAGGTACCCAGTGGGGAAGTGATGTGATGGTTTCATGACAAAGGGAGTTTGGTATCGTCGTAGTACCCTCATATACGAAGCTGTATAACAGTGTATGTCTAAAAAATTATTCACAAGAAAGTATGGTGAAGCATTGTTTATATCAAAGATAATATAGTGTACTCTATAGTAACTCTGGGAGTATCTTTGGTTTATATATACATTTAACGAAGTGGTTTCAAAGTTTTTTTTTTTTTAAAGAGATGACAGTCAACCACCAAACTCTTAAATGGAAAATTTACAAACGGCGCTTAAAGAGTGAAAGGTTCTTCAATACTCCAGAAAGGATAATAACAGATACATAGATTAAACTATCAAAATAAAAAGGAACGTGACGCAAACAAAAAACCCCTGCTGCTTCAATAACCATGACCTTTCCGATAAGTTTCAAGGCGAAGTTTTTTTTATTTTTATTTTGCTGACGTATGCAGGACCAACAATTATAGTTCAGACAAAGAAGGGTTACATAACATTTACGTAGGTACCAGACAGCAGCTTAACCTGTAACATAATATTACATTACAGAACTGAATATATGCTAATAAAGTCAAGTGCATTAAAACGGAGTGATAATGTAACGCTATACTCTATAATATCAATAGAGGGATCCACAGTAATATCCTTGTTTATCTAGATATAATAGATTATATAACAAAGCTTAAAGCTTTCGTCCATCATCCTGTGGACTTGATCACTAAGCACAAATGATTTGTATTCTTAGAAGCACGATACAGTGCTTTTATATTGCACACACACACACACACACACACACACACATATATATATATATATATATATATATATATTATATATATATATATATATGTGTGTGTGTGTGTGTGTGTGTGTGTGTGCGTGTATTTGTGTGTGTGTGTATGTGTGTGTGTGTGTGTGTGTGTGTGAAGAGTTTAAAAATTTTAATTTTGAAAAACATCTAAGAATTTAGTCACCTTGAATATAATGTACAGGTAGAGGGAAATGAATACAGAATATCATTAATTCATGAATAATTTTTACACTAAAGAAGATATGCGCCGTTTAACTTACTTTTGCAATCGAAGGTCGATGGGATAAGCCATTTTTTTTCAGCCAGATGCACGATAAACGATATCGAGAGATAAATGAAAATAATATAATAATGATAATAATAATATAATCATAATAATAATAATAATAATAAATAATAATATTAATAATAAATAAATAATAATAAATAAAAATAAAAGCTTCTCCTGAAACCAATTAAGAAAAATTGTTAATGGACCAAGGAACAATGAAAATAAACATTTGTGCGTCACTGAAACCCGGCGTGAAAGCTAACAGGAGCATGTCGGAGGCTGATCACTGTATAAAAAATATATATATACGAGTGTGGAGACTTAACTGTTAATGTCATTTGTGGTTACACACAGGCTAACGAAGAGAAGGACTCTCATTATCGGATGGGGCCGGCACTCAAGCAACGATGTCAATGTGGGATTTGACAGGTCTGCGGATTGAGGAAAGACAACTTTCCCTAGGTCGACAGGAAATCAGGTTTTAATATCTATTGCGTGTAGGAACATTGGGAATCATACATTACTTTTCAAAAAGGTCCAATGCATACATTCCACGGTACAACCTAAGCTAGCGAGAAAGTAGCCACATCTGATAACATTTTCAGTACGTCATGAAAGCAATAAACCCTTTCAAAAAATTTCGAAGAACAGCAAAAGTAGGAACTAATGGCAAAGTTAAGTATATCTTAGTTTAATCAGACCACTGAGCTGATTAGCAGCTCTCCTAGGGCTGGCCCGAAGAATTAGATATTTTACGTGGCTAGTAACCAATTGGTTACCTAGTAACGAGACCTACAACTTATTGTGGGATCATCGAACCATATTATATCGAGAAATTAATTTCTAATCACCAGAAACAAATTCCTCTGATTCCACGTTGGTAGGGCAGGGAATCGAACTCGGGACTACCGAATTGGTAGGCGAACTTCGTAACCCACTCGTCCATCGAGGACCTGGAACTAATGGCAAATCTAGCTGAATATTCTATAAATACTGTGACACACAGCAAATGGAATCACTTTCTTTTCAATATTCACGTCCATATAATAGTGCTAAGATCTATAAACCAATAAACTCTTCTGTTTATGGCAGCGCTCTCATCTTTACCAACGTTCGTATGCTTTCAAAGCTTTCAGCTAGCGGCCTGGAAAGAATTTTCCCACAGGTCCAGTAACAAAAGAAAAAACATAAATAAAAAATAAAACCGGTTTAATTACACGCTGCATTAGAGTTAGTCGCGCATCCCCAGCCCAGGTCAAACAAAAACTGTGTGTATTATTTTCAGGGCTAACACCATTCTTCAATTTTTTTTTTTACTTCTTCTGGTTTGAACGAGAACTAATGAACTTCTGATTGTGACACAAACTTTGTAATAGTCTTGAAACTTTTACTTGTGGGTTTATGTTATCGATAGCATAAGGGGACATCAAAACCAACATTAATAACACCAAAAGAAAATATATATATATATGTATAGTATATATATAATAAGAAATGCTTATAATAACTAATGAATGGAAAAAAGCCCCAAAAATACGAGTAAATTAGGAGATAAAAACATCGAAGTTACACAGAAAAATTATAAGGAAAAGACAAAACGTAAAAATGATTATAAAAGGGACAGAAACAGAAAGGTTCTCAGGACGCTACAATCTTCTCTTCGTTTCTCTTTCTCTTTTTTGTTATACTGTAATGATCCCATGACACTTGTTAAATAACTTCGTGCTTCAGTTTTTTTTACTGGTTATAATTATCTTTCTGTTTAGTTTTTGATAATTTTCGCTCGCGTGTCTGCGCATTTCTGTATAAGAGAGAGAGAGAGAGAGAGAGAGAGAGAGAGAGAGAGAGAGAGAGAGATAATTTAATTTAAAAAGAGATATACAAAAACCCAGTTTAAGAGAATGAAAATATAATGTATATAGCAACGAACGGTCTAGCGTAAACAAATGATTTCTAATGATTTCTAAAAACAATTCATATGATTTACTTTGTAGAAAAGGCTCCTTTCCAAATAAGAGGGTGATATGAAGAAGGTGGGAAGGTCAGGTGCTTGAAAAGTATTTACTTGGGCTATTTCAAGGACTCTGGTCAAATCTAGTACCACTTAAATGCTTACTCAACTAACAGATATTAGGAGCTTGTTATAACTTTTCCTCCTTTAAGAGGCAGTTAATCGATCATCCAGCTTCCTTCTTTTTAGTTTTTGTTTTGTTTAGACACGTCCGAGGAAACAGCGCTCATGATATCATTGGCGGCCGCAACGCTTATCATAAAAGCTCCCTTATGATCTGCACAGAAATCCGACTTAATCACGCACCTTATCTGAACAGCTCCACGTGACTCCAAAAGCATCATCTTCTAAGATGAAGAACGAAAAAGAACAAGCAAGCGTTAGCCATTCGACAGAGCCAAGCCTTCGTATCCTAAAAACGAGTTATTTTAACTGCCAGAGGCTAACCTGGAGTATCCTTTGCAAGGACAGAT
Organism: Macrobrachium nipponense; assembly: GCF_015104395.2. NCBI lineage: Eukaryota > Metazoa > Arthropoda > Malacostraca > Decapoda > Palaemonidae > Macrobrachium > Macrobrachium nipponense. The sequence goes on along the minus strand of NC_061088.1, from coordinate 18,703,288 downwards.
GTGTCTCTCCTACGCCTATCCTCATCCCGTTGCATATAAGGAAGGAAAAACTTACATCCCTCCAGGGCGTCAATTAAAGGCGAGCAAGGTGCGTATTTATTTTGACCGTGGTATTCTTTATAAGGTAAAGCAAGCTATGACTAAAGTCTAAAGAGGGATGTTGGCTATGTCCATTGCCCAGGGTTGTTTTGCTCGCTTCGCATGTGCATGTGCGAGCAAATAGCATGACCACTTGCTCTAAAAGTACTCATTATTTCTGACACGCAGATCTGTAGTATATCCGCACCACATAAGCCACCTCGGGCGGGGGTTGGGGGGATCACATCAGTGTTTGACAATTCTCACGCAAATTTTACACAAGCCATGACCATATGGCAATGCATCGTGAAACCTACGGCACATCGTTCTGGGAGATGAATATTCATTCTGCTCTAATTAGCTCAACGTATCTACTTTACCATTTGTTAAAGATATTCTTATTTAGATGTTATCACCCTCTTATTCAGATAAACAGTCCTTGTGAATAGCAAGCGCTGCTAATTTATTGCCAGTTCACTAGCACGACAGCATGCAGCCAATGTATATGATAGGTATGGGACATAAAATCCAGCCCAAAAAACATGCACACACACATACATATATACATAACATAGTGCACCCTTACAGTATTTTTGTATGTAACACAAACAGCCTATATACCATGAACTACACAATGTAGGTATACAAGTTTAAGCATATTAAACAAAAACATCCTTCAGTTTTCTTCTGAAGATTGAAAAAGAACCCCACAAAATTACTGTGTATAACGTGTTTACTTATAAGTATTTAAAATGTAAATACTTATAAGTAAACACGTTATACACAGTAATTTCGTGGTTTTTTTTCTTCAATTTAAGCATATTGTTAACTACACCAATGAAAACATGCCAATATGAAGTGAAAGACGATCATTTCTAGAGTTTTCTTTTCGTGATTATAAGAAATCTAACACTGGCCGTGTTTGCCACAGCCTTCTCATTAACACTAAAGGCTCAGGTATTAATCTTGGAGATGACAGATGCTTTGACCGAATCGCCATGTGCTCTACATCACGCACGACGACAAAAAAAAAAAAAAAAACTTGACAGTTAGTAGTAAATAATTCCAAAGATCGCAGTTATTGCAGGAAGTTACATCTGACGCTGGAGATTCACGAAATAAATGGACATCTGAGCAAAATAAAGAATTCAAATCCAACAGGTAAATTCGTTAAAATGTGCATTTTCTGAGTAAAGAGTAAATTATCGAGTGTTGTGTCTGATGAAGAGATGCTTTAACACATACCATAAACGGATGGAGAGAGAGAGAGAGAGAGAGAGAGAGAGAGAGAGAGAGAGAGAGAGAGAGAGTCTTATGTACTCATGAAATGGACAAACTGGCGAAGAACCCTAGCTTGAACGAAAAAGGAATTTAAGTGCTTCAGTCCGGCCTTCACGTACAAGTCGTTCAGAAATCTTTACTATAATGATTGATTGATAAATTGGTTCTTGCAGGCGTCGCAACGACGAGGTTTTTAACGCCGTCTTTACTATCATCAAACGGAAGTAATCCTACTAGTTAATCACGTAAATTCTATATTTTCAGATCTTTTTGAGTAATTTGGTTAATTAACTGGTAATTTCCTACAGCAATATCAAACAAATAACATAAATTTAGAGAGAGAGAGAGAGAGAGAGAGAGAGAGAGAGAAATAAACTATCCAGATTGTTTATTCAATTGCTTCCACGTACTGAATTTATCTTCTTGTTTTTCTCAGTAGTTTCTTGTCTCTTCCTGTGAAAACTTACAAAAATATGATGCCACCGGAGGTTAAAGTATCCGTTTTCTTTCTGCTTTCTACCAAACACACTTTTCTGGTGTAAGTTGACTCCCATTTTCTATCTGAGCCTTTTCATCACAAACAGTGGAATGTCTTCTGAACTACTCCAGTTACATCCCAATACTCGTAATTGGTCTTTCTGTCTCTGCTTAACAGTAATTTATTCGTAATTAAATTTTCACGTACACCGAATATTAAGGCAATAAAACGCCATGTTTTAACGTCAAACTCTTTCGTGCTCATTTCTCTGATCGAATATTCTATGAGAGCAAATCGGCATTTTATTTAAGTATGTGCATCGAAATAACCTCCACAGTTTATTTCTATAGGAATTTTTACGCGTTTTGAATAATAATAATAATAATAATAATAATAATATCTTGATTGCCATAATGATCACTTACTGGGGTGAAACTATTCATACATAACTCATACGATGTCCTCTCTCTCTCTCTCTCTCTCTCTCTCTCTCTCTCTCACACACACACATGCTGCATGGAACTAGTGATTATTCAACAATGGGACCAACGGTTTTACGTAACTTCCGAACCACGTCGAGAGTAAACTAATATCACCAGAAATACACATCTCTAACCCCCTCAATGGAATACCCAAGAATCGAACTCGCGGCCACCGAGGTGGCATGCCAAGGCCATACCGATCACGCCACTGAGGCGCTTACAACTCGATGGTATGCTAGGCCGTAAGCCTGCCTTAAGCAGAATAATACTTAGTTTCCTACTCCTTCCGTCACGTGTGTGGTTCAGCTGGCAGCGCCTTTGCATTTCAATAGAATGACCTGCGTTCGATCTCAATGTGAGTCAGAAATTTTTATATATAATAATGTGTGTGTATGTATGCAAGTCCTTAGGCGACTATGAGCGTGCGTGTGTGTGTGTGTGTGTGTGTGTTTGTTCGCACGTAGTACGTAGAAGCATAGAAGGCCATGAACGAAGCATTTCCGTTGTCGAAACGTTGAGATAGTGAATTAAAAGGTAAACATATTGTTCTTTATGGATATGAATATATAATTGTTTGTTTTATTAGGAATTATTTTCTTTCTGGATACATTGAAGAGTAAGCAAACTTTCATACTATTAGTGTTTAGACAAACAGATATATATATATATATATATATATACTATATATATATAGATATATATATATATGTATATATATATATATACATATATATATATATATATATATATATTAGGATATATATGATATATATGATACACACAAATTTATAAAGAATTTCGAATGAACTTTGGTTTATCCTTCCAATGCTTCCAAGAAAAATTAACTAACTACCAAAGAGAATCAGCGCTTGTTATCTGAGTTATTACCAAGTGGAAATTCCAAGTGCTTTTGAAACGCGCGACACCTGAAGCCGGACTCATCCTTGCGCGTACGAACCATCGCCATCTTGGATTCAAGAGAGACTCTGTCCCTAAATTTGAGTCCATGGTTGCTGATTGCAACTAAGTACCACTACCCAGCATCAGATAACCATCTTTATCGCAAAATGCACCCAGAAATGGCTGTAGCGTCGTGCAAATATATCATCATCTTGAAATCTATTTTCATTTCTAAAAAATCCTCATCATTCATTTTGATTAGTTTAAATAATATACCTAGAAACTTACCATTGTTCATTAGTTTATGGGAAAGTTAAGCTGATTAAACGACGAGGAAATTGAGGATTATTCTCCTAAACTTTACTACCTAAAGTTATATTTCTTAAAAGGCCACCGCTTGATCAACATACGACACATTTAGACCACTCCGACAAATATATTTATTTTAATGAAATTATTACTAAATTTCTGCATTAGGTTTCATAGCAGCTATGGTTCTGAAAAGAATTACGTTTAAACGGAGCGAAGGTGAAACATTTGGAAAATGCAAACGCATGCCGTAAAATAGTCCTTTGTAAGAAAAATTTAAAGAAATGATAGAGGTTTAAAAATGAAAAAAAAAAAGTAAATCTAACTGAAATAACAGACCTGATAGGTTTTGAATTTTCTTCCTACTTTCATATACATGGAATTCTGGCTGAAATTAACAACTGAATAAAAGAAGAAGAAGAAGAAGAAGAAGAAGAAGAAGAAGAAGAAGAAGAGGAGGAGGAGGAGGAGGAGAAGAAGAAGCAGAAGAAACACTACAAATATGAGCCATCTCTGGCAGACGTGCGCAGTAACGCGTATAAACAATATCAAAGGGTGAAGCCAAAACGTTAGACCCCATTAAACGGATTATAGGAACGGAATTGAGTTTTCCCTACGGAAACGGCTGCTCTCCTAAAGCGTACGATTTAAAGGACGAAGAGAAAGTCGAAACAACATACTGTCCCAAAAAACAGCTAGTCTTTTCCTGATGTGCTCTTTCGTATAAAAAAGATCATACGTTGCATTCTTAATGAGTTCTAAGTATTTAACAACAACTACGGTTTCCTGTATGGATTACCTCGGTTATTATTTCAAAATTCTCTTTTCTTTTTTCAAAAATTAGCAATACATATATAGACTAATTAACATATATATATATATATATAATAATAGATATATATATGATATATATAATGTTATAAAATTTTAGTGATTTTGTTGCAGAATACGGCATCGACATTAGTCTAATGAAATGCTGATGATAATATTTCTACATAAAAAAGTTATTGTTAATAAACGTAAACGATTCACAACCGCGAACACTAATAATAATAAAAATAAAAAGAACAAGAAAACCCTGATGAATAGTTCTTGACAGACTCCTTCTAATATGTCTTCTTCACTCTTTCATCCTTCAGTTGACCATCTTTCAGACGCACGCACCAACGAGCAAAATCTTACAATTCATTTTTGAACTTTCAAACGAAAGTCCATTGACTCAAACTCGAACGGATATTTCCCTGGCCATAAAATTCGAAGTTCACTGATGCCTGAGAGAGAGAGAGAGAGAGAGAGAGAGAGAGAGAGAGAGAGAGAGAGAAATGAGAATGAGAGGAGAGAGAGAGAGAGAGAGAGAGAGAGAGAGAGAGAGAGAGCTGTGAAACTACACACAATTTATATATATGTATATGCATTATAACAGTCACTAGTACGCTATAGTTTAATTCCGCTGTTCATCATCAAAGGTTTGGCTCATCATCTGTAATATTTACTCATTATACGGGTTTTTATTTTCTTATTAAGGTAATACGAGAATGATGAGAGTATCGCCAGTAATATAGTGGTTAGATAAAAGTTAAATCTTCCACTTAATCTAAACTTCATGGAATCAGCTAATAGGGCTATTGAATAAAAAATTTTCTCTGTATCTCTTTTTACAAAATAAAGAGAAATTATCATAGACGACTATATGACGTTATTCACCTTCTGAGTTTGGCCAGTACTGAAAGGTGACCACCAAATGCTCCCGTGGTTAGATTTTTTTTTTTTAAGTAAATATCTCTGGAGCAGAACTAACAACCTCATCCTAAAATGATCAATAGCAGAACTGAAAGGTCAAACGTTCTGAAGCGGCAATGATTCACGACGAGGCCCGTACAACCAACAGAATGAGAGTGAGAACGTTCTGTAATCTGTAGGCTCGATCGGACGACAATAGCTTAGGCCTAATTGTCCAGAATTCTTGAATCTGAGCCTGCTGGCCGGCCATGCCTGGAAAACCTGTTTAAATGAAGCCGTGACGATGGAAAGGATCGATAAACCGTGATTTTAGGAGGCCTGCCTGTAGGGATGCTCTCCGTAGGCCTATGAGCTGTTCCCGCCTTCATCATGAAAAAGAGCATTTACTCCTCTTCTTGTTATTCATCATATCGTATCTGTTCACAACTATTATTTCCCTCACGCCAACTGTCATAAATATCCTTCTTTATCTCGTATCGTTGCTCATATTCCTCTCTAGTTACTGATAAACTATCACACCTCATTAATATTTTTTATTGATCATCATTGATCGCTGTCATTACCGTCCTTGTCTGTTACATTTTATACACCAAACTCGTTCTTCTTAGCAATCTCTTGTGACTGGTCATTACCGTTGTTCACTACTCTACAAATCATCCGACAAAGAACACTATCATTATTGGTAATTATCAATGATCATGTATTATTATCATTGTCTGAATAAATTCCATCAAATAAGAAACTTAGTTTCCAAATAATAATCATGGCATTTTCAAAAAATGATCCTCAACTTGATTTCTATTATATATTCTAACCCTTAATGTTTCTTGTCTGTTAGCTTAATTTTAATTGTTAAGTATTTCTTGATGGTCAACTTAATTTCAGACCTTAATTATATCTTCTTGCCCGTCAGTTTCATTACAATTTTTTTCTTCTGCTTAAGCACGAATAGGCCAAATGAAGGAGACTGGTGGAAGTTAACGTCCAAGGAATCAGTCAAACTTTCAGGTAACTCATCGCAAACATATTAAACAAACGGGTTGAATACAAGACCACGTCTTGTCGGTATTCCTAACCAGTGCTTCCACTAACGGTCGATGACTTGAGAATACATACAAAATAAATAAAAAAAAAAAAAAAAAATATATATATATATATATATTATTATAAAATAATAATATATATATATATGTTATATACTAATATACTATTATATATTATTATATATATATAGTACATATATATAATATATATTATTTATATATATATGTGTGTGTGTGTGTGTGTATATCGCCTGCCTCCTAAATAAAACTATTTGTGAAAACTTTACCAAAAGGAGGAGGGAAGGGGCTCGAGAGGAAAGTTATCTTTCTTGGACCCGCACTTGGAAATAAATGCTGATGAAGCTAAATATACTGGGGCGATTTCATATGAAATGTACGGGAAAAATTTTTTTTTTCTCTCTCTCTCTCTCTCTCCTTAGTTTACCAGTGCTCACCACGACCATCTGCGAGTCACTCCGGACTTCTAAGGTCTACTGCAATAAATATTATAAGTAATTTAATAAAAATACTACAGGATATAAATTTTAATCGACAGCAAGTTATCGAACTTGGCCGATAATATCTAAGAGATCTCTGTCTCTCTTGTTTTCGTATGCATGTAAGAATGGATGCATACACGCATTTGTTTAACTGCCATGTATATAATAACCTTGACTGAATGAACTTGAAACTTGTAATTTTTTTGTCTCCATAAACAATTACCAACATTCTTTTCGATCGTGACAACTTTACATTTATAAATTAAATTACATATTCCATGATGATGCAGTGTATCTAACAATCTACTTCAATAACATTTGCACACTCTGGGATCTCTGAAATATCTTAAACATTTCTACTTTTGGAAAGTCACTGATATTTTCTAAGTACAAGGATCAGCTACGCTTTCTTCTTAAATAGACATAAAATTTTCTTCTCAAATAGACATAAAACTTTCTTTAGAAATAGACTTGAACTTTCTTCTGAAATAGGCATAAAATTTTTTTCTTTCTTCTGAAATAGACAAACTTTCTTCCGAAATAGACATAAAACTTTCTTCTGAAATACACAAAAACTTTCTTCCGAAATAGACATACAACTCTCCTCTGAAATATACATAAAACTTTCTTCCTAAATAGACATAGAACTTTCTTTTGAAATTTACATAAAACTTTCTTTTGAAATAGACATAAAACTCTCTTCTGAAATAGAAATAAAACTCACTTCTGAAATAGACATAAAACATCAGGATTCGGATAAATGTTCTACCTAGACATTAAAATATCTACCAGTGTTGAGGTTCTTGTTCTTCTTCTGCCGGTACCTTCTCAGAATCCACGACAAAAGCAACATTTCGGGTCCTCTGAAGACTAAAAAAAAATTCTGACTGCCAAGATTATACTGCGCATCTAATACAACAGTTCCCCCAGGCCGGTCACCTTGGAATGTCTGGCTTTATCGCTTATTACTAAGAGTTTACGACAGATGAATAATGAAGATACAGTGATGATTGTAGTGTTAATGTGAAATCACTTGTATAATATATTAAATAACGATGATAAAGAGCAGCGTCAGGAAAACAAAGCAAACCAACCGCTCCGTCACTTGCAAATGGATGTAACATTAAAAATACACATAAAAAAAAAGATGACCAATGACTTACTTTGTTTTTCATTGCGGAGAGAAAACTAGACAGAGAGTAGTTTCCGCCATCTGCCTCTGATGCCTCTATGAGGTAATTCCTCAACCAGGCAATATTTTCCCGGAGTTTCCTCTCTTGGAGCAACTCGAGCGTCGCTTCTGACATACAGCATTCTTCATCCCCCGGCTGTCCTTCGGGTGGTATGCTTTCTGCCCCATCTTCGTGTTGAGGAGCCAACGACAGCGTCTCACCGACAGGCAAGGCGGCCAACGACGGGATAGTCCCTCTGGAGAACTTCCTCGTTGCCCGGAAGGGGTTGTTGCAAGACCTTCTGGACCAGAAGCCTCGGTTCCTTCTGTGCTCTATGATGCGCTCCTCGACGTCGACCTCCGGCGTCAGGGTCCTTGCCGGTGCAAAGATGTCGGAAGCCATCGACGTCTGGCTCTGGCTGGAGGCGTTGCGCTTCAAAAATTCGTGGCCGACAGATTTCGTTGCGGCCAGGGGCCTGTTGCAAGGGAAGACCGGCTCTTTCCTCCCGTCGACGCCTGCAGTCACAGGTCTCCTGTCTTTAACCTTGGATCCTTCCTTTGAATCCACGACCGGGTTCCCGTCGTCATTGTAGACAGGATTGTCAAAGCAGAGTTTGGGCGGACCGTCATCACGCTTCACCATCTTGTATCCTTTACCTCGATTATTTCAACCTTTTTTTTTTTCTATTCTATTCTAGTACACGAAAGGACGATATCTCCAAATGTCTTTCTTCGCGTCTGCCTTTAATATAGTCACATGGAATAATAAGTGTTTTTACGACAAACACTTTAGAGCACCAACAAACTGATTATTGAAAGAAGTTGCAGATAACTGTTGATGGTATTATTTGAAATGTTTCACGATTTTTTGTTTGTTTGTTTACCCACAGCTAAATAAAATGACAATTCAATGGTGGGAGCTATTATTTTGTTTTACATCAGCAAGAGCACAAAACACAAGTGTCTCTTCTACAAGCTTTGTCTCTTGACGTCTGATTCCCTTTTACAGTTCTACGCTTGCGCTCAGACAAGGGCGTCCATCCGTCGCCGGAAAGACTGAACGAATGTTAGATTCCCATTAAGCGACACCTATTTATAGCAAAGGCAAAGGACAGGAGTTAGACTCAGAAGTTTCCAAGTCGTGAATATCAATGGGGATTTCGACTACGTTTGATTTAAATATCCATATATCGATTTATAATTAATCTAATATTCCCTTAGTTAACTACATTTTGAGTTCATTGGAGGTGTGGGAACGTAGTATGAATATATGTAAACCTTAAGGATAAAAAAACATTGCTGGACTCATTTTTCCCCCTTTTCTTTGCTATGAGTCAAGTATCTGACTTGAATGCTTAGCGAAATCATCAATTGTGTTACAGATGATGAACATAATTCGCAATGTTTTGTTTATTGAAAGAAATGAAATCTCATTGTTAAAGGAGGCAATAGAACAGACAAAGAGGTAAAAAAAATCGACTCGAGGTAACCAAGATCATAATGTACTGGAACGGATCTATTTATAGAACCAAAATTCTTTGCTAATATAGTCATCACGTACATAGAAATGCAGCACTAGATGAAGACAAGAAAAAAAATATTATACGGTACAACAAAATGGCTGACCCTTGTCATAAAATAAAGAAATATACAGAAGGACACCTGAGTAAACAGAAAGTAACGAAAACGACTTAATCTCAGAGAATTAGGGTGTCAAGTCAACGCCATCTTGAATTTGGTCAAGTTCGTCACCAATTCCACACTCGAAGGGCAGGTTTGCCCCCGCGACCATCTACTATGCAAGCACGGACCAGTGACCCCATTCCCAAATTTAGGAAAGGAGGACGCTTTATCTCAAGGTCTGTAGACCTTGCTCTACTCTGTACAAAGTTCAGGATGGATACGAAAGGTGGGTACGTTATTCTGCACAGAGGTTTAACCTTGTGAGTCAGTCGAGTCCAAAACAAGATGATTTGGTTCATAAGGAGTAAGAATGCTTGTGTGAGGCAGGACATAACCTGGAGATGGTACAAGAAAGCATTCAAGACACGAGTAATATATCGTGAATGATGGCAAATGACGTGTAGAATGATATACTCATAAATGAATATGGTTCATGTACAATGAGTAAAGATGCCTGTCATGATAACTTACATACAACTTAGAAAAGATGCATGTTATGAATTACATGGAAAGTGCAATGAGATATGCCGTTTATAATAATATATGCCATGAATAACGATATATATGGCATGTTTAATACGCCATGAAAATTTTATGTCTTGAACAATAATATATGATAACGGTATTTGCAGAGAACAGTGATCGTAAGGAAGTTAATAATAAGGACAGGTATGGGATATGAATGCGAAAGTTTAAGATATAAATATTGAAGAAATATGGAAAATTGAAAAGATTGCAAAAATGGGAATGAAAGCGGAAAGGAAATATATAAGCCACAAATAAGGAAGAAGGGATTGAAGGTGAAAGGGAAAAGCCTGTAAAGATGAGAAGATTTCGATTCTAGTCTGCAGGAGGCCGTGGTGAAGAGGGCACGTCGATACCCAACTGCAAATCCAAAGTAAAACAAATTGATATAAATTTGAAAAGGACGAAGTTTATAACGTACAAGAATATGATGGCTTTCTAGAATTACACTTTCTCGTATCGTAACTTCATTTCAAGGGACCCAAGGGACCGGTAAGGATGAGAAGCTACTTGGCCACCTACCAAATATCCCTTAATCTAAAAAGGTCTACGTGTCTATCCCCCCGTCACGTTTATAGTCATCTTTTTCAAATCCTCCTTCAAATCTACTTGCTACGTGGCTTTGGTGATGTTATTCACATTCAAAATAAAAAAAAAGTAAAAAAAAAAAGGCATGATAATGAAATAAGAACGTTCAGCAAAACTATTACATAAACCTTAAATAAACTAAACAGAAATCAGTAATGACCACAGCTACAATTTCTCCCCTGATAAATACCATCAATTACCACCATATTTGATAGGCCATGGGCTCTCCGGCATCACTGTAACCCACTGTCGCTCATACCAGCCTCCCACGGTCTCTTGTTTGTTAGATAATGCAAACAAACCGTTTATATACACCAATACAATTCGTACAAAACGAACGGCTGTCATACAAATATATGAATATCTCAATATGAAAAAAAAATCACAAAGGAAAAGGAAGCTCTATCTAGTGAGTTAGATAGAATGAAGACACTACCGGATATACGGTGGAGACAAATGATCACGTTCAAAACAATAATACGACAATATAAATAAGTTTGGAAGACTGATACGATACTGGAGTAACCCGTGCCATTCGAGTATTGTACATAGTCCAAAATGACATGTTGCACATCATGTGCAACATGTCCAACATGTCATGTGACTTGTGCAACATGTGACTCTGACAATGAAGGGCTTTGCATTTACTCACTTCCGTAGATGTTTTGACAGAAGAGAATTTTGATTTCTGGTTGTTTTATTTTTTCCTTTAATAAAATAACTCCGTTGTGCATATCCTGGCCCCGCCCCACTTTCTTTTTAACTTCCTAGGTTTAGGTATTTAGAACGAAAGAATCTATACTGAAACTTAGGTTACACAGCCAAGTACTACTGGGCCATTTAAAACCGAAGACAGTGAAAAGAGGGAGTTAGAACAGCTAGACAGCAAGATAAAATGAAAGACGTTTAACACAAAAGTTTAAAGATAAAACTGGGGATAACTCCACAACTGCATTAAGAAGAAATAATTAAAGAGGCTGGACAGCAGAATGAAAGAAAGAACGCAGGCAAGCAGGTACTTCAGTAAACACCGTTTAGTAATGCCTACAGTA
>NC_061088.1:18643958-18683958 GCF_015104395.2 Macrobrachium nipponense | reverse complement strand
GTGAAAAGAATAGTAAGGTTAAAAAAAAGTAAAAAATGCGCCGAGGAAATCGTGTTTTCTGTACAGCGTACAATGCTGAATGAAACTCTCGATATGCTGCAGTATGAAACTCTCAGCCACCACCTGGCTGCGCTCAATTGCTCCCCAGATGCGGTGCCCGACACACGATCCACGGCTAAACTTGACCTTAAATAAAATAAATACTACTGAGACGAGAAGGCAGTAATTTGGTATGTTTGATGATTGGAGAGTGGATGATCAACATACCAATTTGCAGCCCTCTAACCTCAGTAGTTTTTAAGATCTGAGGGCGGACTGAAAACAAAGGACGGACAGACAAAGCCATCTCAATATTTTCCTTTTACAGAAAACTAAAACCAGAAGTGAGTCGTAAGCCCAAATAAGCTACACTCTCGTCACTCGAGGGATTGACGATCACGAGACAGGAAAACAGAAGAATGGGAAAAATAACGAAGAGGCTTCGTGGGTAATTAAAATAACAATACTCAGCCATTAAAGCTCATCACAGCCGTTACGAGCAATTACAGCTTCCGGTTAAAAGATCGCCACGCTTTGTCTAAAGAGTTGCACAAGAACAGTGCATTAACTTATTTGTACAATCTCAAAGTTAGATTTCTAATAACTCAAGCACGAAGGAATGCATTTGCGTAATATCCTAATTAATCACGTAGTCCTGCTTTGGGGAACTTCATGTTCGATACATATAAGTTTACACACACAATATCTGTTTCAACACAAACATTCATATGCATATATATTTAATATACATAAATATAGTATTAATACATAAATATATATACAAATATATATATCATATATATATATATATATATATATATGTATACATATATATATATATATGTATAAATTTATATATATATGTATATATATATATATTATAATATATATATATATATATATACATATTATATATATACATATATATATATATATATATATATAACACATATATATATATATATATATATATATATAAACATATATATATATATATATATATATATATATATATATGTATGTATGTTTTATTATATACAATAAAAAATATATAAAATGACAGTTCTACACCATAAATAAAAACTTTACTGCACACGCTCCACAGTTCAGTCTCGTCTACAATACTCCCAAAGGGCACCGACACCAACTGACGAAACTGCCACGTCATCTCAGTTTTAACTGACGCATTGAGTCTTTTTTTTTATCAAGATGCATTTTGCAAAGAAATGTCTATGCTTTATTGGATTATATATATATATAATATATATATATATATATATATATATATATATATATATATATATATTTGTGTGTGTGTGTGTGTGTATGTATATAATTTATAATGTGTTCACAGACACGCACACAATATATGTATAGGGGTCGTAGTATATATAAAATTATTACAAATGTTTATTCAATATATGTATGTGTAGCCAGACATATATTGTGTGTTCACCGACACATCTATATATAGATAATATATATATATATATATATATATATATATATATATATATATATCTATATATATATATATATCTATATATATATATATATAATATATATATATATGTATGTATGTATGTATATATATATATATATATATATATATATATATATATATATATTAATATTTATTTAAAATATATATAGTATGTGTCGGTGAACACACAATATATGTCTGGCTACACATACATATATTGAATAAACATTTATAATTTTAATATATATACTATACATATATGTGTGCGTGTCTGTGAACACACATTATAATTATGTCCGGGTACACATGCGTATATTGAATAAATATTCATAATTTTAAAATATTTAGGCACGTGTGTGTGTATGCGTGTAAAAGCATAAATGATGCCTCTATACAAACCAACAGATCTGTTAACAAACAAGGCGTAATACTACCACCAGCTTACTCGGGGCGCGTGCCAAATCTACGATCACATAGACCGTTGTTTCACCAACGAAAATGAAAACAAATACACTATATTTTATTAAAAGTAATTGTTCTGTACTGTTTAACATGTACATTATTTATTTTTTACAATTTCATTTTGATAAATAAATCATAAATATCCTATCCTAAAATTCCTTTATCTTTAACTCAACGCAAAACACCTTTTTCAGATCTATTTAGGCTTTTCCATAGGGCTTTCCTACCCGCCCAACAACAGCAACAAAAACAAAGTAATTTGTAGGCTTACTCGCAGAGTGAGCGAAATAAACATATAAATTAGAGCACCTCCCTTTCGAGATAATAAGATACGAGAAGGACTTCAGTTAGACCCAGAGTCTGAGATATATAATTTGATTTTCCAGACCATGTTGAAGATACGTGGCAGTAATTACCCCAGTATAGCTAATAATTTCTGTATAGCACATAATTCCTTTAAAAAATAGAAATAAAAAAACTAGAAATTGTTGTGTTTCGAGAACTTGCTAAGATTCCAAAATAAAAAATGGGATTTCCATGAATGCACCAAACTAAAGTTCAAAGTCAAAGGTCAGTCACAGACGTGAGTGGCTGCAAGTTGTTACTCAACGTTTCAGCTGCAATGTCATCATGCGTAGTACGAAGACCTTTCGTACAACTTCCGCCGACGGACATTGCTTTTATCTCTTTGTGCATTTATCTTTATCTATTATTTTCTTATTCGTTATGGACTTTACTATTCGACTTATTGTCGATACTTTTTCCCATAAGGACATTCAAGTCGGTCAAAGATTATGCTGCTGCTGCTGCTAATAATAATAATAATAATAATAATAATAATAAAATAATAATAATAATAATAATAATAATAATAAAATAATAATAATAATAATAATAATAATAAGAAGAAGAGAAGAAGAAGAAGAAGAAGAAGAAGGAGGAGGAGGAGACGAAGAAGAAGAATAGTTTACCATGGATAGTGCAACGAAGGACACGGGAAACAAACATATCCTCTGAAAGCTTTCGTGAAATATAAACAACAATATCCGATAAACCAAAACGTTTCGAGACTTGAACACAAAGATGAAAAAAATCCTTTGTCTAAATAACGTACTTCCTATGCTAGATTCACATTAACCGTGCATTTGATGTCTAGGCCAGTCCCTTACGACGCTCCTGATTGGGTGTTGATAAGCCAATCAGAGGGCTGGAAACTCTCAGTCTCTCTCGATAGTTCACATAGGCAGGATGTATGCTTCAAAAGTATGCGGAAAAGGAGGTGGAACATACAAACTACCAATGTGAACTCCCTCGAGAGACTGAGAGTTTCCAGCCCTGAGATTGGCTTATCAACAGCCAATCAGGAGCGTCGTTAGGGACTGGCCTAGGCATCAAAAGCACGGTTGATGTGAATCTAGCATAGGAAGTACGTTATTTAGACAAAGGATTTTTTTTATCTTTGTGTTCAAGTCTCGAAACGTTTTGGTTTGTGAACTATCGAGAGAGACTGAGAGTTTCCAGCCCTCTGATTGGCTTATCAACACCCAATCAGGAGCGTCGTAAGGGACGGGTCTAGACATCAAATGCACGGTTGATGTGAATCTACGATAGTTCATTGTTTTTTCAGGGTATTTTGAAACGTTCTTTAGAAAACTAATCCTTCGTTTTTTTCCACTTCCAGTCAATATCTTTCCCGACAAGAAAATGAAAAGATTAAAATATGTTATTAAACGTAGAAAGATATTGGAAAAATATCCCTTGTTTTCAAGATTGATCCAATGACTGTACTCGCATCAAATTCATGTCATTCGCAACCGGAAAAGAGCCATTGCTGTAATTAAAGGATTTAAGATACAGTGAATAAACATTAGCCTTTTTTTAGTCTTATGAGAACTTTGGGTAAATGGTCTCAAAATATATTTACCTAACAAAATTTTTAAAATAATACATTTACCTAACACAATTTTGAAATAAGACTTTTACCTAACAAAATTTTTGAAATAAGACATTTACCTAACAAAATGTTTTAAAATAAGATCTTTACCTAACAAAATGTTTAAAATAAGACATTTACCTAACAAAATTTTTGAAATAAGACATTTAACTAAAAAAATTTTTGAAATAAGCCATATGCCTAACAAAATTTTTAAAATAAGACATTTACCTAACAAATTTTTAAAAATAAATAAATAACAATGCAGTTAGGTAGGTCAGATGGGATAGATGTTTACAGTAAGGAACACCAACTTTTTCATCTAATTTTAGTTATTCCTACATGCCCTAATAATGTCATCATCATTCATAGCGAAATGACCATCATTATTGTTATAAGTCCTTTTCCCGCCAAGGATTGGTTTAAAGACAAAAACAAGACAAAAATCATAGACTCTTTACTTTTTTGGGCCGTTGTGTCAAGGATGAGTCCCCTAAACAGAAAACTTTCATAACTTTAGCTGTTTCACATGCTGGAATCCAGTGCTGCCCATCATGTCTCCCCCTACCCTCCTGATCCCCTACCTACCCCGCCCCACCCAGGGTGGACAAACAGGTTTGCTGGATGAGGGTGATGTGTCATGTCTCCTTACCCTCCTGATCCCCTACCTACCCGGTCCCGGGTACCGGACAAACAGGTTTGCATGTCTCCCCTACCCTCCAGAAGCACCTACCTAGCCCCAACCCTACACCGATAAGCCGGCGAGGTCAAGCAGATTTACAGGAGTAGGGTGGAGGTGTCATGTCTCTTCCACCTTCCGATCCCCTACCTACCCCGCCCAGGACAAACAAGAAAGATCCACTCGGATTTTATTATTATTATTATTAACCAAACAAAAAACTTCTTTCAGTTTTCTTCTGAAGATTGAAAAAGAACCCACAAATTCAATTTGTAACTTGTTTACTTCTAAGTATTTACATTAAGTTTTACTTAATGTAAATACTTAGAAGTAAACAAGTTACAAATTGAATTTGTGGGTTCTTTTTCAATTATTATTATTATTATTATTATTATTATTATTATTATTATTATTATCCGAACGTCATCCCTGACGTCTATCCATTTTCTCGAATCGGAGATGAAATTTTAAACCGGTTAAAAGACCACTGAACGAAAGACGCACATCTAGACAGTACGTCGCTATTTCAACGCCTCCTGACCTTCATTTACATTATGTAAGAGTGACGCCACCCTCTATGCAAGACCTCAACCTCAGCCCGGAATAGGAATACCAATTCAGCCTACGGCAGATGTCCTGTTCTGAAAGCTTCGATTGGTTTCCTCTTTATTTTGCAGCAAATGATATTATTATTATCATTATTATTATTATTATCATTACCCAAAATATGCCATCATGTACTCAGAATAATCTTGAAAGGGAAACAACTTGCAAAGGAAGCTTCAACAGAAAAAGAATTCCGAAGGTGTGAAAAGATATATATAGAGAGAAGGCAATAACAAACACGCCAGAAATTAATTCAAAAAATAAATAGTAAAAGAAAAAGAAAAAAAAGATAGACTACAAGGGATTAACAAAAACCAAACAATAATTCATCATTATTTTAAAATGCAGAGGCTAATAAGCAACAACCACCCTTACTTAGGCCCAAATGCAAATGAAAAAATAATAATGCTGTAGGGAAAAGGTAGCGGTAATCTTTAGTGAAAAAGCTAGACCTGTCTATGCAGCACTGGGAGTTGACATAAACATGGAAAACGGAAGCAGAGGGCTTCCAAAACTTGGCAGCAGAGTAAAATAAATAGACTAAAGAACAGGGATGATATTGTGAAGACAGCGCTTGTTTCTGCGGTTCGAAGGTCGGGTATGAGAGGAGTTAAACGTGAAGTTAACCCATCTAACTTGTTTATAAAAGGAGGGAGGGGGCAATGGGTTACAGTGAGAGCCGTGACGAAGTAGTTGAGCGAGGTCTTGTCTACCATTGTTACACATGCTTATTGCGAATTGGCTATCTATATGAAAAATGTTTACTTATATCTATACAATTTCCTCTACAAGGAATAAAAAAAAACAGAATTTCCTTAGAAGTAAAAGATAAATGAAATGGTGGCCACAAATAAGAATTAACTTGCAGTTCAAGCAATGGATTTGTAACCACTTTCTTGTAAAAAAAAAATATCCCTGTATTATCACGTTTTCAACTTATTGCAATATTTACAAAAACATTTTTCTTTGTTTTCACTTTGTAGATCTCACTACCACGGAAAATACATGTTGAATTTCTTCAAGCTTCACAGATCCTTGAAGAATATTTACATAAATTCCAATTGGCTTCACAAAAAGCCCCAAGAACATTTACATAAATAAACGCAAAGTCGTGTTATCGAGTCAACTTTCACTGCTTATTCTCAGTCACAAGTTTAATACTTCCACCATTTTAAAACTCTATTTAAAAGACACCACGAATTTAGGCAATAAATCACAACACGTTAAGGGAAACTAATATCACGAAATTACAAGATATTTAATTATGTTTTCCACCAAATATCAGGTTGTAAAATTTATATCACAATATTACAGGAAATTTGGAGTCAATTCTCTATCGGCAAGAAAGGTGGGAGATGGTTTTTGTTTTCAAAGTGTTATAAAAATAAATGAACACAGACGGTCACTTTCTCAACAAACTTACAAAATTCCGGTTCCAAAATTTCTGTCAATTTTTCAAAAAGTTATCACATACTACGTATTATAAACACACATTCATTGCGTTCCAGAACTTCAGTAAAGTTTCGAAAGTATAGAATTTTATTCGTACGTATCACCAATACCCACAAGGGCTTACCCTTAAAACTTCAGTAAATGTTTCCACAATCATTTTTCAGGGTCACTGTATCAAAGTTGTCATGAAACACGCACCAAAACATGAAGTTCCAAAACTTCAGTTAATTTTCCAAAACTAACTGAATGATAAATTCCCTAAAAGCCGTCATACAAAGCTTTAAGAGCACGACCACCGAATCGCAAAATTTCAGAGCTTGATCGGATATAACGAAGAAGATAATGCACTTTATAAGCAGAAACGCAAACAAGAACAGCATCACTACTCCGGGACCTATAGCGCGCAGGTCAGGCATGCCCTAAGGGGCTTCTCTGAGACCCTTCCCGGAACGGAGAACAACACACCTTCTGCACCCGGTTGCCAACGAGCGAGTGTCCTCCCTCCTACGCAGGGTTGCCAAATGGAATAATGAGGTGGCGCTAGATTTCACTTAAAAAGCGCTAGGAAAGCGCTAGATTTTAAACTATCAATTTCTCAATATTTCCGGGGTCACATAAAGGCTATAAAGTATGTTTTCTTTTTACCCCCTTTTGGCACATTATATATCAGCCATTGCTCTTTGGCTACCAATACAAGATTGGTTTAACTAAAAGACTTTCTATCTCTCTCTCTCTCTCTCTCTCTCTCTCTCTCTCTCTCTCTCTCTCTCACGTGTATATGTTTATTCATACATGCACATCTCATAATAATATGGTTACTCTCTTTGTTAATCATTCTTTTTATTAGACATTCCTTATCAATCTTAATGTGGTGAATTGAATAAAAAACAAAAAACATCTCTCTCGTTAGATACATCTTTATTTTCAACCTTAAATGTTGTAGTCTTGAACAAAGGCATAGACTAAAAAAACTCGTGTATACTATAATTTCATAAGTAGTATATTTTGAATTGGAATTAATACGAGAAAATTAAGTAGCAATAGTAATAGTAGGAAGGGGAAGAAAAACATTTAGTGCTAGTAGCACCACAATTAGGCCTCCTCCAGATCAAAAGGTTCCCAATCTTCTTCCAGATCACAGGTTGCAGCCCTACTGTGGGTTGGCTGTTCCTCTTGCCCAGCTTGAGTGTTTGGTCCTAAGGAACTATTGTATGCCTCCATAGTGCCAATTGCCTTGAGTACTTCATTTGGTAGTTCATATGTATTGCAACACTTCTCACTTATTTTTAATCCATACTTTACAGACATTATGGCATTCAATGTCGAGATTTGCATTCTGTTACGAAGCTTATTCTTTATCATATTCATGTGACTGAAGGAGCGCTCTACATCGGCGTTAGAGTGTGGTAAGCTTAAGGCCGAGAGCGCTACTTCAGATAATTCTTTAAAGGGATTTTCACCTGAGGAGTCTCTGTAGTTTGCTACTTCCGTTCCAAAATTTCAAAGTATTGGCAGTCTCTGTCCACTTTGTAAGATGGAGTTTTTTCCATTGAAAGTGAACACTGGTAAGATATTCGGCATTATCTCCCACAAGAATCTTAGACAGTTCAATTATGTCAGGCTTAATAGCTTCAGACACTCGGAGACACTGAAGCAATGACATTGACTGCAGAACATCGACGTTATCTGGTAGGCGTTGACGAAGCTGTTTCACAAGTTCAACCACAAAATTAGTGCACCTCTCCCGTATGCGCAGTTCTGTTGGTGCAGGAAAACAGTTCTCAGTTAATTCTTTTTCACATTCATAACCTAGATAAGGCCTCGGATCCAAGAAATTTTCAATCACAGTGTCCATTGAAACTCTTTTTCCAGGGATGACAACTTTAGAACACAGAGAGTTAATCAAGTGCATTAGATCCTTTAGCAACTTTGTTGGATCCTGCGATTCTGCTTCAAAGTTCTTATTCACTGCTTGCACTTCTTTTAAAATGGGTTTTAAAAATGTGAGCAGTACATAGTTTTCTTTGTCTGTGTACATTAAATACAATTGTTTCTGCTGTGTAGCAACGTTCTTGGTTACGGACAATTCAAAATGCAGTTTTAGCTCATGCCACTGATTTAAAATTCTAGTAACTGCACTCTCTATTGACAGCCACCTTGTTGCACTGCACTGCACTAATTTAAGAGGGTCTGTGCCATCATTGAGAACACCTTAGAGCTCTCTATACTTCGACTGTCGAAGTGACGAATGGGAAAACCAATTATATGTTTCCTTTATCATGTAATCCAGGTGGCGAGGCATACACACACTAGCTGCATGAGACACGGCCAGTTGAATTGAATGACACACACATTTAACTAAAATTAAATTTGGCACTTCTGATTTCAGTTTTGCATAAACACCATTATTGATTCCCACCATCACCGAGGCATTATCAGTCCCCAGAGCAAGGAGCTTTAGTAAGTCTAACCCACGTTTGCTTAAAGCAGCTTTCAGGGCATCACAAATTCCCGCTGCATTGCATTCCTTCAGCTCGATGAAGTCTAAAAAGGATACAACAACTCGCTTCTTGGCATCAGAATAATACCTTATGACTATCCCCAACACTTTCATAGTTGTAATGTCATTGCTTTCATCGATGATTAAACTAAATTTCCTCTCACCAATGTCGCACACAAGTTCTCTATCGAAATAGGGCGCTTAGAACATGTTTTTTTATCACACCAATGCACTTCGATCGCTTGATTTTTAGATCACTACATCCTTTACTATCACCAAAACATCCTTTGCAGATGTCGGTAAATGATCTGCAACTCTTAATGAACAATGATTTGCCACAAAAAAGTGCTATTTTCCCTCTGATCTTTTAGTATCACTATTCGTTTTCTTAAACGGTAGCACAGTTTTGACGCATAGAACTGAAAGGCTCTTCTGCCTTTTTATGCATGTCTGTATTCCTGTCTCTCTCTAAATCACAGAGCTTGGAATTTAGAAAGCATTTACAATAATTGCAAAAGCATTTACTATCATCTCCTTCAACTCGCCTCAGCCACTGTTTATATCTCGAGTCATTTAGCCAGTCTGCACGAAAGCGCTGTTTGTATTGCTGTTTTCCCTATGTAACCTAAACTTGCAGACAAGAATTCCAATGGTTCACTGAAGTTCTGAACCTCTTCTAGGTCACCAATAGACTAGATTTCCAAAATGACCAGACTTCTCTGACTCTGGGGGAGCTGTTTGGGTCCTCCCACGTGTGCTTAATCTCCGCATATCCGCCAAATTTATAACAACCAAATTTATAACAACAACACAGAGGTAAAATCATTTCTCCCATTACAGATATCAAATAACAGATATCAAATATCATCTTTTCCATTTCGGAGAATTTTAAATTAATTACATAGGTTCACGACTGGTAGTTTTTAATGCAATAACAAGAAACTAATCAGATTTTCTACCAACGTGGCATCTGATTTTGGTGTCGTCAATATTTCAAACAGCTCCACGTACGTTTAAATCCTCGGATAAGCTGCTTAGATTCTCTCCAGGGACCACTTTCGGTGGTCCGCCATAGTCTAGAGGCATTTCTCCTCTCTACAAATATCTTGATTTCTTAATATCGTAGGTATAAATTGGTGAGCAAGGTAATATGAAATAAAACATAACAAAGTGAGTTTGACGATTGAGAAAATAAAAATCGTATACAGACATCTCTCTCTCTCTCTTTGACAAAATAATAGATATGAAACAATGACTGAATATTGCTTGAATACGATATGGCAACAAAGTTCTGGCCTGACTGAAGTGTAGAGTGACTTTGACACCGGCTTACAATAATTCATTCCTGGATCCTGTTCATCTCACAGCCATGGCTATAGACATCAACTAAAGAGCAGAGAAAAGGCAATCGTACACAAAATAAATAAGTATTTTCTAGAGAAAAAAAAGGCGATTGGAGGGCCTATGTTATCCCATAAAAAGAACTCTCACTCGGACTGTGTTGTAAGATGTAGAGAGAGAGAGAGATCGAGGGCAGGGCGGATGCAGGAGGATTTAAGTACCTGGAAATGAAAAACAACCCCTATAATCTTATAATTATAGCCTCAGGGTTTGACTCAAAGACATTCAAAGGTGTGTCATACACGTTCCAGTTGTTGTTTTTGTAAAATTGGCATCAGGGCAAATTTTTTTTAATTTTTCCATTACCTTCGATAAAGCGCCAAATTTCACGCTAGAAAATCATAAAAATCTCTAGGATTGCGCGACCGCGCAGATTGGAAAACAATGGCGCTAGATTAAATCTGAAAACTCCAGATCTAGTGTGAAACGCGCCAGTTTGGCAAACCCTGCTCCTACGACTCCTGCCAAAAGAATCTTTGAAGTTCCTCGCGTCAGGTGAGCTGGCTGGTGATGGGTCTCGCTTGACTCGTCATCCACGTTGCTCTTCCTTCAATCTTCCAGTTTGTTTTTTGTTGACGGAAGGTCTTTATTCTTCTACAAATATTTTTTTCCCGTGTTATTTGGTTTCATTCATTTGTTTTTGTAGGAAATTATCTCTGAACAGAGAACTGAGTGACCAAAATAACGACATTATCGTTTACAGTTACTGACTGTTTCCACAATGCTCGTGTTGTGCTTTAATATTTATTTTTGCGTGTATTTAATTGATTTTCACCATTGCATTCTGGCATAAAGATTCTTGCATGTACTATATGTAAAATTATCTATCTTCAAAGAAACCAAAGACCCGTATAAAGGAACTAAGTACGTTTAATTAACAAGCCATACACGGTATACAGTTGCCACTCAGCATCTTTTCGCAGAGATAGTCATTAGAATTTTCGTTTACATTTTTACGCAAAAGTCTTTTCCCTGCCTTATTCTTATATATCCATATAAAAGAAACATGACAATGCTATAAAAGCAATGTAAGCAACGTATTATACACCCTGTATCTGATTAATTGGTTGGTTACATGTGCACTTTATAACGAACAGAAATGTGGCTGTACGACAGGAGCTCTATGAAAGACTGAGATTAAAACGTCAAACTGTTTTAAAATAAGTTATTATGATGACCTGCAGTATACCTTTTATTATTATCAGGATGCTAAGTTAGATATGGATAGAAGCTTTTTGTATATACGTAATTCGTCTCGTAGAAGACAAGAAATGCTATATATATATATATATATATATATATATATATATATATATATATATATATATATATATATATGTATATATATATATATATATATATATATATATGTATGTATATATACACATACGCATATATAAGTATAAAAGAAATTATATATATATATTAAGAATATATATATATATATATATAGAAATATTATATATATTAATATATATGTCATGTATGTGTGTGTGTATTGCTAAAAGGAAGACCTTATTCAAACTGGATGGTATCTATATGAGTTATTTATAAAAAAAAGTTACAAGCTTTTAAGGACAAACAGATACTTGATAATGAGGACTGTTTTGTGTTTGAGAGCTTGTAACTTTTTTGAATAAATAACTAAGCTAGATAACATCCGTTTGAATGAGGTCTTTTAGTATCTGCACTATTACACAAAACAATTGGTATGTGAAAATAATGATACAATATTTCTATATTTATGTTTTGGCCCCATATACCTTTTCCCCTATACAGCCACGATGCCCGACGATTACATCCCTCCCATTTCCATTACGCCTTTAGGATGAGGTAGCTACCCCATGCCTCCCTAACTGTCTTCTTTGCACAAGATATACATATAGATATATATATATATATATATATATATATATATATATATGTATATATACACACACACAACACACACACATATATAGTATATATATATATATATATATAAATATATATATATACGAAATAGGTACGGGGATACGGAAGGACATACATGGCACATTACATGATTCTTTATTGCTAGCGACGTTTCGAGACAAAGTCCCATCTTCAGGCTAAAGGCAAGAAATAAATATTACATCAATACAAAACAATTAGGAATGTTAACGTAAAATTATCATAAATTAAAGTATTTCTAAGTAAAATTACGAATTAAAAAATCTCAAAGAATGAGTATTACATCAATACATAACATATTCAAGAAAAGGAAATGTAAAATCATAAAAAATTAAAAGATTTCTAAGTAAAATTACGAATAAAAACATTAAAAAGAATATATGTATATAAATATAAAAATATTAAAAATGAGGAAAATACCTTGCTCAAGCAGAGTCCCACCGTTCCGTGTCAGGACGGTGGAAAAAAGTCAAGAAGAGGCAAAGAACAAAGTGACGTGGCTTTATGCTATATATAAAGGTACTGAGGTAGTATGGTTGTTAAGTGAAGGTACCAGTTTCTTAATTGCCAAACTTTCAAGAACGAGGAGGTGGTGTTCTTATGGTGACGTCATAATGACCTTAAAGTTGTTATAATTTATCTCTGCCTTACAGATTCTTTTTAATGTTTTTATTCGTAATTTTACTTAGAAATCTTTTAATTTTTTATGATTTTACATTTCCTTTTCTTGAATATGTTATGTATTGATGTAATACTCATTCTTTGAGATTTTTTAATTCGTAATTTTACTTAGAAATACTTTAATTTATGATAATTTTACGTTAACATTCCTAATTGTTTTGTATTGATGTAATATTTATTTCTTGCCTTTAGCCTGAAGATGGGACTTTGTCTCGAAACGTCGCTAGCAATAAAGAATCATGTAATGTGCCATGTCCTTCCGTATCCCCGTACCTATATATATATATATATATATATATATATATATATATATATATATATATATATATACACACATATACACACACGTATGTTTAAAATCCTTGTAGCCCAATATTAATGAGAGATAATCCTCAGAACATCATGATGACCAATTTCAATATGAATGTATATACGTATGAATACACAGATGTGTATATATATATATATATATATATATATATATATAATATATATATATATATATATAATATATAGACATATATATATATATATATATATATATATATAAACACACACAATATATAAATGTATATATATATACATACATACTACATATATATATATATATATATATATATATATATATATATATATATATATATATATATATATACCATACACACGGACACACGTGTGTAGCGCGTGTGTGTATGAGTTTGGTTGTTAAATATTTTGATCAAGAGGCGAATTCTGTTTATCTCATGTCAGTATTAAGGTAAAAATGACAAAGTAAAAGCTTTCTATTTAGCAAGTGTTGCACAAGGATAAGTATATATCAGTTTTTTTAGTATTCGGTTTTCAATAAACAAAAAATAAGTTTGAATGGGCACCAATGGGAAAATAGAAGTAACGGTGAAAAGTAAAAGTAACAGGGGAAAGTAGCCTGACCTAACTTACAATCCCTCGAGAAGGTGGGAACCTTGACCTTCCTTTAATGCTTAAGTTTTGAATCTTTTGACTTGTTACTGTTCACCTTCGAATATTAAGGTTTGTTACATCACCCCAATCAATTTCTATAGGAATCTTGATGATTAAGGGTTAAAATTAATAAACGCGTCCAAGACAGGTCTACCTATTTATATCTGGGATTCTTTGTTTACAAAAAAAGAGATAAAAAAGGAGGGAATACATGATAGTATTTAACGACAAATAATCATATGAAAAATAAAATAATATTAAAAATATGCTGAATATAAGAATAAGAGAACAAACATCTTCAGTAATGTTAAACTTCACTTGACTGAATTGAAGCTCCTCACTGTGACGAATTACCGCTCCCATCCGACTCCCAAGGTATGCCACACGTTTCAGTAATCGTTATACGAGCTTTGGTTCGGCGGTATTTAACGTTCATTAGTGGGTTACCCGTCCGAGAACTGACCAGACCCGATGTCACCTACGGCTTGCTAATATCAGTGGTTGCTTTTTACCTTCTTGCCTAACCCTCTCTATGCAGTGAGGAAGACATTTGGAAGCGTAAATCATCTGCCTAGAATGAACTTCTGCTATACTGAAGTTAAATATGAAATCACCAACACCTGAGATAATGGTAGAATTTTGAGAATGAAGTGCAGACGCTTCCTTTAGTCAACATTCTTTCAGTCACTAACATGAAAATAAGATCTGAAAAGTATTTTGTAAAAAATACTTTTCAGAATACTTTTTACTTTTTTTTGTAAAATAAGACCTGAAAAGTATTTTATGACTGCCTTTTGACAAGTCAACATTATATAATAAAAATTACTTGCATACGTGAGCCACCGCACGAACAATCACATGCGCGCCCACACCACACACACTCACTTTATTGAAGTTTAACAACACTTTAACCTTCTAGGGAAAAAGCACATTTATCTGATGCAGTCTTTAGTTTCACTGATGTTCTCCAGACTATTATTACTTCCCGTCCATATCAAGTACATTCAACCTCCTGAACAAGAAACCGTACGGGGAAAAAATTGACAAGGAAGACTGGTTTTACTTTCCTAGAATTGACACCCTATAGGAGTGTAGCGTCAAGCACGATCGGGTATGTCAAACCAAGGTCAAACAGTGACACAAAACATCCAAGTTTCATCCGCGAAGAAATGTTTAAAAAAAGGATATTTAATCGTGTCTCTCAACATTGCTTGCTTCCTGGATTTTATTCATCTTTATGCATTCACTGTGTCTCAAGGTTTGTTTAGTGAGAGGTTAAAAACGGAGAATCTTTAAATACAATTCTCTGAGAAGAAGCTTCAGCCTGCAGAGTCCTCCTCCTCCCTGCGTGTCCGCGTGTTGTTGATTCCCAAGGTGACCGTGGCTGCCGGGAAGGCTCGAACAAAAGAAGAAGAAAGAAAAATAAGAAGAAAAAGAGAGAGAGTCTGTGGGAAGAACAGCAGAGGCAGAAGCAGATGGCGGGTAAACTTAGAGAATAAAGTTGAAAATACGAAGCAGAGCCTTAACTACAAAAAAATGAAGGTTACCGCTTTGATTGATTGCCAGGAATTTTGGAATTCCCAGAGAATTGTCACGGTAAAACTGTGCTGTCGTGACGGAAATATCGTGGCTGCTTTCGACTCCGCTCATATGATGACTCTTGTGTATGATAAAGAAATATAATCCGTCTTGATTATTATCAATACTTTTCCTGGACCTGTAAGAAGGTAAACATAGAGAAAGAGCCACCCTTTCGGTTATCAGGACTTTATATATATATATATATATATATATATATATATATATATATATATATTATATATATATATATAGGTTTTAAGTCATGATAATCGCCTCGCCATTGTTAGATTAGTCGATAATGATGGGTCACAGCGAGGGGGAGAAGGTCATGCGGCAAAAACTCATTCCCAAATATTTGCTGCGAGCCGGATAAGTAGCATCTTTTGGAGCCACGCCCCTATGGGAAAAGAGGCGTATACATACATACTTACATATATATAAATATACACACATACATACATACATACATACAAGTATGTTACTTTTATGGTAACAAGTAACTTAGAGACCCAAGGTGCTTATCACTAACGTAAGAGCAATCACCTTTACGTAAAAACCGCTCTACTTCGTATTCGTTCTGTTCAGCCGTCGTACGTAGCAGTGGTATATACCCGAAGTAGGTTCTCACGCCATCGTCTACTTATATCAGCATAGCAACTAAATAATCAAATTAGTCTACTTACATCCTGGACACACAAGGGAAATGCACCAAACCACCGAATACTTTACCTGAGTATGGATGATATATGACGTTATTATGTTCATGTTCGGTGTCGTCCAGCACCAAGAGAATATTCATTTGCTTAAGTAGTGCTAAAACTTGTCTCTCTATATATCTTCCAGTGAGGAGCGGGTAAAAGTTATTTTTATCACTAAAATCGGTCACTTCTAAAATTCAGTATATATTTATATATATATATATATATATATATATATATATGCATACATATATTGTTGCTTTTTGTTCTTACGATAAATTCCTAATTGGGCCCTAATATCACATTTATTTTTTTTTTATTTTCATTACAGTTTTGATCACTGTCTCGTTTTTGTTTGGTTCTGTATCTCTTTAATGAAAATAGTAGTTAATTGTTTTAATCCATGAAGAAATGCAAGTAACTCTTGTAACTCTCTGTTGACAGTATTCGAGACGAAAGCAAATATTTTTATACGTGTGTCTCTCTCAGTCCACCTGTCTATGTACAAACCATTCATTCGAACGAGAATATCTGTGCTGTTGCCGTTTGAAGATGTGACTATATGGCGAAGATGCATGTGTTCGTCTGTCAACCTGTACACATGGTACCTAAACATGGGAGAAGAGCAGGTTTCCACGTCAATACACCATTACATAAGTCTGTTCAAAGTTTTATTCGAGACTGAAAGAGGCTGCAATTGCAACTCACCCGTGATGAAGACGTGCGGGAGGAGAATTCTGAATTTTTGTTTGGATGAATGTTGAGAGAAGTTAAGGGTATCTGGAGTAGTTTGCTCTTACGCCAAAAGGATTACACACGAGGTCTATGAAGGTGCAGAAGGAAATCCTTCCTGTTAGTACAAAATTACTCTGTTTGACTCACTGAAAGCGCAAAGACTTCTTAAAATCGTAAGAAATCTTTTGTCTTTCTACAAAAATAAATCTACTTTATTGTCGAAGGGAATTAGCAGATGGATTGTGTATGTGTTGGTAACTCCTTAACCTTAAGTGGAGGGGCAAGGACACAACTTAAATGTAGGTTCCAAATGTCTATTGTAAAAATATATACAAGATCCAGTGGACAAAGAGCAGCCAGCTAAACAAACAGACAGACGAGACGAGACTGCCTCACGAGAGCAATAATTACAATGTTGCCAATACTTAAATGTTTTGCCATATCATATTACTGGACTTAACTGGGATACTCTAATGGCGCGCAAACATTGTGAAATAATATTTGAACATAATAATAACATAATAATACTGGTACATGTGAAATGCGTCTTTTTCATGTACCTACACCTCCCTCCCCCTCACGCTCGTAGTGCATTCTCGAGCGGAATCCTTTTCCATGAGTCTTTGGGAACGACGTGGGTTTACTGGAGGAATACTGACTAAGGACTCTCTTTCTAGGTCCTGGCTAGGGGCCACAGGGACAGGAGAAAGGGGTCACTATTAGTGGGTGGCACCAGGCGAAGAAAACGACGATTACGCCACCACACACGACCACTAGGGAGACGAATTTGATAGTCTCTTGACCTTCCAGACCATGACAGTGCCAACTTTGTCCCAACGATGAGAGATCGGGTCTTGAATCCGAACTTGCTGTCCGACACTCAACGTGGGTAAGGGGTGGGCATGCTTGTCGTACTTGGTCTTTACCTGCTTGTAACGAGCGGCCAGCACGGCGGCTCACAATCTTCGGTTTCTTGACCGGCCCACTCCGTTGGAGAATGCTTGAGGGTGGGCAGGAATACATGACCTGAGAGGACAGCCATACAGGATCTGGGCAGGAGATCGTCCAGTAAAGTTAGGAGTATTTCTGAGCTCCAATAAGCCTCGGTCAAATGCTTCACAATCAATGTTGCCAGATGGGGCTGTTTTTGAGGATGAGGTGCTTGATCGACTTCACAGCGGCTTCAGCGTGACCATTCGATTGTGGGTAGTGGGGTGAGGTTACCATGTGTCGAACTCCCCATCGCTTCATAAAATCCTTGAACTCTGCGCTGGTGAATTGGGGGCCTCCATCTGTCCTTAGGCGAAGGGGGACACCAACTTCACGGAAATAGCGGCAGAAGATCCTGATAGTATTGGAAGCGGTAGTATCGCCTTGGCAGGGTGTGACAACAGGCCATCCTGACAGGCGATCGACGACGACGAGGAGAGACTTCCCTGCAACAACAAAGAAGTCGGCTGAGACGGACTCGAAGGGTCTTGTCGGGTTGTCGTCATTCATTAGAGGTTCCTGCGGCTGAGATGGCTGCAATGTCTGACATGCCTCACAAGCTCTGACTGTGTTGGCAATATCAGAGTCAATGCCAGGCCAGAAAACTGACTGCCTTGCTCTGCGCTTGGTTGCTTCCACACCTCTGTGGCTGTCATGCAGTGGGACAAGGTGCGACGACGGAGAGCGGCAGGAACTACAACCCTTGCTCCATACAGGACAAGGTCACCATCGGCGTAGAGATCTCATGTAGTTTCCAATAAGGAAGTAAGGAATTGTGAAGGTCATATCTGTTACCGAGGAAATCCTGATTGTGACAGCAATCCGAGTAGATGAGTATACGCAGGATCTGCTTTCGCTGCGTCACGAAGATCCTGAAGTATCCTGTCGGGATCCTGAGCTGGAGACTCGTCTGAAAGGATAACGGCGTTCACAGCCACGACAGTTCGAAGATGAGCAGCGGAAGAAGCACCCGAGATCTCGTCCTCCTGTGTGTGGGGGTGGCACGACTGGGGCGCGAGACAATGCATCTGGGATGCACAGCAACTTACCCGCACGCCACACAGCAAAGATGTAAAGATGTAGGGCGAGATTTTCTCCTTGAGGCGCTGGAGACGAGAGTTCTCGATGGCATCCAGCGTATAACTGTTCAGAATAGGTATGAGGGGCCGGTGATCCGTCATCAGAGTAAAATTCTGTAGGCCTGCTAAATATAGCCTACATTTCGACATTGCCCAGACAACGGCTAGCATCTCAAGCTCGATGGTGGCATATCGTGTCTCTGCGTCAGCGAAGAAACCGAGAACCACACTGAACTAGACGCAGGTGTCCATTACCATGGTCCTGCAGTGGAGGGCAATATCCAATGCCGTGGAGGCGTGAAGCGTCCGTCTGAAGAACAACAGGTAGGTCTGGGTCAAAGAGGGCGAGAACTGGTGGACTGGTGAGAGCTAACTTGACACGTTTGAAATGCTTCATCATGGTCGGGGGTCCAAACAAATGTTCTCTTGGGACTCATCAGGGGACGTAAAGGTTGGGCTGCAATGGAGATGTCAGGCGTGAACTCCGCTAACTGGTTGACCAATCCCATAAATGATCTGAGGTCTGTCAGGTTAGCAGGGGTTGGGAAATCCTTGATGGCACTGACTTTCTGCTTATCAGCTGAGAATGCCGTCTCCTGAGAGATTGTACCCACAGAAATTCACGGAGGGTGCAGCGACCACAAATTTATCCTTGTTGAGTGTGATCCCAAACTTGCGGCACCTGGGTGAGCACTTCATGGATACGATGAAGGTGTGTAGCATAGTCTTCGTCGTGGACGGAGAAGGTCGTCTAAGACCTTAACACAGTTTTGGACACCTTGAAGGGCCATATCACCTCGCAGGCAGAAGGCGTCTCCAGTAGCTGCGAAGCCCATCGGTCCTCTGCAATGTATGAACCGACCATATGGCGTAATAAAGGTGGTTAAATGCTGATCTTCTTCTGCCAGTTCCATCTGCCAGTAACCATAGAGAGCATCAGCTGTGGTGAAATAACGAGCCTTCGGGCCTACACTGCGAATAGCGGCGTAGGGTGTGGGTGAAGGATGGGCTGGACGAGAAACCTGGCTATTCAAACTTGGTCAGATCGACAGTGATTCGTACTCCTGTTCCATTCTTGGGAACGACGACGAGAGGGTGGCACCAAACTGACGGGTCATCACCAGCAGGTTTGATTATCCCTTGGGCCACCATGGAGTCAAGCTCTTCTTTGACTTGGTCCTTAAAAGCGAATGGAATCTGGTCCTTGGGGGTGTGGCATGGCAAAGGGCAAACTGCACCCATCCTTAAGGTGGATTCTCATGGGAGGACCAGCCATAGGCTTGAGAGGAGCTGTCTTCAACTCTTCTTTCGAGAACAACACATCTTGAACTCTTGAAGAAAGTATTCCTTTGCTGCTGAAGGTGATGTGGTCGCTGAGATGGGTAGCTCCTTGACTCTATTAACGTGTTTGACCTCTAAAATAGGTTTAGGGAAATCTGGAGATATTATGGCCAGTTCCTCACAATGACCATAGGATAAAAGTGGAAATTCCACATTTTCATGCACTTGAATCTCTCATCCTCATACAAGCGAGATTCCTCTAAAAACTTAATCAAAACGAGGAAATCTGTCCCAGTAGCTTGAGAGGTAGATGGGGGCTGGTAGCGGGGGCTTAAGATTGGTGGGGAGGGAGGAATACTGGATGCTCCAAACACCCCAACCCCCAACCCTCAGAGTGTGGGCGCCCACATTACTGGATTGCCACTGTTCTGTGGGCTCTTCTAATTGGTCTGCAGGCGTACCTTTCGAGTCCGTCATTATTGTCGATGTGCAGTGCGCAAGAATAAAGTTTCAACAAAATTATTAAAATTATTCCAAAACGTCTGATACGAGAATAATAAATAAAAATTCGTTTTGAAGCGTGAGTGTGTGCGGTATGTGCGAGAAATACGTCAGCCAACGAGGGGACTAATGAACGATAGTGTCTGCCTACGGCAGCTCACATCCAAGGCGACGTTGCCAAGTCGACTCAGTCATCCCGTGACATGGCAAGAGTGCGAGTGTAACAGTCGGTGCTCCGGCGAAGCCACAACAGAATAAATGCATACTCAATAAAATCACTAGAGCACACAAAAAAGGCACTATAAAAGCACAATGCACTGCACAACACTTCACTGAGTACTTGAGGCACTACACTGCACATGACATAGAATGAATCAGTAGGGACACGAAAGCACTTTTGAATTGAACGTTCATCCAATATGGCGATGACCGTCCGGTTCCCGATGTCCAAGTCTTGATAAACTTCAAACCAATACACTTCCAAAGTTCACTGCGCCATGTATGTGTTGGTAACTCCTTAACCTTAAGTGGAGGGGCAAGGACACAACTTAAATGTAGGTTCCAAATGTCTATTGTAGAAATATATACAAGATCCAGTGGACAAAGGGCAGCCAGCTAAACAAACAGACAGACGAGACGAGACTGCCTCACGAGAGCAATAATTACAATGTTGCCAATACTTAAATGTTGCCATATCATATTACTGGACTTAACATGGGATACTCTAATGGCGCGCAACATGTGAAATAATATTTGAACATAATAATAACATAATAATACTGGTACATGTGAAATGCGTCTTTTTCATGTACCTACAGATTGTATACTGTTGTGAAATTCCTTTACTAGGAAAGGAAAGGGGATCATAAGTTTGTTTGTTTGTATGTTTTTTCAGCAACGGGACCAACGGCTTTACGTGACTTCCGAACCACGTCGAGAGTGAACTTCTATTACCAGAAATACACATCTCTAACACCTCAATGGAATGCACGAGAACTGAACTCGCGGCCACCGAGGTGACAGGCCAAGACCAAACCGACCACGCCACGGAGGCGCTAAGGGGATCCTAAGGACAACACATGCACTCACCAAGGGTACACAAAGCGAGTTGCCGAGGGTGTCAAATTCATTGGTCCTTGGCTTGCAATTTTTGTTTATTCATCCTGCCTTGGAACCAATAATTTGGAAAGCTCCTCCGAAATATCCCTTTGCAAGAGTCATATTCAAGGTTGCTGTTCGTACTAATAATCTTTAATTCCAAAGAATCTCTTTCACTAGAATTTTATCTAATTAAAATTAACCTGAAGGTTCTGACACCTGCCAAGAAATTGAAAAGATGGAAGATGGATTTGCATGTCATTACTTGCATTGTATTTTTTATGAATGACTTGCAATTGTGTGCGTCTTCGCATATAATCATCACTTGAAGTACACTACGAATATCACAAATTTATGTCATACCTCAAAATAACTCATGGAAATCAATGAAAAATTTTTCAAAGTAATTACAGCAGCACACGAAACAACAATAGAAGAAAAGAAACGAAAAATAAATCTAAAAGGCCTCTTAAACAGATTATCAAGAAATTTTTCCTCTCACGATGACACGTTTCTGTGAATAATTCTCCCACGGAAAGATTTTTGTTATGTATAAGAGATTACCATAGCATTTTTTTTTCATATATAAAGCCGTTACTAAATGTAGGGCTCGTTATCAAATATCTTTTGTGAGAGAGCATGAAGCACAAACAGCACCACAAATACCTGTTACGAGAACTAATGCGTTATATGACTTATTAACGTTAATAAATATACATAGCTATAAAATGCTATATCTATCTATGCACACATATATATGTGTGTGTGTGCGCATGTGTGATGGGAAGGAGAGTTAACGCTACTTCTAATATAATGAGAACAAACACTATATATATATATATATATATATATATATATATATATATATATATATATCTATATATATATATATGGTATATATATATATATAGATATAGATATATATATTATATATATATATATATATATATATATATATATGATATATATATATGTGTGTGTGTGTGCATTTAAATATACGTATTTATGTAAATATATACATATACACACATTAGACTCAACAGGGTACAGGTGTAATCTAATAAATGCTCTGAAATAGGAGGCCAATGGCGGGTAATATAATCGCGGTTCGAACGGCTCAACATCAAGGTACCTTTTACTTTGAGCGGAGGTTACACTAGAAAGTAGAATAAATTTTTTCCTGGGTTTATGGACTATGCCCAGACCGGTCTTGTATGCTAGGATTACTCTTTCTCTCTCGCTCTCTAATGCAGATACCAGCTATTTCAAGCAAGCATGTGAATGCATTCAGTACTGACAATATATCTGTAGATTATGATTAATCGAAGGTTGATCTTGCACAATAATGCAGATATATATGAATGTATGTATACATATATATAGATAGATGTATACATACATATATATAAATTATATACTTATATATATACATATGTATATATACCCGTGTCAATAAGAAAATTTTAGTTAATTATATCACTGCCATTTTTAAAGCTCATTATCGCACATGAATGACAAAATAAGTTGTTTTTCAAGGGCACAATCGCCCATGAAACCGAGAAAGCTGGCTCTCTTAGGCATGATCAAGCGCATGGCTGGACTTTAATGAGCGTGCGCATGCGCAGTGTCGTGGAGTAAGGAAAAAAGCTTAGTGCCTGAGGACACTAGTCAACCGGTCAATGACCATTAGTCCAGAAGGTCAAAGAGGCTCCACCTGTTTCGGGGCAGAGGGATTTTCCCATGAATCGGCTTTCTCCTGTTACTATGTTGGGCTTGAAGAATGCGCCTGCCTAATATTGATGCTGTTTGAAGCTTCTCCAGTTCTTTTAAAAGGAAATGAGTAAGTCAGCTGTGACTAGTAATGGGATTAATATTTCCTATTACTCTTCGTGCTACTGAAGTTTTAAAGGAAGAATATCTCGAATCTCGCTTCCTCTCTCTCTTGACACTCATACACGATATATATATATATATATATAATCTATATATTTTATATATATATATATATATGTATGTTGGTATTATGTATGTATGTAATGTATATATATCTCTCTAATAAAAGGAGCACATAAAAACACCCAAATATAGAGAGAAAATTCTATATTTCAGAGACTGCAGTCTCTGAAATATAGTATTTTCTCTCTATATTTTGGCGTTTTTATGGGCTCCTTTTATTAGATGGAATTCTGTATAACAGAACATTTTTACCAGTCATACACACACACACACACAAACACACACACACACACACACACACACATATATATATATATATATATATATATATATATATATATATATATATTTGTGTGTGTTTTGTCAATTACAAACAACTCTTTTTCTTATATTCGCAATTAAGCCACATCGAATTCCCTTTACCTAGGGAATGACCTAAACGCAAAGGGGTTTATAAACTATAACCTACAGTTGAGTGTAACTTCCCCAACTATTCTTTCCATATCCGAATGGATGCCTCGACTTTGAGCTCTTTATCTAACGCAATATATGCACAGGTTCGGAATGTGGCTGGAGCAAGGGCGGTTATTGGTAATAAATCCTTTTTGGTTATAAGTTATGCCTAACGTAAATTGAATCCTTATCAAGGTTCTATTTGTGGCTTTATTTATATATATAACGTATGTATGTATATGCTGTATGTATGTATGTATTATATATATATAATATATATATATATATATAGCCCAATGTAAATTGAATCCTTATCAAGGTCTATTTGTGGCATATATAGTATGCATGTATGTATGCATGTATGAGTAGTATTTGTAATTAAAGATATCAAACTAAATAGATATAATATATATATATATATATTATATATATATAGTATATATATTATATACAAATCGCTATACTGTAAATAGAATGGCAGAGCAATTTTCACTGCTTCATAAAAAAATATGATACTGAGAAAGAATTTATCAATTTTCATCTTGACACAAATGGTTGCTACGAATTCCTTAGATTTAAGGATATGTGAAGCTATGATACTCATTATTATATTGTCTCACATGTATTCGAAATTACCTTTTTACTTTTTACACTTTCCCTTATTCTTTGTGTCTGGAACTGAAACGTGAACAACTATGCTAGTTTTGAAGATACAGGTACAATATTGATAACACAACAGTGCCATGACAAAGAAATGAAAATTTCAAATCACCACTTCCAACGCTAGCCAAATAATAATAATAATAATAATAATAATAATAATAATAATAATAATAATAATAATAATAATAATAATAACAATTATATAATAGTAATAATAAATTGCGCTCTCTGATCTAGACAAAACTACGAAATGCGTTGGTACCAAATTTTTTGTCATATATCTACCTGCATCATAGCCCAAATGAGTTAGGAGACCTATAATCTCACTAGTACATTATTTTACTGATCGAAAAACTTCTTAAAACCTGATTTCCGAACAATAAGGTTTTGGAGTTGAAAAAACTATCTAAGTAGTTTCAAAATATTCATGTTATTATTTCTATTCTGATTATTAAAGTTACCATCTAAATCATGTGCCAGATAATTGTCTAACTCCACAGCCGTATACAGCCACACGCAACTGAATTTCCCTCAACGGAATAATACGAGCTCCTCTTTATCATTTCGAGATCTACATGTGCAAGGGTCTCGCTCGCTCAGTCTCAGAAGTAATTGAAGGTTATGTAATTATCACCCTCAGTCACATGTACCCTGAGAAGAATTCTGTTATCTGGTTGAAGTTGGAGGCAAAGACTTTGCAACGGCACTTCCTTGAATTCAAGAAAAAAAAAATGCCCCTTCGTTCAGTAATTCTCTCTTTGGCATGTTTTCATTCTGCCCCAAGTTGCTGAGTCTTCATATTTAATGTAAGGCAGATAGGTCTACCAACTTAAATGATCTTGACTTCATCTACTCCAGGTTTAACGAAAATATGAACAAGATGGGTCAAGGATAAATAGTAGGATTTAATTCCCGAGGATTGAATAGGCTCGCCTCCAAGAAGATGGGAGACTGTAGGAATCAAGGAACATATGAACATACAAATTCTAGACCAAGATATGCCTGAGAATTGGTCTTGCATTGCACCGGTTTATACTTGTATTTGGCAAGGTTCGTTCATGTCGTCTTCATACGTGATCTACGTCGTGTTGTCGTACTACTTTAGTTGCACGTGAGTGTGAGTTCATACTTCCGTTTGCGTGATTATAAGCTAGTAAGAGAAAGAAATTATTTCCTTTATATAAACTTTGTATTTTTTAAGGCGTGGTTGAACGATGGT
This sequence comes from Macrobrachium nipponense, assembly GCF_015104395.2. Classification (NCBI taxonomy): domain Eukaryota; kingdom Metazoa; phylum Arthropoda; class Malacostraca; order Decapoda; family Palaemonidae; genus Macrobrachium; species Macrobrachium nipponense. Next base: position 18,657,576 of record NC_061088.1, on the reverse strand, counting down.
ATTAGCAACAAAACAGGATATGGCTGATATAAAAGTGATTGCCCTCTCTTTAACAAGTGTCAGTTTGAGTTATTTGCCACAAAAAAACAAATCAGATACCACTTATGGATAGTTAATACAAGACAGGTTTAATTATTCGGCTGATATATGAGACAACTTTCAAAAGCTGAGCGATAGTTTTACTGGATTCCGAACCAGACCATGTTGCCTCTACAGAACCTTATAATTTCCGTGACTAACTAACAGCTGAATGATTCCTGACGATCCATTACCGGCAGACATCAATGCACAATCATAGGCATCTTAGAAAATGAATCTATGCAATTTAAGAAATCAACATCAACCGTTCGTCTTGCATATGTATTGCAATGCAGAGATGATCGACTCAGTGAAGCTAAGGAATGGAATGAAATCTAAAATTGAGCCAAAGGCCAAGCGCTGAGACCTACGAAGTCATTCTGCGCTAAAATGAAACTGAGAGCAGTATGTAAATAGGTTTTAAAGGTGTGACAGGAGGAAAACCTCGCAGCTGCTCTATGGAACAATTGTTAGGAGAAAGTGCAAACTAAGATGGAAGAAAGAGAATATGAAATGAAAGACAGCAAAAGGAATGAAAGGGTTGCTGCTAAGGGTCTAAGAGACGCTGCAAAGGACCTCATATTAAGTCATGCCTACAGTACACCGAGTGACGTCACTACAGCCCACGGAAGTAAAAACGAGGAAACGCATGGTGAATGAATGTCAAGAGTCAGGGAAAACGTCAACAAGAAGGAAAGGAGAATTCCACGTTCTGACAAGTCCAGATTTCCAAATGCAGGTGTCAAGTAGTGACGCTTGGAATCAGTGCGCCCAGTCACGTAGTCACGACAGTTCATAAGACAGTACTTGACTGTACGAAGAAACTGCAACTACAAAGATGTACCGCTCAAGCAACCTTCATAATGATTACGCCATTCACCATTTATACTACAGCGTCACGAAATCAACCGCCACAACACATTCAGACGTCTACGAAATTGGGTATTCCCAGACCTAAAAATCTCCCACAGGTCAACGAATGTCCCATAGCGCGTGTCCCGTTGCTGCTTATAAGGCTTATATATACTGTTGCGTCCTCGATGTTTATTTCGCAATGCAGGCAGATGAGAACGATGGCTGTATTACGACTTTGTGCGTTCTTTGTAAGCTGTATATACTATATATGTGTGTATATATATATATATATATATATATATATATATATATATTATAATATATATATACAAACATATACGTGTATGTATGCGCGTATATGTATATATATAAACATACATATACGTAGTATATATATATGTACACATATACGAGTATGTAAGTATGTTTGTGTGTACATGTATATATATAAATTCAACATGATGGTTAGGCTATTCCTCGGCAGTACAAATAAGAAGGCGTTGAAGAAGACAGCATTAATCATGTGTCACTTGATTCGTATCGCGACATTTCGAGACCAACGTCTCATCCTCCAGGCTAAAATAAAAGATAAAAAACTGATATACAATACAGCATTAAATTATTTCTGTTGACATAAAAAAACCCATTGAATAAAGTCATATAAGGAAAGTTACAACATTGAAATACAAGTTACTCTAAAAAATGAAACAGAATAAAACAAAATATATAGATAAATAAAAAGGCATTATTAAAATTAGGAATAGTTAAAGACACCTTGTCTCAACGGCGTTCGGTTGCTGTATGGAAAACGCATCGAATTTAAACAAGAAGAAGGGCCTGGTTTAAGTTGTGTACAAGGGAACAGATGAAGAGTGGTTGTCTAAGGTTGGAATTAGTTAATTTATAGCTAGAGATTCTAAAATTGGAAGGTGTTGTTCGTATGGACTTGATAACAATATCTTGAAATCTAATTTAAAATTCAAGATATTGTTATCAAGTCCATATGAACACCACCTTCCAATTTTAGAATCTCTAGCTATAAAGAAACTAGTTCCAACCTTAAAAAACCACTCTTCATCTGTTCCCTTGTACATAACTTAAACCACGCCCTTCTTCTCGTTTAAATTCGATGCGTTTTCCATACAGCAACCGAACGTCGATGAGACAAAGGTGTCTTCTTTAACTATTCCTAACTTTAATGATGCCTTTTTATTTATCGAAACATTTTGTTTTATTTTATTTCATTTTTTAGAGTAACTTGTATTTCAATGTTGTAACTTTCCTTGCATGACTACTCAATGTGTTTTTTATGTCAACAAAAATAATTTAATGCTGTATTGTATATCAGTTTTTTATCTTTTATTTTAGCCTGAAGGATGAGACATTGGTCTCGAAACGTTAGCCTGGAGGATGAGACATTGGTCTCGAAACGTCGCGATACGAATCAAGTGACACATGATTAATGCTGTATTCTTCAACGCCTTCTGATTTATATATATAAATATACATATACGTATACATGTATCTATATGCCCACATACGTGTATGTATATATGTGTGTATATGTAGTATATATATAAACATACATACACGTTTATATGTATATATATATTCACATATATATATATATATATATATATATATATATATATATAGTATATATATATATATATATATATATATAATATATTTCTTGGTTAACAACTGTAAACACAGGTGCCATGAGAAAATATAAATAGAACCAAATCGGCACACCGTTTCACTGAGAGGTTGCCCCGAAAGACTTACAAAATAACTATCTCAATGACGCTCCCGTTGATTTTTATTGAAATGTTACAAAAATGGCTGAGGACAAGACGTGAAAGTTTAGGAAAAATTCAAGACTATTAATCCAAAACTTCTTTTCTTTATGGCTTCCGAAAAAGAAAAAAAATCCACACAAGTCTATTTCCTTATTATCTTTATTATACTTATCATTTCCAATGCGGATATGTGTGTATATATATATATATATATATATATATATATATATATATATATATATATTATATATATATATATATGTAGTATATATATATATATGTTTACATACTAAACCAATATACACACATGAATTTTAGCTAAATACTAAAAGGTATGCATTTGCATTCATCATATAAAATAATTAAGCTTAGATATGGATTTTTTTTTTACCAGGCTACCCAACTCATACAGGACACGTTACCTTTTTGGTTCAACAAATTGGCCCCATTTGTTGACTATTTTATTGCTTGGTCTAAACGACAAATTAAAACAAATAGTACTATGCATGTCCGATAATCTTTTTTTCCATTCAATGCAGGGTTTTGCAGACAGAAATTCGGTTGCAGTATGGGTAATTCACTTGGCTCAGCTGTGGTATATCAATATATGGGTTATTACAAAATCATAATAATAAGCCTCTTTAAGTCTAGTCATACGGCTTGGATGAGGTATGCGATGATACTTTGACTTTCTGGAATCTAATCTGAAAAGATCTTAACAAACTGAGCAATCTTGTGCAGAGGATTAATGTGAAAGTAGAATGGAAAAAAAATATCAGAATTCCTTTCCTGAAAACCTAACTCCTCGTGATGTTAACTGTCATTTCTCTCATTGTTTCGATATCTCCTTAAGGGATGGACTGCCAAGCAACTTATTCTCAAGCGCCCATTGGAACTGTTACCCATAATATAAAGCAAGCAACTTATTCTCGAGCGCCTTACGGAACTGTTACGGAACTGTTACTCTTAATATAAAGCAAGCAACTTATTCTCGAGCGCCTTACGGAACTGTTACGGAACTGTTACTCTTAATATAAAGCAAGCAACTTATTCTCGAGCGCCATACGGAACTGTTACCCTTAATATGGAGCAACAACTTATTCTCAAGCGCCCAATGGAACTGTTACCCGTCATATAAAACCAGCAACTTATTCTCGAGCGCCGTACGGAACTGTTACTCTTAATATAAAGCAAGTAACTTATTCTCGAGCGCCATACGGAACTGTTATAAAATAAAATAAAATAAAAAACCTCCTCCTAATGAGAGATCAAAAGACGCATACAAAAAAAATAAAAATCCCACATCTGGATATCACCAGGAAGATAAAGAAAGAGAAACTTCGAGGAAAGGCAAATGCTCCTGATTTCTATTGCGGTTTCTAACGTTTACGGATAAAGGTAACGCCCAAAGATATTAGCGTCTACAAGGCACCGTGTTAGGAATGCGATAAACATTACGCCATTTCACTGGAAAAAAAAAGCATCATACGAAAAATCGAGTACCAACAAATTTCTGCAATTTTCAATCTTAAAAGCAACACCAACCACATTAGAGTACTGGGTTTCAGAGGCCAGGTACTCTAACGGGGTTTAATTAAGCAGAAAGCAACTTGGGTCTGTCGCGAAGGTCAAGGGAATGAGATAAGATCGACCGAAACTCTCTGGATCCTATTTTGAAGATGGCCACTCCTTGTCCTCTTGGCTTAGCCAGACCTTTACGAGAGAGAGAGAGAGAGAGAGAGAGAGAGAGAGAGAGAGAGAGAGAGAGTCCAGCAAACAGATAAAAAGATGAATGCTGACCCTTGGACTTAAAACATATTCAGCAAAACATCATAATGTATATTGACCCGAAACGGTCCATCGTGAAAAAAAAATAAATGAAAGAAAACTAATATAATTAAATTAACAGCAAAGTTAAAGATTGGTTTATTGTGTGTGTGTGTGTGTGTGTGTGTGTGTGTGTGTGTGTGTGTGTGTATGTGTGTGTGTGTGTGTGAGAGAAGAGAGAGAGAGACTTGGTTTTGACAAAGATATAATAATAAAAAAAATGGGCTAACCAACAAGACGCTGACGTAAACATGTTCCATTCTAACGAAAGGAATTAATAATAAAAAAAAAAACTAAAAAAACCCTCGTCACGACCGAATATTTTCCTGTTCGACCCGTCAGGGAATATCAGGGAATCCCAGGAGCTCCCAGACGAGAGCTGCGTGAAAGTGCGCGGAATTTCCGAAGAGGCTTCTAGCCTTCTCCTCTCTCTGTGGAAATCTGCGGAATATTTGGTGGACATGGCAACGCACGGTTCCGCCTTCAGCCAATAACTGTACGTTCAATGAACGCTGGCGTGAACGTGTGTTTGACAGCGCTGAAGTATATTATGATATCACGATTACACACAATCATATATATTTATGCACACACACACACACACACATATATATATTTATTCACACACACACACAACAACAATATATATTAATATATAATAATATATCATATATATATATATTATATATATATATGTATATATACAGGTAGGAAAAATGAAAAAGACGAGAAATGTCGAGATCTTTTCATTTTTCCTCCGCGGCATTACCTTTATTTATACATCACGTTTTATATATTTCGTAGTCAAGTTATTCATATATATACGTATATACATATATATATATATATATATATATATATATATATATATATATATATATATATATATACGTGTTGTGTGTGTGTGTGTATTTGCAGTCGTTCACACACTCTCAAAGAAGGAAAGTTACACACATTCTTATGGTTTTTCCCATAGGAATGTTTGCTAATAATAATAATATGGGCACCGGACGGTAATTCAGTGGTGTACCCAGTGGCAATTCTTGGGTTCGCTTCCTAAGGGAACCAGAATGTTTCAGTCACGTTCCTTTAAATTTTCTTTGTTGAGTGTTGACCTCAACAGCGATTTAAGTAAATGATAATGAGTTGACTGTGGGGCGTATGGATAGCAATTCGTTCCCAAAAGAAATGTTGAGAATTTGGCCATTCAACTTATCCCAAAAGACTTGAAGGGAACTGGATTTACCCATCTTTTGAACCACCACCTTTACAGGAAAAGGAATGGTATAAAACTTAGGGCAGAGGCCAAGCACTGGGATCTATGAGGTCATTCAGAGCTGAAAGCTATGAAACGATTGTTAGAAGAGGGTGGAAAGAAAGATGGAAGAAAGAGAATATGCACGGAGGTACAGTAAAAAGGATTGCAGATAGCGATCGAAGGGACGCTGCTAAGTACCTTATGTAATGCCTACAGTGCACCGAGTTAGGTGTAGTGACAGCAATACTCCCTATGGGGACCACCTTTATAGGAGAAAGGAGTGCGGTGGGAAAATATAATTACTGATTTATTAAATTCTTCTAGCCTTACCAATATTATTTCACTGTTATCATAATGACTTATCGTACTTCCTCGCCTTCTTGCCCTTATTATTATTACCTCGCTAGTATCATCTCTTCCGTGGATTATCCTTATCATCGTTCTCTTATCATTAACATTATCATCTCGCTGACAATGCAATTGAGATTCCCTTATCATCGTCAGCATTATCTTTACCTATATAAGCATTATTATCATATTATCCTGATTATCTTTGCCATATTAGCATCGTTTTCTTATCATTATCATTTCAGTCCACTGTCTTACCCTATGGATGACTATTATCATGATCTGTTATCATCAGTATTTGACTCTTCCTCTTTTATCTTGCCTTTATCTTCACCCCATCCCATTTTCTTTTTCTATTTTTGGGGAAGGTCTAAATATCACGGAATCCATCCTATCGCCTTCGCATAAGGGGAAAATTGTAAACATTAATTATTTGCTTTCCTCTTTAACCACCTTCGCTTTTCATTATTAAATCTTCTATCACTGTTAAGTATTCTGCGTCTTCAAGTTATACATCAGCGTTCTAAATTTTTTTTTTTTTTACTGAATCAGGAAATTATTTATCCTCAAAACAAAATACAGGCTATTTTTCTGAATAGTTTACTTACATTTCGTAAGCGGAATTGCTGGGAACTGTAATTTGCATGGAACTCTTACGCATAAAAATCTTCACTATCTCTCAAAATGTTTATGTAACTCCACACTGGCGTTGTGCAAAATCGTTCACTGCCTCATTAAATACCTTATTGATATTATAATTGAAAATACCTACAAGGTAGTGATTATCTATCTTAAAAATATCTGCCCTTTTCGAAACTATATTCGGTTCTTCACAGAAAACAATAATGTCGGAGCAAAAATAATAATGAAGAATATGCTGATATTGACGGCGATGAGAGCAAACTACAATGGTAACGACAGTTGCAAAGGAAAATAAGGTAAATTTTCAATTAAACTCAAGTTCGTAAACAAAGGATAAAAGCGAATACATAACATGTAAGTTGACAAATCATTGTTTCTAATCTACATTTTTGATCTGTGCAAACTCTAAAATGCCAGTAACGCCGCCCCCACTTCCTCTTGGTATTCAGAGAGAGAGAGAGAGAGAGAGAGAGAGAGAGAGAGAGAGAGAGAGAGAGAGAGAATTATTTCTTCTTAAACTTACAGGGTCTTCTCACTTACTATTCTTATAGAGAGAGTAAGCGAGACAAATGAACTGGAAACATTCATTACCGATAAACTTCCACACTTTTCCGACGCATTACTGTACTTTGACGTAAAGACCTTCCTAAAGTGATTCATTAATTTCGCAAAACTATAAGCGTTACATAATAAGCACACTATATTATATTTTCTGAGGTCATTGCGCCCTAAGCCTGCTCACTCAGCTGAAGAGGAAGTGGTAAGTGAATATACTCCACTATATCGTTTAAATAAGTGAATGAGCAATGGTATTATTTTTGGAATTGTACGCTTTCTTCAAGTGGGTGTCATGCCCGAGAAGTGCAGTTCATGGCTTGCTTTTTCTAGGGCGCCAGTCCACGCAGCGTCTGCTAAGGGTATGGGGCTAGCAATCTCACCCCGCTCCCCCCCTCCCCCCAAAAAATTACTTCTTATGGAACCGAACGATCGTACCCTTAACGAGCCACACCTTCTATGGGGAAAAGACGTAGAGTAAAAACACACAAACATATACATATATATATATATATATATATATCCATATATAATATATATATATAATATATATAGATAATATATATTTACATCAGAAGTCCCAGATAGACGACAGTCTAAGAAACATGCTTTATTATGAAACGTTTCATGTTGCTTCAACACATCATCAGTCTGCAAATTAAAAGTATTTTTTTTATAATAAATGACAATATAAAAGCACAAATGATTACAAAAGTCAGCTAGAATAATAACAAGCACTACTAAACAAACAACCTACTTAACTACCCTTGAGTCATTATTGACCAAGTCACAAAAATTATAAAAATAAAACGATACGCATTACAAACAAACAAACAAACATATCGCTGTTGTGCTGTCTGGCTCTCAACGAGCGACATCCGGCGTTTCGCAAGATATTGCCAGCTTACGGCTTGATAAGTAAACGTGACGTCTTTATCGCGTACCGGCAAAACAAATTCCCCAAAAAATTTCTATAAAAAAACGACCTACGTCGAAAAAATTTCCAAAGCATCACTGAAATCTAGTCTGAAAGCCCAGAAAAAATACCGTTCATTGATAAATTCCCCAAATTTTTAGGAGCATTGGCTTTGTTCACGCAATAAAATACCGGTGCAACATCAGTTTCAACAGTCTGTCAGTTAAATCAAAATTCGAAGGAAACTAGGAAAGCTTTTGTCAAGTAAAACAAAATTTGCAAAAGACTAACCAAAATATTTTAAATTTCGCGACAGATTCACGTAATTCCTTTTAAAAAAAATCCAAATTATCAGAAAGATTACCGACATAAGGATAAGACAGTGGAGATAACTCTGATTTTGGGCCAGACGATATCCTGATTCAAAAGGAGCGACGTTCAGGAAGATTAAATAAAAGCGAAATTCAGATTTTCTTTAACTTGATAGACATTAAGAGTCAGCAAATGTCGCTGTTCAGCGAAAACTATTTACGATATGCGATTCGTGATGAAGTTATAAACAAGGTGACTTTAATGAAAACTGGAAATACAATAAAGGTTCCCCGTTAGATGTGAATTGTAAACATTTAGAAATATATTTCTGAATGAAATGTTATATTAATATTCAAAATAAATATCCACTGCAGTGCTATTAAACTAATCTACTGATTCGAAATTTTTTGTAGACCTATTATACCGAGAAGTATATTTTCTCTGCTATAATGTTAGGTTAGGCTCATACGGGTACATACTCATGCAAAAAGACTGCATTTAGAGCCAAAAAAATTTAATGCGCCTAAATAATTGTGCCAAGTCATTATGCTTTCCCGACTTTACGTTAGGTGGCTCTAGAACGAATATATATATATATATATATATATATATATATATATATTATATATAATATATATATTAACTTATATATATGTTATATATATATAATATAGATATATTATATAATATATATATACTATATATATATATTATATATATATTATACGTATACATAATGTTCTTCTACAGCCAACTGACGTAGTCATTCGGTAAAGCTTCAGTGGGAAGGAACCTTCATATATTTGCAAGTGGCAATTACAGGACTTTTTACTTCCGTTTTCCTACTTTTGATGTTCGTTAGCAGGATTCTAACCTACATCCAGAGTATCAATAATCGTATTTGTAACGAAATAATGTTAGGTCAGGCAAATGCGGCCATTGAATATTCGCATTATATCACTAAATGATTTGAACACTTCTTATCAGGTGTTTGTATGTATATGTATGTATGTATGCATGTAGTATACATATTCGCTTGGCTTAAACTTAAAGTTAACCCTAACCTGTCACCTATCCTAAGGAAGTCTTGGGATTCTCTTGTGAGATCAGCCCCCCCCCCCCCCCCCCCCCCCCCCCCCCACCCCCCCCCCCCCCCCCCCCCCCCCCCCCACCCCCCCCCCCCCCCCCCCCACCCCCCCCCCCCCCCCCCACAACCCTTCCGCGAGCTAGTCTCCTCTCACCTTTATTTGTCAACATTGCATGGATAAGTAATAGTATATACGTATATTACAATAATACTAATCAAGAGATGCGTTACATCTGCATCATTAAATGCTTCGGAAGAGTCCTTATCTGACCGAAGTTATAGCATAAAGACATGTGTGTATATATACACACACACACACACACACACACACACACATATATATATATATATATATATATAGTTTAATTTATATATAATATATATATATATATATATATATATATATATCACTCACCTTTCTTTATTACTATAACTTAGGTCAGATAAGGACATTCCGACTCATTTAGTGAAGCAAAAGTAACGCATCTCATTATTATCATTTATTATATTACAACAATGCCCTATAATGGCAGAGAACAAAATGAACGGGGCGGGGGGGGGGGGGGGTTGGGGGGGGGGGGGGAGGTGGGGGCTGGGGGGATCCGGGTGTGTTGTAAGGATTCCACACTACAAAGAATCCGAAGATTCCCTTAGTTTAGGGCAAACAGATAAGGGTTAATTTTAAGCTATAGCTAAGTGAAAATTAAATCTCTCTCGGTCTCTTGCTTGCTTTTTAATCATCTGGTAAAAGAATTATTGTTTACGTTGCATACACATGAAATAAAGAAACATTCGCAGCTAGTAGAAAAGAAACTGTGAATCCTACAAAAAAATCATCTGAATTTGCTGAAGGAACAAAGGATATACAAATACCGACTACCGTTACTCATGAAGTAGGAAAATGACATTTGCCAAATGCCGTTGCAGCCAATATTTTTTGTCCGCCTAATAGCCATAACAGGAAAGAATTGGCAGAACATTTAAACTTACTTTGATTAGGTTACATTATAGTACATTAATTTCTGAGCACCGATTTAACTGCCTGTTAGGTACTACATACAATGTAGCTACTATATCAGTTTTTTGCATAAAAGAAAGAGGTGTTCTTTCTACGCTGTCGCTACAAGAATTTCAACCCTTAGTCAATATTACCCAAGTCTTAATCATACCCATTTGTGAAAATGTAAACAAACATTCCCGCAGAAAAGTGAGCTGAGAAATATTCACAGGAGGGAAATGAGCATGAATCTTATCGACAAGCTGAAATATTCAAAATTGTCATTCAACCTTCCAGCCTCAAGTGTTTGAAAAACATTAAAGTTGAAAATCAGCTGGAAACCATTACAGAATTTCTGGACGTAGTCATTTTGAAGCAATAAGGTCTCAATACTGTAGATATACTGTAGTTTTCAAAACGAAAATCACGAGCAGCGTCCATAAGACTTTATTTAAAAGAGTCTATGATCAAAAACAAAGAAAACGAGAAGAGTAAGAAATAAAGAAAACGGTTTACGAGAAGCTATCAGACACTTCTTCAAGTTTTATAAACTAACCTTTTTGTTTCTCTTTATTTACTACACAGTTTAACAATACAAATGCTAAAAGAATTGAATTGAATAGAGAATTTAGGCGAGAGGCCAAGTACTGGGACCTTTGAGGTAATTAAGCGCTGAAACGGCAATTGACAGTAAAAGGTTTTAAAACTACAAAATTTCTAAATTATCAATGGCAGTCATTTTATAACAAATTAATATCTTTACTAGAAATCCCTTACAAGTTACTGAAATAAACATAACCTCACAGGTCTTTCAAGTTATCTAGCCTACAGCATTATTCTATTATCATTTCAAAATATTTCCATTATAAAACATCCTAAAACGCGGCCGTAATTAGGTAAAAACTGACTAAATCTAAATATGAAACTGCGGTATGTATTTTTCCTGTGTGATTAAATATATTCATAATCCACAACCTAGCATCAAAGAGGGTCTTTCATCATTCCAGCGTCCTTAAATTGGTTGAGCTAGTTAAAATAATCCCTGAATGAAATAGATGCACCATTAATGTTGGGAGGGTCTTATCAAGGGAATTTGCAATAAACTGTGGTGTGCCACAAGGGAAGAGGATTTCACCTTTGATTTTTGACTTTCTCAAAAAAAGAAAAAAAAAAATCTGAAAAATGAGGATGAAATTGAGAAGGTTTGCTGTAGCGACAGAAACTTAGCAGACTTACAATATGAAACTTATGTTAAAGAAAAGGAAAAAAAAAGAAAAAAAAAAGCAAATTTGTACGCTTGCTTACAGACAAAATTCAACACAAGGAGACGAAATCGTTCACGAGAAAATCATTCCATTTCTGTTGAGTCTCTCCTTGCTGCGAACAGAATTTACCACATTGCTGTTAGAAATTACAATAATTCCTTAAAGAGGACACCTGAAATAATTATTCAGCATAAACTGTGGTTGATCAAATTGGCACCATCTATTCTTTCTGTGTTTCTTATTACCTTATATTATTTCTTTCAAATGAACTCCATATTCTTTGGAAGCTTGAATTTCAAGTCAATGACCCCTATGGGTTTGTTCCATAATAATAATAATAATAATAATAATAATAATAATAATAATAATAATAATAATAATAATAATAATAATAATAATAATAATAATAATAATAAAGGGATAAAGCTACCAGATGGGAGCAACATCAAACACATAGATGAGACAGGATACAAATACCTGGGAATAATGGAAGGAGGAGATATAAAACACCAAGAGATGAAGGACACGATCAGGAAAGAATATATGCGAGACTCAAGGCGATACTCAAGTCAAAAACTCAACGCCGGAAATATGATAAAAGCCATAAACACATGGGCAGTGCAGTAATCAGATACAGCGCAAGAATAGTGGAATGGACGAAGGCAGAACCCCCCCAGAATAGATCGAAAAACAAGGAAACAAATGACAATACACAAGGGACTACACCAAGAGCAATACGGACAGACTATACTAACACGAAAGGAAGGAGGGAGAGGACTACTAAGTATAGAGGACTGCGTCAACATTGAAAACAGAGCACTGGGGCAATATCTGAAAACCAGTGAAGACGAGTGGCTAAAGAGTGCATGGGAAGAAGGACTAATAAAAGTAGACGAAGACCCAGAAATATACAGAGACAGGAGAAAGACCAGAAAGAACAGAGGACTGGCACAACAAAACCAATGCACGGACAATACATGAGACAGACTAAAGAACTAGCCAGCGATGACAATTGTGGCAATGGCTACAGAGGGGAGAGCTAAAGAAGGAAACTGAAGGAATGATAACAGCGGCACAAGATCAGGCCCTAAGAACCAGATATGTTCAAAGTACGATAGACGGAAATAACATCTCTCCCATATGAAACCATAAACCACATAGCAAGTGAATGCCCGGCACTTGCACAGAACCAGTACAAAAAAGAGGCATGATTCAGTGGCAAAAGCCTCCACTGGAGCCTGTGCAAGAAACATCAGCTACCTTGCAGTAATAAGTGGTACGAGCACCAACCTGAGGGAGTGATAGAAAACGATCAGGCAAAGATCCTCTGGGACTATGGTATCAGAACGGATAGGGTGATACGTGCAAATAGACCAGACGTGACGTTGATTGACAAGTCAAGAAGAAAGTATCACTCATTGATGTCGCAATACCATGGGACACCAGAGTTGAAGAGAAAGAGAGGGAAAAAATGGATAAGTATCAAGATCTGAAAATAGAAATAAGAAGGATATGGGATATGCCAGTGGAAATCGTACCCATAATCATAGGAGCACTAGGCACGATCCCAAGATCCCTGAAAAGGAATCTAGAAAAACTAGAGGCTGAAGTAGCTCCAGTGCTCATGCAGAAGAGTGTGATCCTAGAAACGGCACACATAGTAGAAAAGTGATGGA
>NC_061088.1:18523958-18638958 GCF_015104395.2 Macrobrachium nipponense | reverse complement strand
CACACACAAACATACATATACACACACATGTATTTCATATATATATATATGTATATATATATATATATATATATTATATTATATATATATATGTATATATAAAATTATATATCAGTATTGCTCATTCTTAACAGAAACAATGAAACCCATTTGCCACAAAGATTGAGTTATTTTTCTCTCTTCTTTCTAAATACAGGGCAGTCTAGACAACACTGACACTTTCTGTCAGTCTTTTTTTATGTCAGTTTCATACATCCATGGATTTCTCGTCCAGACACGATTTTCACACACGAATGATGTCTTTCGAGCTGATATACTTCTTGAACTGTAGGTACATACGTATACATACATACACACACACACACCACACACACACATATATATATATATATAGATATATATATATATATATTAATGTTATGTATATATATACACATACATAAAGCAGCTATTCATCTTTCTGCTGGGAAGGGACATAAAATTTTATTTTAGGCTCAGATGATATAAAGTGCACATTTCCAAGAGATGTGAGAAGTATTTTATTGCTATATTACACACACACACACACACACATATATATATATGTAAAATATAGCATACTGCAGTCTGCAATTCCACGAGAAAAATACTTTTACACCAAGCAGCCTTGATCTCTATCATCTATATAAAAGCAGATAAAACTATTCGGTCGTAGCCTCAGTTCTTACAATTCGCTAATTCGCCCACCAGGCAACGTCCATTGTTACGAAAGCTCTGCTGCTGCACGCCAGTACGTATTACAATAACGGACCACTTTCGTGCATCATAATATAGATATTGAAACTGTCAATTAATTGATATCTATCCAACGTGAAAGAGATCTAGTACTGACAAACATACTGGTTTGGGAGACAGCTTTTATTAGGAGAAAATTGATTGGACGCAGAGGTATTGAAATGTGAAGAGGAGGGAGGTTAAGGTCCAAGAGTTAGGAAGGAAAAAAAAAAAAAAAAGTTTTCTAGCTGGGCGAGGCTTGGGGCAAACTGGTGAGTACCTGGCCCGAGCTGTTTCATTGGCTACAAAAAAAAAAAACTTTCTCTCATTTCACTGACAGATACAGTATCTTTACGTCAGGTGTGAAAGTACATGGATACTTTATAATTTTTGTCATACTCTTTTTTTTTTTCTGTCTTTCTTTTTAAAGCAGTTGGCATCTGAGGGTAGAGCGTTCTGGTTCTCAGCAAGAAGTTTCTGGGGATGAGGTTGCTAGCCTCATGCAAGCACGCACACACAAAAATATGTCTATATGTATACATGCATACACTTGTGTGTGCGTGGGATTATAACCACACTGACCTGTGATTCATGTATGCAAATGTACCACAGGAAAAATTAAACACTGGGAGCAAATCCTGGCCAGGTTTTTCGTCTTTTATCTTAAACATTTTTATATATATATATATAAATATATATTAATATATATATATATTTTAGTATATATATATATTAAATATATATAGATTTTAACATATACATAACGACATATATATATAATATATTTATATTATATATATATGATATATATATCATATAATATATCTATTATTATATATAATATATATATATATATATATATTTTTATATGAATAAATATAAACATTTATAATATATATATATATTATTATAATACTAAAAATATATAATATATATATATATATATCTATATATATATATATATATATATATATATATATATATATATTATTAGACGGACATTATAAATCGACAGGTGGGAAGCATCTCAGGTCGGTAACCCTTATTCCAAATCTGTTTATCTTTGTTGGCCTTAAACTTCTTGCTCTCGTCCCATTTCAGTTACATCTTGTAATCCATATATTTTCTTGTAAGTTCATTTTTCTTGTAAGTTAATGGATCGAATTTATGCCTCGACTGATACAGGTATTCATATTCTCAAAAACGCTTTCGCTAATTAAGCTGGGCTTTAAATGTTTTTTTTTCTAGTTTTATTCTCTTTTCCAATGACTTTACAGTTTGACCAATATAAAAATTGTCACAGGACTTGCATGGGATTTGATAAACATATCCTCTAGCATAGCTGGGAATGTTCTTTATTAATGTTAGTTTCACTGTAATATTCTTCTTAAATGCTACATTAAAACCAAGTCTGAAGCCGAGGGATATATCTTTGAAATTATTACTATACTGTAGTACAAGGAGGTTTTTTTGTTTTGTAAGGTTCTCTGTTTTTATAAAAAGTCTGTTTTGCCTCTTAGTGAATTGTTTAAATTTTAATACAAAATCAAAATATCTTAATTTCTTGCCTGTATTCCTGGATTAAAAATGTATATGGGGCATAAAATTGGTGGGTTTTCTGTAAACACTTTTTAAACCCATTATTACTTCTAGGAATTACTGGTTGGTTATTTATGATTATTTATTTTCCTTTGAAACGTGACCTACTTGTTGCTCTGTTACATCTCAGTAAACCTTTATCTCATTTTTTTTTTCGTAACTGGACTACTTTCCTTATTAGGACCATTGCGCTTACTGCATTCTGCTTTTCCAACTAGGATTGCAGCTCGTCTTGTGATAATAAAAAATGTCTAATTTGATTTAGTGGTCTCTTGGATGTTCATTAGTGTTACTGGACTGTTGACGGTAATTAGAATTGTCTGCGGTTGGTAACTAGATTAGTGATCTGGGTAATAATTTTTTAGTAGCTAGTAATTGGGTAATTAAAATGACTGGTCTATTACTGAGAATTAATTCAATGGTCTCTCGACAGGTCATCAGGACTGGCTGTCTGTTGGTCAAGAATTTGAATGATCGGTCCTTCATGAGGTATCGCGGGTTCGTGTCTCCCCAGGGCGATGAAAAATCATTGGGTCTGTATCATGATCAGTTACTGCAGCAGAGTGGTGTCCGCGGGAGGTTGAAAGCAAAATTCTTTGGAAGCTTGAATATCAAGTTAATGGCCGCTGTGTGTTTGTTCCACGTGAATAGGTTTCATCTATTGAAATGATAAGTAATAAGTGGTACGAACACACACCTGAAGGAGTGATAAAAATCGATCAGGCAAAGATCTTCTGGGGCTAAGGTATAAGAACAGATAGGGTGATGCGTGCCAATAGACCAGACGTGACATTCATTAACAAAATCAAGAAGAAAGTATCACTCATTGATGTCGCGATACCATGGGACACCATAGTGGAAGAGAAAGAGAGAAAAGATTGATAAGTATCAGGACCTGAAAATAGAAATAAGAGGGATATGGGATATGCCAGTTGAAATTGTACCCATAATCATAGGAACACTAGGCCCGATCCTAAGATCCCTGAAAAGAAACTTAGAAAAACTAGATGCCGAAATAGCTCCAGGACTCATGCTCCTAGAAACAACACACACAGTAAGAAAAGTGATGGACTCCTAAGGAGGCAGGATGCAACCCGGAACCCCACACTACAAAAACTACCCAGTCGAATAGGATGACTGTGATAGACTAATAATAATGATAAATATTTATTGACAAGTTCAGAACTGTTTTTGCTCTTAGTTCATAAATTAAACTGAAGGAATACTGAATGAGAAACAGAAAATTATGGCTATCTGGCTACGGAATATAACTGGAAACATGTTCCAATAAGCTCGGCCAACCTCACTGGAGAGAGAAGGTTTGAAAGCGGTGAAGGAGATACGAGGAGGACAGAGAAATATTAGATGGCATAATTTTCATGCGACCATGAGCATTAATGCTCGATGTAATTATTGGTAACAGGAGTAACACGTGTCTCAAATGCCAAGGTTAAGCTAGGATCTAAGTTGACGTCATACCCGGGAATAAGCCCAAAAGTAGCCAATTTTCTATTAAGAAGTCAAAAGAGCCTGATCCCACACAAGCAAGAGGTCACATGATAAAAAAAAAAATATAAATAAAACGCTTCATTAATGAGACCGTCCATTGGTAATGTTTGTGTTTGTTTAGTTATCTATTCCAGAGCGCTAGGAAAAAAAAGCTTTGGTTTTATGTTTATCATCAGTGTTCTTAAATGATTAAACAAACAACGTGTTTTACTAAACGAATTTGTATTTAACAATACGGCTGCAAGTTAAATTCCAGTCTTTCAATACGAGCGAAGCATAAATCTAACCATAAAAAGTAAATAAATCGATGTCACTCGATTATATGGTAACTTGGATGAAAAACGTCTGTTAAGTAAGTAATGTATTAGTAAAGTATTTTTCTAGATCAAATATCAACTGTTTCAAATAAAGTTACTTAAATTTAAAACCTAAATGAAAAGAAAGACCGAGTGAGCGTTGTGCACAACATTCGTTTTCCTCAAAGAAAATGAAATGTTTGTGATGTGTAACTACTCCTGGTCTCTGAACAGATAACGGGGAGTAGGGTATGGCAAGGAACTCCTTTTTTTTTTTTTTTTTTTTTTTTTTTGCCGGGTTCACTCTGGTCCTTTGACCACGAAATGTACCCATTCTTTTTACTCGGATGTACTCTGTGCACATTACGATTCTAAATGAGGGGGGGCGAATCCTTTAGTTGGACTCCTAATGAGGGCAAAATTATCTTTACAGTGGCATCTTTCATCCTCCTCTCAGATTTATTGATTCGTCTCACTCCTGCGTGATGATACTTGCATAGTTCGGCTTCGCCCAGGCAATCTTCTCTGGGTACTAAAAAATACTGGATACAAAAAGTTTCAGTTATTATCTCATTTCTAACTCGAAGCGCTACTGTGCTCTCATTGGTAGCTAGGATTATTTCTATACTTTCTCCGTTCTAAGCTTGACGGGTGCAGCTTAAGTGAGATTGACAGATGAAGCTGATTTACGGAATTTGGCTCAAATACTAAGGTGGATGTTAGGCCTAGGCTTCACAATATTGTGCATCGCATATCTCATGAAACCTACGGGACTAGGACCAATGCTTATGAGAGAGAGAGAGAGAGAGAGAGAGAGAGAGAGAGAGAGAGAGAGAGAGAGAGAGAGAGAGAGAGAGAGGACGATTGCGCAGCGTGTCGATAATAGTTATAGAAAGTGCGAAAGCAATTTCTCAAATTGCTGTAGGAAGTGGTATCAGAGCTGAAGCCTAATCACCATCATTGACCGCTTCATTATTGCTAATAACAAATGACTGAAAAATAGTTGTCTACCTGACCCTTTTTTTCTTTTTTCAGCAATTCATAATTCGTTTGTACCTTTACTTTGGATATAAGAATGACTTCGTATATTTTCTAACTTCTAACATCAAGGCTGGGTTTTTAATTTTTCCAGAGCAACTGGTTTGGAGGATGAAAGGATTGCCAACCTTTCCAGAGGCTAAAAGGACTGCCAACCTTTCCAGAGGATGAAAGGATTGCCAACCTTTCCAGAGGATGGAAGGCTTGCCAACCTTACAGGGAAACCATTTTTTTAAAAAAGGAATTATCAACTTTCCAAAATAATGGTAAAATTTCATGTAACTTGGCATGGCTGCCAACCATTGTAAAGGTTGGAAGGCTACAAACCTTACCGGTAGGAATATATAGGGGCTACAAAATATCTTTTCTTATATGATGGAAAGGCAACCTGTCTTTCCTGGGAGAAATATGAAAGATTTCTTAGCCTTTTCACAAGATCGAAAGGGATCCTAACCTTTCAAGAGAATGGAAAGGTTAAGACCCTCTACTGAAAGAAGATGGAAAGGCTGCCAAGTTTTCCACAGGATGGGAGGGTTACTACCCTTTCCATTAAATGTTATCGGCGTGTAAGAGAAACATCACAAAACATAAGAATAATAAAGGTATATTATAAACGACGGCTTAATGATATCCTGGCGGGGATCATTCCGCAATTTTCTGTAAGTGACATGAAATACTGTCGTCGACTTACCACTTAAATATGCGATAATTTTTTTTTTTTTTTTTAAGAAAGTCGCTTACCTCTGTTAGCACAACTTTACATCATCCAATTTATGTTTATTTGTGTATCATAATGACGAGATATATTTTTTATATTATATATTCCATCACTAGATTTCCATTTATTATTACTGAATTGAAGAACATATCACAAAACAATGACTGAACTTGTATATGTTTCATCAAGCATTTCTTTCACCAATTCTAAATTAATAATAAAAAACATTAATAATTGAAATATTAATATAAATATCTTTTCTAAAATAACAATAGAGCAAAAAAGTTAAATTATAACACGCAAATTATGGCAAAATCATAGAAGGTAAAGTTATATAAAAAAAGAATATTTTACATGAATAAATACATACCATTGGAACTTAGTATAATAAGATTTGCTAAGAATTGAAACAGCAAATAATGATGAAAAAACATCTTAATAGGAACCAATAATTCGCTTGGAATTCGAAGGCTAACAGCAACTAAATGGTCTTACAACCCCATCGACCTCTGACTCCAAAATCACTTAAATGTTAGTCATCTGATTGGAGCAAATTTAATTTAATTTCTGATCTGGTAGACCCATCCATCAATAAATTCATTATTCATACATATATTATATCTCAGACAACATGTACAGAATCCCCCTATTATAACTTAGGCGAATAGTTGATATATTTATTATAATAGCAGGCGCAAGGTTCTCCTTTGTTTCAACGTATCTAGAGAATTAAAGAATGCTTATTATCGAAACAACTACTGGAGGAATCATAAGATTGAATGAATCATTATCAACGTCGAAAGATATATTCATTCCTCCATTTCCTTTCCGAAGCAATCTAATGACTAGTGTTCTTTTGTATTTCGCAACCTCGTCGATTTTGAAATACAAATCAGGTGGAAGCTACTACTTGTAGGTAATTTCACACACGCATGCACGCAGGAGAACACACACACACACATATATATATATTAATATATGTATATAATATATATATATATATATATATATATATATATATATATATATATATATTACACGAGTTTCCATGGTTTTTACTAGTAATAACCAATATGCCCTATAAAGTTCTCTTCTCCTCCTACTTACTTACTTATAATATATATATATATATATATATATATATATATATATATGATATATATATATATATATATAAGAGGGGGAATGGCTAATAATATGTTTAAAGTGTCATATAATGATAGTGAAGTCACATAGCTCTCCTCGCTTAGAGACAAGAGGTGGTGCAGGACAAGTTCACTTGGAGAAAAAGGTATTTGCTGAACAAGCAACTTGACTCAGAGATCATTCCCCCGTTCGTGAGGCATGTGCGTTCGTTTGTACGCGTATGACAGGCCTACTAGTTCAGGGTACTTGTGGAAGACGCTTTCTTTGAGACGAACGAGAATAGATCAAGTGGTTGCTCCGAGTGTCGGGAGAAAACGCCCATCGAAAAGGTAGGACACATTCTATAAAAAACTTTGAAAAACTGTTACATTTTGAAAAGAGAGAGAAATGTGAAATACTCTCTTTACGTGAATACTTTGAAAAGAGTGATGTGGGGGATGTCTCTATACCTATTATCTTTATTACAGATGGGTCCAATTCCATGGTTGATTAGAAACGGGATTCTCTAACCTGACTAATACGAGACACGTTATGACATTTTTGGGTTTGGGAGTATAACCTTAGTCAGGAGGGTAGAATGTTATCTTATTGGTTTCTTTATGGGTAGATTTGGGTGTTTATGCCATTATGACTTGTTAATAATTTTGTTCTATGTTATAACCAATTGCTTTGGGAAGTAAATAGTATTTTTCTATATTTACGCAGTCTTAATAAGCCTCGTGACATCTTACAGACAGGGCACCGTTGGCAACAGGTAAGAGTTCCCAGTTTGTGTAGTTTAGGGAATAAGGAGGGGTGAAACACATATATATATATATATATATATATAATATACATATTACATATATATATACACGCTTGCCACTGCAAATCCTTGAATCCGAAACGAAGAGCAAATGATGAAAACCCATCTTCCAGTGAGGAGAATCGAATTTGCGCAAACTGGGTATGGAATGAGGTTACGTTAAACAATTTGGTCACGATAAAAGATAGAATTCGATTCCAGCTCATATACTATATGCACGTATTTGTCGATTTCTCGAACTCAATTCAGTTTGCTTGAGCTGAATTTGACTCATCATCATCATCATCATTCTTGTAACAGTGTTTCAGTTTATTGTATGTATGTATGTATGTATGTATTGTATGTATGTAAGTATTCATACATATATAGTAAATAAAACATCGTAAGACGCCTGAACGGACCTAACTCACTTATATTACCTCCAAGGGGCTTTGTGAAGAAGAAAAAAAAAAAAGGGCGGTGGGTGATGCGAGAGAGAGGATAATGAGCTAAAATAGGAACGTTATTGTGATAAGAGAAAACGTTTGCAGTACACAATTCGGAATTATCTTTTTGCTTTTGTTTTTCTTTAATACATCCTTAATCAAAACATACTCTGACGCAGAATAGAAAATAAAAAGTACACTTAATTCTACGCAACAGTAATGAAAACTAAATAATAATAATAATAATAATAATAATAATAATAATAATAATAATAATAATAATAATAATACTTTATTAAAAGTAATGGCTACTTCAGCAGCATTACACTTGTAGAGATTCTTCTCTATTTTGCGAATAGCGGCTTTTTCAGTGCTACTTAAACAGGCCAGTAGAGCGCCTATAGAGGTCATGGTAAAATACAGGGTCAAAATAGGTGTATATATTTGAATTTTACAGATAAACTATGATACCATAGTCATCAAAGTCATTAACGATTCTCTCTCTCTCTCTCTCTCTCTCTCTCTATCTCTCTCTCTCTCTCTCTCTTTCTTAAAGCGAGCTTTCGTCTGGAGCTGCCAGACATCCTCGGCTGGGAAGCTGAGGGTGGACTGATCTTGGTGCGGTGTCCGTCCTCCTTATATCTTGTGGTTGTTACAGCAAGGGGTCTGCCCCATGCTTGTCTCCTATTGGCTGGTGGCGGTGAGTCTTGTTTTCATTGGCTGCCTGAGCCAGGTCTCAAGCCACTTTCCTCGAACCGATGGTTGCGTTGCAGCATATCCTGCAGCCGCCTGGACCTCCTAAGCGGCGCTGTAACATTGATGGGCGTTGCGCTACGCTGTGGGACGTCACGGCTACTTTGATTTCCATCGGCTGCAGGAGTACCATCGTTCGGGGCGTTGTCATCCATAGAGTTGTCATGATCGGTGGTGTCATTGTTAGTGGCAGGTCTTCTCATACTCGTAGGGAGGAGAAATTCTTCCTGCGTCGTATTCAGTGAAGGTTTTATTTGCTGGATGAGGAGCGCCTCCAGCAGGCGCAACCGACGGGCTCAGGGGCCTTCCCGATGATCTTCGTGTTCTTTATGATGACATCTCGGGAGATGGCCTCGTGATGTTTGGTGCGGGCGTGATTCTTTATAGCCCCTCTTGGGCGTGGCACGAGAGTCTCTTCGACAGTCGCATGGTAGTCATACCTACGTAGGCGCCGCTGCATTCGCGGACTGGGCATGTATACTGGTACACTACATGCGTCTGCTTCAGGGTTCTCGTACCTGTGGAGAGGGGTTTATTTTTCATAATAAGATCGCGCGTCCTCCGATTCTGGTAATATATGATTAAGTCGATATTCTTGGTGTCGTCAGTCGGGGATACATTTATCAGAAATAATTTCTTGATGGCGTCCTCTTCTTCACGGTAATGGGAACTCATGAAGGCTTTGTAGTACAGCTTGATATTATCCTGGGGGCGGGGCTGCGGGCTCTCACTACCGTACCATTTCTCCAGGGCTGTGCGGACTTCCTTGCTGATTAATTTATTGAGTACCCGTTATTCACAAGTACTTGGGAGGCGCGGTCGAGTTCCTGGTGAGTGTCCTGCCAGGTCGACCGTACGAGAACCCCTGAAGCAGACGCATGTAGTGTACCAGTATACATGCCCAGTCCGCGAATGCAGCGGCGCCTACGTAGGTATGACTACCATGCGACTGTCGAAGAGACTCTCGTGCCACGCCCAAGAGGGGGCTATAAAGAATCACGCCCGCACCAAACATCACGAGGCCATCTCCCGAGATGTCATCATAAAGAACACGAAGATCATCGGGAAGGCCCCTGATGCCCGTCGGTTGCGCCTGCTGGAGGCGCTCCTCATCCAGCAAATAAAACCTTCACTGAATACGACGCAGGAAGAATTTCTCCTCCCTACGAATATGAGAAGACCTGCCACTAACAATGACACCACCGATCATGACAACTCTATGACAACGCCCCGACGAGGTACTCCTGCAGCCGATGGAAATCAAAGTAGCCGTGACGTCCCACAGCGTAGCGCAACGCCCATCAATGTTACAGCGCCGCTTAGGAGGTCCAGGCGGCTGCAGGATATGCTGCAACGCAACCATCGGTTCGAGGAAAGTGGCTTGAGACCTGGCTCAGGCAGCCAATGAAAACAAGACTCACCGCCACCAGCCAATAGGAGACAAGCATGGGGCAGACCCCTTGCTGTCAACCACAGATATAAGGAGGACGGACACCGCACCAAGATCAGTCCACCCTCAGCTTCCCAGCCCGAGGATGTCTGGCAGCTCCAGACGAAAGCTCGCTTTAAGAAAGAGAGAGAGAGAGAGAGAGAGAGAGAGAGAGAGAGAGAGAGAGAGAGAGAGAGAGAGAATCGTTAATGACTTTGATGACTATGGTATCATAGTTTATCTGTAAAATTCAAATATATACACCTATTTTGACCCTGTATTTTACCATGACCTCTATAGGCGCTCTACTGGCCTGTTTAAGTAGCACTGAAAAAGCCGCTATTCGCAAAATAGAGAAGAATCTCTACAAGTGTAATGCTGCTGAAGTAGCCATTACTTTTAATAAAGTATGCTTGAGAGAGGGTCTGCTTCCTAAGTACAATAATAATAATAATAATAATAATAATAATAATAATAATAATAATAATAATAATAATAATAATAATAATAATAATGCGAAACAACAGCAATAAAAAAAATCCAGATCACACTCTGACGTCAGAGAACAAAAGAAAATCAGACCCAACATACTCCAATGTCATGCGAATGAAAAAATATAAAAAATAAATAGGAGCTAATACATACTTCAAAGTCAAGCGACTATGAAAAAGTGACACCTCAATATGATCTATCATAGCAGACCCGAAAAGCGTATCATTATCATTATTAGTTACAAAGCTGCATCTCTAATCGGAAATGCAAGGTGCTAAAAGCTCAAGGGCTCCAGTAGAGAAAGGAGCCCAGCACGGAAAAAGAAATTGGAAAGTCAAGAATTAACTAAAGAAGAAAATAAAAAAGCAGATGAAATAAAACGATTAACACCACAAAACGATTAACATCACGAAATAGGAATCCTGTGAATTTGTTCAATAACAAGCATTAATGTTCACATAGTTGGAACTTCTGAAGTTCTAACGATTCAACTAACTGATCCGAGGGATCATTCTAAAATTTGGTCACAACTGAATGAACTTCCTGGAAATCGAATGGCATTAAACCCCACAAAAGGAAATGAATAACAGTTAGAATTAACCGCAAGTGGATGGTACAGGCGAGGAATACAAGATTTAATAGAAATCAAGTTTCTATTCAACAACTTTCGAGGAGAATAATATTCAAAGTACGGCAGAATAAGAATGATTAAAATTTTCCCCCAAGATAGACAAGCCTGCAAAACCCTTCAAAGATTTTCATTTAATATTTTTCCGAATTTGCGGTCGGGAATGACACCTAGATTTTTAAATGAGTTGCATGAATTTAAAGAAATACTGTCAATATAGAATTAAGAAACATTGCCCCCCCCCCAAAAAAAAAAAAAAAAAAATAGAAGGGTTGGGGGGACGGGGTATCCAATTTTCTAGATTTACATATAATCATACTTTTGCTGAGGTTCAGCTCATTACCCATAATTTGGACAATGCGCTAATTTTAGCCAAAGTTCTTCATCATTAACTTGCAACCACAGGTCTGCAATCAGGAGACGGGATTAATGCAAATAATGCAACAAAATCTGCATAAGAAGCCGACTCGTTTTCTAAGCAAAACCATTTATCATGTGTATACAATATAAATACAAGTGGCCCAAGCACACTTCCATGAACTCCAGAAGTAATATTCTGCAGTTACCAGGGTGCCTGTCTACAATTATTCTCTGCGTTCTATCAGTTAAAAAAATTCGGTGTTAAAGCTAAGACACACTCTTCCAACTCCTATCTGTCCAGGTTTACAAATCAGGGTATCATGATTAAAGCGGACAAAGCAAGCACTAAAGTCAAGACCAATCACACGAACTTCATGACCGGAATACTGGGATTTCTGTACTACACTTGCAACTACAAGAGGTGCATCGCAAGCACCATGCTCTCACGAAAGTCATTGTAAACGTATGGCTCTTAACCTTTTTATTACCATGCCCTCACGCCCTCTCTAAAGGGCCCCATACACTGAACGATTGTCTGAACGAATGTCTGTATCGTTCGCAAAAACACTGTGTATGGGCTTGTCTGAACGCAAAAGTGGTCGGAGCTTCGTGTCTGAACGACCTCAGCGGGAATCTTAGTCACGACCTGGTTGCTGGCTTGGGATTTAAGTCTGTCATACACAGATCGTTCAATGTATGGGTTTGTCTGCCAATATAAAGCTATCGCGCGCGTCTCTTCTAGAGATGATCACATGTCTTCTTGAGACAAAATCTTTGTTTAGACTGGAATCTGTGCGGAGATCGTTCATACTGTATGAATAGTATGTGTGTGTGCGTCGATAACGACAATCGTTCAGACAGTCGTTCAGACAATCGTTCAGTGTATGGGGGGCCTTAAGAGTTGATCCTTTCTTTCGCGCCCCCCTTGCATCTATGAGTAAAATTCCCTCCCAGATTAAAAAATGAGAAAGAGAAGGGGTTTCGAGGGCTAGGAAGGGAGGTCAATCATTACAAACCATGGTCAGCCCAGCGAGCCTAACTAGAGTAGTACGTAGACTCTAGGAAAGTAACGTTATAAGGCGATATTTTTGCATTTTTTTTCATCAACTTCTGAATATGAGTTCCTCACTCTTGTTAAGAGAATAACGAATATAATTAGAGAATTTGTTTTTCATTTTTCCCTAGGGCTCGCGCCTCCCCCTGGAAATTGCTGACGGCCCCCCGGTTAAGAACCACTGCTGTGAACAGATAAGGGAGCCTATTGGCAGCCCGTCTGACATTCAGACATTTTGCCAACAGACTCTAGAAACTTTAAATGATATTGATATTAAGAAATTGAGCGGCAATCGGCAACGCATGAGTTATCAGATCTATTTTTGACAAATGACGTAACGTTTCCAACACCTCTCCAACATGTGCGAAAAGAACCCCTTCTGGTTAACTAACGAGAAATAACAGACAACAGTTTAAATAATAAGCAGTCTTTATTAGAAAAAAGCAAATACGCCATTAGGATCTATATCTCCCTACGCATCAAGGCCAGGTCACAGAATCTTAATGTCAGCGTAGCCTCAGGAAAACACGAATGAGGCACAGTGAGTTTCACATTTCTCTTGCTTGCTGTCTCATATACTTCACCAAAAACCGGCTAAAGGTTCTGAGAAGTAAAAGAATAAGAAATCGAGAATATATAAATGATGGAGCAAGATAATCAAGTTATGCATGAACAAATGTACAGTCCCAGGTATAACCTACCAGTTCTGAGAAGGAAATATAGTAGAAAATATAATAGCGACGTTTTCCAATGAATTTTGGCAAAGCTTCGAGCTGTCTTCGTCATTTGCATTTTTCTTCAAGGTAGTTGTGATTCTAAACAGATCATCAGGATATGCTGTCAATCTCATAAACGCATGAATGTGAAGGTTAATGATCATCCTCTAATTTTATGACGCTCTCTCAAAACGCCATAACAGCCACTTACTACTATTACAATCTAATTAGTTCCAGACTAATGAGTTCTTTCTCCGACCGCTAATATTTCACCTATAAGTTTTTTATGCTCTCCATCATGGTGGACAGCGTTTTCTTTAGCAACTCACGCTCCAAGAGAAATCGTATTCGTCTGGCCATATCCATTCCATCAAATCGGGCTTCAGGCAGAGGCCTTTCCTTCCAGGTCATGAGGTTTCCAGCGGAAACACCTTCTCCTTTCCAATCAGGTTTCAAATGAAAAGTTTCTTAATGTAATCCGGTTTACACTGGACGCATTTTCAAACGAATATATCACTGGTGCAGTGGTTAGTGTTGTGGAGCATGCCACTCAGATGTCGAGGGTTTGCGTCTCCGCCAGGGTGATGAAAAATCATTGGCTCTGTATCATGATCAGTTACTGCTGCAGTGTGGGGTCTGCGGTGGGATGTTGAAACCAACATTATTTGGAAGCTCAAATTTCAAGTCAATGGTTCCTGCGCGCTTGTTCTACATGAACAGGTTTCATCTACTGCAGCAATAATAATAATAATAATAATAATAATAATAATAATAATAATAATAATAATAATAATAATAATAATAATAGTTAATCGAGTATGAAGCTTAGGTTTCCTCTGATTAACTAGGTTTGAAGGTAGGTCTCTTCTAGTAAGTTAGGTTCTAGATCTCGAATAACTTCCTTAAATGAGTTAATTCGTGAATCAGTATCCATGTAAACAGATTTTCCTGTGATGGAAAACACTTCAGGAAAAATATCTTGAAATTGCTTAACATTTTTATTTCTAAAACATGCAGTAATTCAGTTGTATCCTACTGTTTAAATGCCTATAAACTACGACCCAGTTAAAAGTGGCTTTCGTTGTTTTCCTCATTAATCCTTCTTGTGATAAAACGCCTATCCCTTGATAATCAATACTGGATTATAGGAATTTCAAAGTGTTGGAATTTCTGCTTTTTGTGTGATTACTCACTTTCAAAGGTCAGGGTCATATTTTTGAGGGCTCTAGTGAAGGGCTTTATTCTCACCAGTTTTCAGGAACTGTTTTTCTTTTAATAATGATACACACCTTCATGTCTTTAGTTTATTACAGGTGATTAATAAAACTTTTACTTCTTTTATAAAAATTC
Source organism: Macrobrachium nipponense (assembly GCF_015104395.2). Lineage (NCBI taxonomy): Eukaryota > Metazoa > Arthropoda > Malacostraca > Decapoda > Palaemonidae > Macrobrachium > Macrobrachium nipponense. The sequence goes on along the minus strand of NC_061088.1, from coordinate 18,623,887 downwards.
TCTCTGGTTTATTACAGGTGATTAATAAAACTCTTACTTCTTTTATAAAAATTCTCTTTGGTTTATTACAACCGATTAATAAATAGGTTACTTCTTTTTTGAAAATTCTCTTTGTTTTATTGCAGCTGATTAATAAAAACTTTACTCCTTTTATAAAAATTCTCTTTGGTTTATTACAACTGATTAATAAAACTCTTACTTCTTATATAAAAATTCTCTTTGGTTTATTACAACTGATTAATAAAAATGTTACGTCTTTTATAAAAATTCTCTTTGGTTTATTACATGTGATTAATAAAAATTTTACTTCTTTTGTAAAAATTCTCTTTGGTTTTTACATGTGATTAATAAAACTTTTACTTCTTTTATAAAAATTCTCTTTGGTTTATTACAAGTGATTAATAAAATTTTTACTTCCTTTATAAAAATTTCCAAGTACATTTTCTTCTGTCAAATTACATTTCACTTATAATATACCAAATTCTATGTAATCGCCCTTTCTTGTTAACCATCAAACGAACCGTATTCAATCAAATAATTTTCCATCAGCTTCAGATATATAGATTGATATGAAGGAACATGAGTTTTGATTATTAATTATTGGCACAATTACTATTAGAATCTCGTCCTTCTCCTGGTTAAATCAATTTCCCCACTTGAAGTAGAGTAAATTAAAGCATAATAAATTAACCTAATATCGATTACAAGGAACACTGACGAATCACTTTCAATATAACTTTGTACTCCTTTGCGTATCGTCATGTGCCATAGAATTTAATACATTTAGAGATTATACATAATCTTTTATTACTCGTCAGTTCGCATAAAAAACATACATTTAGAGACAAAAGCATCGTCCACCACTCATAGCAAATGTCACAGAATTTATCATATTCAAAGTTGAACAGAAAATAAATAAATAAATAAAACAGATCAAGCACCGCCACTCGCAATATTTCTTACACTTACAATAAGGCAAAAAATTCAGCTCTGTAATTAGGACGGAAGACTCAAACAAGGCGTGAAGACACCCTCGAATTAATTGTTCCCACGCTTCGAAACATGCGGCAAAACACATGATCCGAGATAAAAATGTAATACTGTACAAGGGAGTGTCGATCTGCCATTTCTTCAGAATATAAAATTATTTATGAAATTTTCAAAAAGAAACAAAAAATCGACATAATAAATAAATGAGACATAAAACTCAGACAATCTATAAAGGCACTATAGTAGATCCACATCAACCGTTAATATATATATATATATATATATATATATATATATATATTATATATATATATATATATACATATGTGTGTGTGTGTGTGTGTATTTATGTGTGTGTGTAAACCTTGATCACCAGTGTACTCTTCACATCAACCGTGCATTTGATGTCTAGGCCAGTCCCTTACGACACTCCTGATTGACTGTTGATAAGCCAATTACAGGGCTGGAAACTCTCAGTATCTCTCGAGAGTTCACATGGGTAGGATCTATGTTCTACCTCTCCTGAGGATACGTCTTTCAAAAGTATCCCTCAGGAGAGTTGAAACATATACATTCTGCCTATGTGAACTCTCGACAGAGACTGAGAGTTTCCAGCCCTGTGATTGGCTTATCAGCAGCCAATCAGGAGCGTCGTAAGGGACAGGCCTAGACATCAAATGCACGGTTGATGTGATTAGTACACTGGTGATCAAGGTTTACAAACACACACACACACACACACACATATATATATATAGATATATATATATATATATATATATATATATATATATATATATATATATATATATATATAATATATATATATATATATATATATATATATATAAACTTAGCTATTATAGGGGAGTTGGTTGCGCAAGCAGTCCCAAATCGGTACCTTTTGCAAGCCTGAATGAATAGATGAACTGGAGTCTGTTCATAAAATATCTGACATAATCTGTTATGAATCGAGCCATTCAGGAAAGAAGAAACAGCTTGGGGAGCTTATTAAAAACATCTACCCCGACAAGGGGTTAGGTTGATTTTTATATATAATATATTATATATATATATATATATATATATATATATATATAATATATATATATGTATATATGTGTGTGTATGCATAATATATATATATATAATGTATAGACATGTGTTTGAGTGTAAATACCATATACTATATATATAATATATATATATATATATATATATATCATATATATATATATATAGTGTGTGTGTGTGTGTGTGTGTGTGCGCGCGCGCGCTTATCAAGCACAAATTACTTGATTACTTACGTAAATAGTAAATATAATGAAAAATCGTTGCTTATGACTGTTATGAATATATTCATTCTCTATATATACCTATATTTGGTATACAATAAGTAACTAAGGGTTTCATAACTGAGTGAGTGTTGTGACATGGGAATAGAATTGAGAAATCCTTTCACATTACAACCTTAACTATTATTTGTTTCTCGTATTGACAAACACCAATGTAACCATTCAGGAAAATTAGCCATTGATTTTGCCATACCAGTATCAAAACAAATGCACCTTATCTATGGCTCTGAACATTCAATTTTCGATGCTTCGTATTTTGATAAATATCTTTTAAAATCATTTCCACACCTGGAGATTTTATATCTGCTTAGAATCCAGTTTTAATTCATGATAAACTTGTTAGTCTATCTTACTTTTTCTTTGCTTCACCCTTTATCATCTAACTTTCTTTCATTTTTATTAGTTTTCTAAAGAGAAAACTATTTTTCCGACTTTGCCTGCCCGTCCAAACTTTTTCTGTCCGTCCTCAGATCTTAAAACCTACTCAGGCTAGAGGGCTTCAAATTGGTATGTTGATCATCCACCCTCTAATCATCAAACATACCAAATTGCAGCCCTCTAGCCTCAATAGTTTCTATTTTGTTTAAGGTTAAAGTAACCTATGATCGTAAGTCTGGCAACGATATAGGCCGCCAGGTCACCACCGGGCTGTGGCTAAAGTTTCATGAGCCGTGCTTCATACAGCATTACACCGAGACCACTGGTGGCTTTGATTATACAAAGTACAGAAAACTCGATTGTGCCGAAGAAACTTATCTGGTAACGTCATCTGAAAAAGAGTCATATAATGGAAGATTACAGTTGAAAGAAGAGGGTCTACGTGTGTAAAGGTGTTAATGACAGATTACTTAATGAAGCCCTCGTAACCGAGAAGGTAAGCCTAATTTTTTTTAATACACAAGTGTTAAAAAATTGGTCGGGAAAGGGTTTTTTTTTTTTTTTTTTTTTTTTTTTTTTTTTTTTTTTTTTTTTTTTTTTTTTTTTTTTTTTGTATACTTTACAGCGCCATAATACATTAGGATAACTTTTTCTGACCATCGCTATTCCCATCTTTTCCTAATTCTCTGAACATTCATCTTTTCATTTTTTGTTTGTTTGTTATGCCTTTCTCTCTGTTCTTCCTTACTTTTTTTTTTTTATGCCAGTAGAGTACACTCGGCAAAGCCTAATTAAGAAGTTTCAGGCTTTCATAGCTATTGCCAATACGAATATTCCTAAATAAATACTTAAGAAATTTATAATGACACCGGGTTATTCATTCATTACCAGCTTTTAAGAATACTTAATACCATTTAACAGTCGTAGAAGACACAACTACGGCGTAATACATATCACCTCTGTGTAGATATGTTCACAAATTATTTTGTAATGTAGACATCAGTTTCAGTGGAGTAAATTTATCAATAAATTTTCAGCGCAAAACATTACTACAACATTTCGGCATAAAACATTAATGCAAAGACATAACACTACGCTATTTCTGTACATAAAACCATTTCCGATGAATTATTATTATTATTATTATATTATTATTATTATTATTATTATTATTATTATTATTATTTCGGTCGATAAAAACCTACTCACATGGAATAAGCCCGCAGTGCCATTGACTTGAAATTCAAGCTTCCAAAGAATGCTGGTTTCAACCTCCCACCGCCGACCCCACACTGATCACGATACAACGCCAGTGATTTTTTTTATCGCCCTGGGGGAGGCGCGAACTTGCGATCTGAGCGGCATATCACGACACTAGCCACCATACAAGCGGGCCAGTATAAATACACCTTACCAAATGTATAATGATAATTCAGCGCAATGCATAGCGTTTCAGCGCAATACTAACTTCAGTGTAATAATATATGGAAGAAGGATGACACACACACACACACACACACACAAACATATATATATATATATATATATATATATATATATATATATATATATATATATATATATATATGTTTGTGTGTGTGTGTGTGTGTGTGTGTATGTGTGTGTGTGTAATTACGTATACGTATGCGATCTAATGGTTACTTTTCACCATTTACGTACGTAATTGTAATTACCACAATGCCCTCTTGGCTTCTCGATTTCCTCACACTTTTTCGATACGCTCGCCACTACAAAGCCTAAGACTCGCCGTCAAAATAATTTCACATTAAATCGAATAATATCTCATTTCTCAAACTAATGTTAAATTGCTTGCAATTGTCGTAAAATTAAATTCGCAGTTGGCAAAAGAAGTCGTGTGAAATTTCTCCGATTTGCTGTATAAACAAATCACATCTACTAAGAAATCAAACGCCACTTAATTCGTACGGAAGAAAAGTGAATAAGATAAGAATAAATAAAGTACCTACTACTATATGTTAAAAGACAACGAATACGAAGAGTCAATACGTTCTTCGGAATTCTTAGGAGATGACAACGTATCCATACACGTCACAAAATGAATCGAAATTTATTGATAGTAAAATGGGCCATTATAATACGTAATAATCACGACTTCAACACAAACGCAGTCTTCCAGAAAGGCTAAGTAAAATAAAATGGCACGTGGACAAGTGATAACATTCTCTAATATTCATAAAGAACTATCATAATCACGTTAGGCTCCAAAATTCTGTTTAAATTGAAATCGTTTAAAAAAAAAAAAAAAAAAAAAAAAAACTGTTGGAACTCAAATAACTGGGATTCGTATCACAGGGGAAACAAAATTCCCATTGGAATCTGACGCAAATAAAGCATCATTTTAGAAACTTTGGAATTGTATTCAAGAATTATACCTCACGAAATAAAAAAAATCTTGCATAAAACATAACAAATATCGCAGAAATTTGTCAAATAAAATCGCATATATCAAAATTATTATATGCGAAAGCCACGTCTGACAAAATTCCCTGGAATCTCTTTTAACTCAAAATCGCATATGATATATATATATATATATAAACTATATACATATATATAGATATATAATATATATATATATAATATATATATAAATATATATATATTACATATACATAATAATAATAATTAATATATATTATATATAATATAATAAGTAATAAGTTTTCTTGGAATTGCTCTAAATGCAAAAAAAAAAGTTCTCCGCCTAAAAGAATGTCACTGTGTTATGGGGAACCCGAATACCAAGGCTGAACTAGATTCATCTTAGAAACAATCTCTGGTCTAAGTTAGTAATAATACCCTAAAGAACAAGTTGAGAGAGAGAGAGAGAGAGAGAGAGAGAGAGAGAGAGAGAGAGAGAGAGAGAGGTTCGGCGAAACAGTTAGACAGATCGCGTACCATCGTTCTTGACTTTTCCTGCCATTTTTTTTGCGGGTGCTGATGTTGAACAGAATAGAAGCCTGACGTGCACTAAATTGCTTGTCGCATGGCTGCTTAGTCTACTGGCCTGACGATCTGTTACGAGGGTAGGGTAGAAAGTACTGAATAATGAATTATGTGAAACAAATGTCATTTAATAATAATGACAGTTTAACCCTAATTTAGGAATTCATCAAATGGTATCGCGAACATGTCACTTGATGTTGATGTTAATGATAAAAATGAATCACTTTATTCTTGAATTAAAACTATGGTGCTTTGTAACTTGTCACTTGATACTACACAATCCATACGACTTTCTGCATTGAATAAGCAACTGGCATTAGAAGTTGGTCGCGTGGTGATACATTTTATATGTAACTATATATCCACAGCTTAAATCGTTAGTTTCTTGGAAATGATGACTGACAATGCAAAACTTATGACCATTTATCCTTAGATATAATTTCGTAAATTGCTCATTTGATAACAATGAAAAAAGTAAACTTTCGTCATACATCAGGTAAGCTTCATAAATTTGCCACCCAAAATACATAATACTCAAATTTGATTCCTAGATTAAACGAAATGTCAAAATTTTGTCACCTGAATTTGAAGGGGGTTTAATATTTCAAGGTGCACGATTTGACGAAGTTTTGCTTATAGATTCCATAGCCACTTTGTAATAAATTCGAATAAACAATTTTTGCTCTTCAATTTCCCTGTCCACTTTTTTAAACATATTACTACTTTATGATGAACGTGAACGAATGAAACTGTACTCTTTTACATTTCATTGTACCATTGACGATGAACGGAAAATAAGGAGTCTTTACTCTTAAATTTCATTGTCGCTTGTTTATAAACACTAATCAATATGGTTTTGTTTTTAGACTTCCCTGTCACTTTATGATAAATGAGAGGAAGTGAACTATCCTTTTTTAAAGTTGTTGTCACATTAATGGTAAGTGAGAATAGATGAGACTTGGCTTTTACATTTCATTGTCACATAATAATAAGTATATAAAAAAAGGCCTCGATTTCACTGTCGCTTTAATTCGAACGAAAATAAATGACACGGTTCATAAATTTTGTTGTCACTGTAATAACAGTGAATAAAATTAATGAAACTGCTTAAAGAGTTCAGTCACTTAATGACATACGAGAGTAAATGGAACTTTGGTAATGGATTTAATAAACAAGTGTAGAGTATAGCACGTCGAAAGCACACAAAGGCTAATTTCATGCTTCCAAATGAGAAACGACCGATGACAAAGGAATAAATTTGCCGTAACTTACGTGAAATGAATTACATGCAGTCCAAGGATCTTCACAGACGACTTTCGCTCAATGCACTTCCATCTGGTTCCATGCCGGTTTTTTTTTTCCGATTTTTTTCTCTATTATTTTACTTTTTTATCGTTGCTGCACTGTCATTACTAAAGCCTGCGATAGATCTTCAGATTCTCTGGATTTTTTCGTATTTCAATACCGTGTTTTTCCAACACCTACTGACTTAGAAATGTCAAGTAAATATTTCTGATTATAACGAACTCTATTGTAGTCAGATTTTATGGATGAGATACAAATGAACTACAGTCATAAATGGCATCATTCCATTTTGTCAGCTGAACATCGTCTTAATCCGAACAGAGAACCAACTTGCAAACATTTACAAGCGAGTCTCGAAGAGCGTCGCAAAGCCCATTTTCAGAGAGAAAAGGGCTCCATTATCCACGAAGGCGAGCGCAAGTGGCGCCCGAAATATCGAGAGGGGGGAAACTGAATTTGCTGAAGCGAACGCTTCACCACGTAGCAATAGCAATAATTGATTTCCGTTCTTGCACAACACGCACGCGGACGCCAGCTACCACAGATCACTTTGGCTATCACTTCTGGACTGAAGGTGATGGTGATGGAGTAGAAGAAGAAGAAAGAGGAGAGGGGAAGGGGGAGGGGGGAGGAGCAGGAGGAGGAGGTGGGGTGAATAAGTAGAGAAGGGTTGAAGAAGGGGTTGAGGGGCGGGGGGCCGGGGTGTGAGTGGAAGGTTGGTTGAGAGGAGGGGGAGGGGAAGGGGGGGGGGGGCAAGCAAAAGCGTTTTCTCTTTCCATACCATCATGGGAAGTAGGGCTCTACCGACGTCGAGAAGGTCTCCGCCTCCTTCGTCGTCGTCGTCCTTCTCTTTCAATTTTAGCTTCGAGTGACTCATTCCCTCATAGCAGCCGTCAGGAATTTCCTCCTCGGTGGCTCGTGAAGCTTCCTGCGGCTTGAATTTTAAATGGAAACTCTAAGAATTAGAAAGCGAATACTTTCTTACACAAATTACTTTAAATCCCAACGGAAACATCCAAGAAGGAGTGGGAGATTTTCATTATGACGAGGGATTGAATTTTCAATCGAAACATCTGCTGAGAAAATTAATAAGAGCTTTCTGATGAATGACTCGGACTGACAATGTTAATATAAAAACAAGGCCAAGGGAGACTTATTTTTTTGACAAATGACATTAAATCTAATTGAAAATTTCCAGATGAATGGCAAATAAAGGTTTTCTTATGAGTAACCCGAATTTTCTCTGGAAGCTTTCGAAGTGAAAGCGAAAGTTTTCTGATAAGTTGATTTCTCAATGGATAAACAAAAGTCTTCTTTCCACATGAAGGACATAAATTCTTGATGGACACTTCAAGAAGAACAAGAGAAATACTCAATAAAAATCTTTTAATTTTAAAGGACTTTTACTTTAGATGAATTATTCGCATTTCCAGTAGAAATTAAAAAAACACCTAGTTTTTCTTAAATGATTCGGAAACTGAACAGCTGAGTTACAGAGTTTTCGATGAATTTTATTCACTATAGAAGCCTGACGATGAACGCAAAGAGATGGCTTATTTCTGACAAATCACTACTGTCAATGTGAAAGATATAAAAAGGGCGAGAGGGACATTACACAACTTACTCATATTTTTAAGTGTTATCTTTCTAAATGCACTGTTTATTCACTATGATCTGAAATCACAAGGAAATCCTAAACAGGAAAGACTTTTTTTCAAGTTAGCCGAAAGATCAGTCACTTTCTTTTTAAAGGTTGTAATGGTATACACACCAGATTACCAAATAAAATCCAGAAGCGAGTTCAATATAGAAATGAGAATCCAAAATTGTTTAATGGTCTGCCTCCATGTCTAAAAGGACTGCATAAATTATGCAATTCTTGTCTGACAATTTACTCTCAGGATTACAGTAATAACAATGACTGTTTCAAAGAAAACTCATAATCACATGAGTCAATAAAATGTTAAAGTAAATCCACAGTAGTACCTATGCCTGTTTGATTTTGTTATTTAAAATATATACAGCACAAAGCTGCTAAAGAATGAAGGGATAACATGAACAGCCAACTACCCATCTTCAAACAACAACCTATTTGTAAACATAAGTCAAAAGCAAAGTTTTTTTGTAGCCACTTTTTGTAATTACAGTCAGATTGACAAGGAGAACCGTGCAGGCCATCGCAAGCTTTCTACTGTATATATTTTAAATAATAAAATCAAACAGGCATACTACTGTGGATTTAGTTTCCCAATGACTATTTCATTAGCACAGCTTAAGGGGTTACATGCAGGAAAGCAGAGGCTCCACAATGTTTGCTATGTAATGAAAACCACTGCCAATCTGGAGATATCCACCGACAAGTTGTCATGCAGACAATATGCCCCAATAGTCGAATCCCTTGACCCAGATAATTACTGGAAAGAGAATTGATTTCATTTTCAATGACTCTTTAAATAAAGAACTGAACCAATTTCAACAACAAAACGATATTGTTCTCTTCATTTTAGGTAGCCACCTCGGACTAAATTGGAAACGCTTTTACGTTGTTAGATCAATACTTGGAAGCAAAAAGTATGGTTCGGAAAGTTCTTATGACAAAAGTTCATTTTTAAATTTTCCCATTTTCCACAACTCGAGTTTGTAGCCGCTAGAGTGGATTATTCTGATATTTGGAGTCGAAAGTAAACTGCTAATTGGAAATCATAAATCTAAAATATTAACAAAAGCTCATATTAACATTAAAAAAATAATGCTTCTTATGGTAGTGATGAAAATGAATATAGAAACGACAAGGACATAAGCCCACTTCGAGGGTTTTGTCGTTTTCTGCAGTACAACGCGCCAGATGCTAGGCAACAGCTCAAGTCTACGTAGCACGTCAATCAAACTTCTAGTGTGGTCTACCGTCACAGTAGAAAGAAGTTGGTCTGTACCTTTAACATGCAGTACGAAATTATATAAAAAGATGAACAGACGCAAACGTTGGGTATAATGAGAAAACTAAAATAGCAGAAAAATATGATCATATGAACAGAAAACTGAAAATTGAAGAACTCTGAGCCTTTCGAGAAAAACTTAGCAACTGAGGGAAAAATAAAAACGGAAGAAATAAGGTCAAGAACATGACAGTTTGCAATTGAATAAAATTATCTTTCACTGACAATGTTTTAGAAAAAATAGAACATGTCCTATTACCAATTTATCTAATACTAAAAAGATAATCTCCTCTGAACTTGCCTTTCATGTTCAATACCAGTCGCCAGCAGGACTTTGCAAGATTTCTGAAAGTACCAGAGCAAGGACCACCTCCCCAAAAAGCATGTAGGCCGCTGTAATTCTGTCATTAAAACCTCATCAGCTCCACAAAGTCTGATGTCGGTTTGTTTAACATGCATTGACAATCTGACTTCTGGCACAGGACCAGAACTCTCTCTCTCTCTCTCACTTATTTTTTGTACGAAACCTGGGCATTGTAGTAAATGGTGTGTTAATGCAGGAAATATTTCTTTTGTCAGTGAAGAGACAAAATCATACATAAAATCGAACTCGACTTATTTCAACTTTTGTTGCAGAGAGAGAGAGAGAGAGAGAGAGAGAGAGAGAGAGAGAGAGAGAGAGAGAATGTAGTAAATCTTCAGCGAGACAAGATGGCTGTACGACTTTTGTACAAGAAATAGAGGAAAAGAGAGTGATAAAGTTAAAGGTGTCAATTGTGTCTCACTGCAGCGGTGAAATCTGGAGAATAAAATCTGAATAAAAGAAAATGACAAGCAACGTAATTAAAGCAAGGTTTTAGAATGGTATAAAAATTCCAGGGTAAGTTCGCCAACAGTAAGATATAGTCACCAAAATGATTTCGAAAGGCTTGCAGGATTTAGAAAGTTTCCCGGAAGAAAGTTTGAAAGAGTAAAGCCACACAATAAAAAAATAAATATATATAAAAAATATAATAATGAATCAAACACAAATTAGGGATAATCTTAACTAATGCCGAGTATTTTCCTTCCTTTTTCAGTTATGGAAGATTAAAGAGAAAAACTTCACTAACCAATAATTAAATCTGTAAGGAACGAGCAGGACAATCAAGAGCAACGACACACCATCCACCTTTTTATCCTTTAGAAAAAAAAAGAAAAAAAAAGTGGGTCACATCATTCAAGAAAGTGACGTCATGACACGCCACGGGATATCTATGATGGAATCTGCACGCCAGAGCGAGTAATTTGGAGAGAGAGAGAGAGAGAGAGAGAGAGAGAGAGAGAGAGAGAGAGAGAGAGAGAGAGACGCCAAGCGTGTAATTCTCCTTTACATTTATAATCATTCTTTTGGATTACCGGGTCTCTTTGTGACCCAGTTCCGTTGTCCCTGTGACTCCACCCCCGCCCCCCACAAGGTCTGTCGAAAATCACAGTTTTGGCAAAGTGACCCTGTGTGCCAACGGAGCCTGAACTACTGACCTAACCCAATATTGCTTGACTTGGCTGGATAGACGAGAATATTTCATTTCGACCCTGTTTTAATACAGTGCCTCCTATCTTTTACTAAAATTTTCTCCAATGCTTTCTTACTTTAACATATTATTATTATCATTATTTACAGTGAGCAAACCCTCACATGAAATGTGCCTAAAAAGTCCATCACTTACAAAGTCTCGTACAACAACAACAACAACAACAACAACAACAATAATAATAATAATAATATGTATGCTGGAAACAGACCTTCTTTCAAACAAGTTTTATTAAAGATAATGGCAGAATTCACAGAATTGATTTTGTACAATATTCTTTCAATTCTCCTTATGATTTTCCTTTCTGCACGCTGGTATTATAAAGCAGCTGTCCAATAGTTCATCGTGCTGTAGGTCGTCAACGGAAATTTCGGGCGGCTGGTGTTATCAAAAGCAAAACTGGTTATCAGGGACAGGCTGGGGTCGTCAAACAGGTATACAGGTGGGTTTCGTAGGTCGGGAACAGGCCGTAGTCGTCAGGGGTCTATCCGGTATTTCTTGTATTTCTTCTTTTCTGGTTTTCAAGGCGTCTACATGTTTCGGCCACCTCGTTTGGCCATCTTCGGGATGGATCGCTGAGTGCAATGGTCCTGTATCAGATGTATTCACGCTATTTATTGCATTCGGTTGGCTTGAAGAAACAGGTACCTCACTTTTCATTGGGCAATACCTGTGACGTCACGTGCGATGTCATCAGGGGGCCCGTTGCTGGTTGGCTGTCCTCTTCGTGGGCGGAGCCTCATCCTTATTGGTGACGGTGGAGGTCCCCTCGAAGGGCGTGCTACCAGGTCGTCCTCAGGGCGAGAGCTTGGGCTGCGATCACCCTCAGGGTTACTAGGGACGTCCTCAGGATGAGAGCTAATGCTTCTATCATCCTCAGGATCCCTCTGGTGCGATGGTCGTTGTGGGGCGGTGTCTGCTGCTCTCCTGACGGCGGTGGGGAGGAGGAAGGTCTCCTGTGTGATGTTCAAACTGGGCTTCTCCCTCCCGATGTGCAGCGCTTCTAAGATTCGCAAACGACGTAGATCGGGTGCCTGGTCGATAACCTCGAAGTTACCGACGATGTCGCTGCGTCGGATTCTTTTATTATGGGCAGTCCTTGCATGATTAAATACCGCTCCTTCCTGCGCGTGACAGGAGATCCTCTTGGAGAGGCGCATTGACGTCATCCCGATGTAAGTTCCGAGGCATCCTCGGAATTGGGCACGTGTATCTGTAAATGACGTTCGTCCTCTTCAAGGGATCCTGCAACGGTGCGGGGTTATTTTTCATAATAAGACTGCATGTTTTTTTACTTGTATAAAATATGATCAAGTTGATCTGCTTGTTGTTGTCGGTCGGGGAAACGTGATTCCTGATTATTTCCCGTAGGGCTCGCTCGTCTTCTTTATACCGCCGATGGAAGGTGCCCTTGTAGAAAAAATTAATTTTCTGCTGGGGTCTGGGCGGGGTTCCTGTAGGTACCATTCTTCCATGCTCTTCCTGAAGACGTTCTGGATGCTTCGGTTGGTGTGTCCGTTGTTTACTAGGACCTGGGCTGCACGTTCCATCTCCTTAGGGTGTCTGCCCATGTTGAACAATGGAAAGAGCTCTCCTGACGTAGGCGCTGATGGTGGTGTCCTTATAGCGTTCAGGGCATTCACTCTCGCCGTTCAGACACATTCCCAGGTTCGTGGGCTTCGTGTAAACCCGTGTAGCGAACGCACCCTCCTTCTGTTCAACCAGGACGTCCAGGAAGGGAAGACGGCCATCACGGCTATATTCGATGGTAAATCGTAAACGGCTGTTGGTGTGGAAGGCTTGACGTATTTCCTCGATCTCCTCCCTCGTTCCTGCTTGGATGAAAGTGTCATCTATATATCTTACGTATATAGATGGCTTCCTAATTCTCCTAAAGACACGCTCCTCCACCATGCCCATGTAAAAGTTCGCAAACAGGACCCCGAGGGGGGATCCCATCGCTACACCATCGATTTGTAAGTACATATGGCCATGGTGGTTAATGAAGGGAGCCTTCTTGGTGCATATTTCCAGCAGAGAGCGAAGGGCGTGTTCGGGGATATTCAGCGGGTCGGTGGATGGGTCTCTGTAGACACGTTCAAGGATCATTTCGATGGTTTCATCTACAGGAACGTTAGTAAACAGCGACTCTACATCCATCGATGCAATACCGCCTCCAGGGGGCGCGGATCTTAAGGCTTGCAGAAACTCCGCAGACGACTTCAAACTATGTGTGCTGGGGATGTAGGGGGTGAGAATAGTATTTAGTTGTTAGCAAGGTGGTATGTGGGGTGTGCTGGTATTTGGCTAATGATAGGCCTTAAAGTGTTTCCATGTTTATGAGTTTTCACATTACCGTAGATGTACCCGAGGTTGTAATCTCCAGAAATACTAGAGAGGTGTAAGGCGTTAGTGGCTGCGTTGACAGTTTCTATATGATTCTATTGGCTTCGCGTTTAATGTCGTCTACGGGGTTCTTAGTAATACGTCGAAACTTAGTGGTATCAGCGAGGATCTCGTCGATTTTTTGTCTATATTCGGTAGTCTTGATAAGTACTAGGGCTGCGGTCTTGTCGGCTCTCCTGACGGTGATGTCTTCGTTTTCTCTCAAGCTTTTAGCAGCATCCCGCAGACGGCGATCGACGATGTCACTTTTATAAGTTCCTCGGTCTGTAAGGGCTTCTGCTAAGAGGAGAGGTTGAAGGGCGTCGGTGGTGTGTACATTCCCAAGGCTTTCTTGTTTCATTATCGTCTCCGTAAGATATTCTATCTCCATCCTTTTATTAAGGGGACGGGGGCGAGAGATGAAGTGGCAATTCAGGCCTTTCTTGAGTATGTCCTCTTCTTCAGGGGATGGGGTGTAGGTGGTCAAGTTAATATATTTGTCATGTTCTTGCGGCAGGCGTATTTTACCTCCATTAAGGTTAATTAGTTTTCTTGTAATGGTCTTCTGTTTCTTCAGGGCATCTTTCTCCTCCATACGTTTCAGGCAGTCGACGATGTCTTGATGGTGCTGCACTGGTGTTGGGAGGGCGTTGCTGCTAGTGCCATCATTATTATCCCCGGCATCCGAGGGGGCTGCTACAGGATTCATACCGCGAATTTCATCCCATTTTACGAAGAGTTGCGCCCTTTCATTGATGAGCGTGGCTTTCTCTTGCTCTTTGGATTCTAGTTCTTGCTGCAGGCGGCTCCTCCTAAAGCTTCGCATGCCGGGGTGCTGTTGCGTTGTAGGGTCTGCATGCCGGATATTTGTGTATGCTGGAAACAGACCTTCTTTCAAACAAGTTTTATTAAAGATAATGGCAGAATTCACAGAATTGATTTTGTACAATATTCTTTCAATTCTCCTTATGATTTCCTTTCTGGCACGCTGGTATTATAAAGCAGCTGTCAAATGTTCATCGTGCTGTAGGTCGTCAACGGAAATTTCGGGCGGGCTGGTGTTATCAAAAGCAAAACTGGTTATCAGGGACAGGCTGGGGTCGTCAACAGGTATACAGGTGGGTTTCGTAGGTCGGGAACAGGCCGTAGTCGTCAGGGGTCTATCCGGTATTTCTTGTTATTTCTTCTTTTCTGGTTTTCAAGGCGTCTACATGTTTCGGCCACCTCGTTTGGCCATCTTCGGGACGGGATCGCTGAGTGCAATGGTCTGTATCAGATGTATTCACGCTATTTATTGCATTCGGTTGGCTTGAAGAAACAGGTACCTCACTTTTCATTGGGCAATACCTGTGACGTCACGAGCGATGTCATCAGGGGGCCCGTTGCTGGTTGGCTGTCCTCTTCGTGGGCGGAGCCTCATCCTTATTGGTGACGGTGGAGGTCCCCTCGAAGGGCGTGCTACCAGGTATCGTCCTCAGGGCGAGAGCTGGCTTGCGATCACCCTCAGGGTTACTAGGGACGTCCTCAGGATGAGAGCTAATGCTTCTATCATCCTCAGGATCCCTCTGGTGCGATGGTCGTTGTGGGGCGGTGTCTGCTGCTCTCCTGAACGGCGGTGGGGAGGAGGAAGGTCTCCTGTGTGCCGTCAGGAGAGCAGCAGACACCGCCCCACAACGACCATCGCACCAGAGGGATCCTGAGGATGATAGAAGCATTAGCTCTCATCCTGAGGACGTCCCTAGTAACCCTGAGGGTGATCGCAGCCCAAGCTCTCGCCCTGAGGACGACCTGGTAGCACGCCCTTCGAGGGGACCTCCACCGTCACCAATAAGGATGAGGCTCCGCCCACGAAGAGGACAGCCACAGCAACGGGCCCCCTGATGACATCGCTCGTGACGTCACAGGTATTGCCCAATGAAAAGTGAGGTACCTGTTTCTTCAAGCCAACCGAATGCAATAAATAGCGTGAATACATCTGATACAGACCATTGCACTCAGCGATCCCGTCCCGAAGATGGCCAAACGAGGTGGCCGAAACATGTAGACGCCTTGAAAACCAGAAAAGAAGAAATAACAAGAAATACCGGATAGACCCCTGACGACTACGGCCTGTTTCCCGACCTACGAAACCCACCTGTATACTGTTGACGACCCCAGCCTGTCCCTGATAACCAGTTTTGCTTTTGATAACACCAGCCCGCCCGAAATTTCCGTTGACGACCTACAGCACGATGAACATTGGACAGCTGCTTTATAATACCAGCGTGCCAGAAAGGAAAATCATAAGGAGAATTGAAAGAATATTGTACAAAATCAATTCTGTGAATTCTGCCATTATCTTTAATAAAACTTGTTTGAAAGAAGGTCTGTTTCCAGCATACACAAATATCCGGCATGCAGACCCTACAACGCAACAGCACCCCGGCATGCGAAGCTTTAGGAGGAGCCGCCTGCAGCAAGAACTAGAATCCAAAGAGCAAGAGAAAGCCACGCTCATCAATGAAAGGGCGCAACTCTTCGTAAAATGGGATGAAATTCGCGGTATGAATCCTGTAGCAGCCCCCTCGGATGCCGGGGATAATAACTGATGGCACTAGCAGCAACGCCCTCCCAACACCAGTGCAGCACCATCAAGACATCGTCGACTGCCTGAAACGTATGGAGGAGAAAGATGCCCTGAAGAAACAGAAGACCATTACAAGAAACTAAGTAACCTTAATGGAGGTAAAATACGCCTGCCGCAAGAACATGACATATATTAACTTGACCACCTACACCCCATCCCCTGAAGAAGAGGACATACTCAAGAAAGGCCTGAATTGCCACTTCATCTCTCGCCCCCGTCCCCTTAATAAAAGGATGGAGATAGAATATCTTACGGAGACGATAATGAAACAAGAAAGCCTTGGGAATGTACACACCACCGACGCCCTTCAACCTCTCCTCTTAGCAGAAGCCCTTACAGACCGAGGAACTTATAAAAGTGACATCGTCGATCGCCGTCTGCGGGATGCTGCTAAAAGCTTGAGAGAAAACGAAGACATCACCGTCAGGAGAGCCGACAAGACCGCAGCCCTAGTACTTATCAAGACTACCGAATATAGACAAAAAATCGACGAGATCCTCGCTGATACCACTAAGTTTCGACGTATTACTAAGAACCCCGTAGACGACATTAAACGCGAAGCCAATAGAATCATAGAAACTGTCAACGCAGCCACTAACGCCTTACACCTCTCTAGTATTTCTGGAGATTACAACCTCGGGTACATCTACGGTAATGTGAAAAACTCATAAACATGGAACCCTTTAAGGCCTATCATTAGCCAAATACAGCACCCACATACCACCTTGCTAAACAACTAAATACTATTCTCACCCCCTACATCCCCAGCACATAGTTTTTGAAGTCGTCTGCGGAGTTTCTGCAAGCCTTAAGATCCGCGCCCCCTGGAGGCGGTATTGCATCGATGGATGTAGAGTCGCTGTTTACTAACGTTCCTGTAGATGAAAACCATCGAAATGATCCTTGAACGTGTCTACAGAGACCCATCCACCGACCCGCTGAATATCCCCGAACACGCCCTTCGCTCTCTGCTGGAAATATGCACCAAGAAGGCTCCCTTCATTAACCACCATGGCCATATGTACTTACAAATCGATGGTGTAGCGATGGGATCCCCCCTCGGGGTCCTGTTTGCGAACTTTTACATGGGCATGGTGGAGGAGCGTGTCTTTAGGAGAATTAGGAAGCCATCTATATACGTAAGATATATAGATGACACTTTCATCCAAGCAGGAACGAGGGAGGAGATCGAGGAAATACGTCAAGCCTTCCACACCAACAGCCGTTTACGATTTACCATCGAATATAGCCGTGATGGCCGTCTTCCCTTCCTGGACGTCCTGGTTGAACAGAAGGAGGGTGCGTTTCGCTACACGGGTTTACACGAAGCCCACGAACCTGGGAATGTGTCTGAACGGCGAGAGTGAATGCCCTGAACGCTATAAGGACACCACCATCAGCGCCTACGTCAGGAGAGCTCTTTCCCATTGTTCAACATGGGCAGACACCCATAAGGAGATGGAACGTGCAGCCCAGGTCCTAGTAAACAACGGACACACCAACCGAAGCATCCAGAACGTCTTCAGGAAGAGCATGGAAGAATGGTACCTACAGGAACCCCGCCCAGACCCCCAGCAGAAAATTAATTTTTTCTACAAGGGCACCTTCCATCGGCGGTATAAAGAAGACGAGCAAGCCCTACGGGAAATAATCAGGAATCACGTTTCCCCGACCGACAACAACAAGCAGATCAACTTGATCATATTTTTATACAAGTAAAAAACATGCAGTCTTATTATGAAAAATAACCCCGCACCGTTGCAGGATCCCTTGAAGAGGACGAACGTCATTTACAGATACACGTGCCCAATCCGAGGATGCCTCGGAACTTACATCGGGATGACGTCAATGCGCCTCTCCAAGAGGATCTCCTGTCACGCGCAGGAAGGAGCGGTATTTAATCATGCAAGGACTGCCCATAATAAAAGAATCCGACGCAGCGACATCGTCGGTAACTTCGAGGTTATCGACCAGGCACCCGATCTACGTCGTTTGCGAATCTTAGAAGCGCTGCACATCGGGAGGAGAAGCCCAGTTTGAACATCACACAGGAGACCTTCCTCCTCCCCACCGCCGTCAGGAGAGCAGCAGACACCGCCCCACAACGACCATCGCACCAGAGGGATCCTGAGGATGATAGAAGCATTAGCTCTCATCCTGAGGACGTCCCTAGTTAACCCTGAGGGTGATCGCAGCCCAAGCTCTCGCCCTGAGGACGACCTGGTAGCACGCCCTTCGAGGGGACCTCCACCGTCACCAATAAGGATGAGGCTCCGCCCACGAAGAGGACAGCCAACCAGCAACGGGCCCCCTGATGACATCGCTCGTGACGTCACAGGTATTGCCCAATGAAAGTGATTGGTACCTGTTTCTTCAAGCCAACCGAATGCAATAAATAGCGTGAATACATCTGATACAGACCATTGCACTCAGCGATCCCGTCCCGAAGATGGCCAAACGAGGTGGCCGAAACATGTAGACGCCTTGAAAACCAGAAAAGAAAGAAATAACAAGAAATACCGGATAGACCCCTGACGACTACGGCCTGTTCCCGACCTACGAAACCACCTGTATACCTGTTGACGACCCCAGCCTGTCCTGATAACCAGTTTTGCTTTTGATAACACCAGCCCGCCCGAAATTTCCGTTGACGACCTACAGCACGATGAACATTGGACAGCTGATTTATAATACCAGCGTGCCAGAAAGGAAAATCATAAGGAGAATTGAAAGAATATTGTACAAAATCAATTCTGTGAATTCTGCCATTATCTTTAATAATAATAATAATAATAATAATAATAATAATAATAATAATAATAATAATAATAATAATACTTCCCAAAAACAGCCTGTTTGTTACAGATGAATAATGAGGGCGAAAGATAGGTCAAGAGGAACACAGTGATTCTTAACAAAGGTTATTTGATTCTATTTTAGCTATTTCATAAGAGCGATAGTATGGGCCATTAATTCAAGATGTCAATTCACGTTCATGAGTATTATCAACTTATCTAATGACAGAGTTAATGATATTATTCAAACATTTTGAAAGCTTGATGTTCGTATGTTTAGGTATCTTCGTACACAAACACACACACAAACACACACTGTAAGGTGATCTTTACAGCATATGAATTATCAGAATCTTTTTCAGGTTATAAATTTAGACAAAAAAACAATCGTTTGAAAAAACAGTGGGAATTTAGAGGAGTTAATAAACAAAGGGTATTTAGCGAACTGGAGAGACTGAAATATACTTCCTCACAACCACAGTACCTAATTGGTCTGCGTCATAACAAAGATCTCTAAAAGGCAAAAAGTTCGATTTCTGGTCTTCCAGCTGACATCTGACCTTGAAAAATGGGTCGAGGACTACAATATTGGTGAAAAATAGCCACAAGCACCCAAGGCATCGGTCTACCAACTGTCATCAAAACCGCACAAAAACTTATATTTAAATTGGCTTGTGAACTTGGAAAATAAGTCAATAGAAAGAATATTTAAGGGCAATAATCAACAAGCCAACTGAGTTTTATCAGAGGAAAATGGCGAAAACAAAATGTTGAACTTTAGATATACCCGTGACCTAGAAATAACAGGCGAAGTTCACAAACTAACACCCAAAGTGCCTATCTAAAGTTTTAACAAATTAAAAAAGAAAATGAAATGCTGACCTTACAGATGAGTGAAACTATAATATAATACAAAACGATATTTTCGATGCACATTATTGAACTATATGAAGATGCCCTTTACTGAAGTACAAATGAAAGATAATTCACAAAAACCTAAAAGCGGAGACTGTTTATAGAAGCCCGGATAAGAATATATTTCACAAAAGTTTAACTAAGGAGACATTTCGCAAAAGCCTAAATAAACAGGCTTTTTCAAAAGCCTAAAAGGGATGACATCTCATAAATCACAAATGATGGCAGCTTACTAAAGCCTTAATCAAGCAATACTTCATGTAAAAGAAACGGTTCGTATAAAAGAAATACTTCATATAACTTACGTAAGGAGACCCTGCCATCTCTTATATATTTGGCAATGTATGTATGTATGTATGTATGTATGTATGTATGTATGTATGTATGTATGTGTATGATTGGTATGGGCGCCCGGGCCGTCGGTCTGACGGGACTGAGATTCGGAACGGAGATGGGTTTCCACCCCGGGAAGGTCGAGACCTATGTTCGGGAGCCCGGAAACCCCCGGGAGCCCGGACTCCCAAAATTTCTACTTCCCCCCCTCCGAAGGGTGAGAAGGGATTCCCTGAAACAGAGCTGGTTCTGCCCGTGAAACGGGGCTGGCCATGGCCGTAGACTATATATATATATATTATATATATATATATATATATATATATATATTATATATATATATATATATATATATATAGATGCTCTGGGTTACACGGACCAATGTAGCTGGGACCCGCCCGTAGTAAAAAGGAAAGACTTAACAAAATTCTGAAGAAAAAAAAAAAAAGGAAAAAAAAAAAAAAAAAAAAAAACACTACACAGAAGGATGAATGAGGAGAAACGCTTCTCGAAAGCACGCACGCAAGAGACATTCCACAAAAACGGAATAACGAGATTTTTCACAAAAGTCGAAACGAGAAGACAATTCCGTTTCTCGCGAAGAGAGCCACACGGGCGCACGCAAAGGAGCGATCGCGGCAGCCGTCGTAAATGACCCAGTTAAGATAATCATAAATCCAATACTATGACCTTTGTTCAGGCACTCCATTAAGTCTGGTTGCCTCGAAATAATAACCATTTTTAGGGCAATCATCTCACGTCGCCTCCAGATATGGTGGCCCTGCCTGAATTCTCTCGCAATCCTTCCACTGATCGATAAAGACAATTTCTCGTCACCAGTTCCAGAATCAGTAGATAGGACGGCCTCGACTGATATTTTACCGAGTATTCTACTGAGAAGCTCGACTCTAAAATAATTTTGAGTAATGGGAGACATATTACTAGTGAGCGACAACAATAAAACCATTTCGAGTGGTCTAGAGTATTTTTCATAAATGAATTATTTATTAACAACGATTTACTCGAAAACTGGACCAAGAAAATCGCAATTAAAAAAAATTCAATGATATAAAATTCAGTTTCCGTCAAATTGGGATAAATTACCGAATACGTAACTAACTTATTAATATTCCAGTTATCGAATCAGTCTGCATTTAGCTAAACTACATAAATACTAATTACCTATAAAATACAAGGCATGATCATCCCTCCACCTTACTCGGGGCGCGTGCTAAAATCTACGGTCAAATAGAAAGCTGTTTCACCAAAGAAAATCAAAATAAATACGCTATATTTTATTAGAAATAATTGTTTTGTCTGTTTAACATGCACGCTATGCATTTTTTTACATTTTTATTCAAATAAATAAATCACAAATATTCTATACGAATATTCCTGTACCTTTAACTCAAAGTGAAACACCGTTTTCAGACCTTTTTAGGCTTTCCATAGGACTTTCCTACCCCTAACGAGAACAACAACAACAACAACAACGACAAAGTAGTTTGTAGGCTTTCTCCCCGAGTAAGCAATAAAGCAGCTGTGAAGAAAATGTACGTTATAGAAACCGGCTATAAGCTGGGAATGTTTTAAAGCATCATTTCTTGCACGTGAACGTCATAATTGACCAAACTTTTAAGAGTGTGGTGATGGCCGAAGAAGCAGGCATTTTTGAGGAAATGTATGTTCATACATACATACATACATACATACAAACATACATACATACATACATACATACATACATACAAACAATAGCTATAACATAGTGTACCAACCCTGCACCTCTTTGCGAAATCTTTTCCTGTCATTTGCAGGACATCCGACAAGTTTGAGATCAGCAGTCTTTTTTTTTTTTTTTTTTTTTTTTTTTTTACTAGTACAGCAAAATCTTAATAAATGGAAGCATAATGAAAGTTTATACAGATATATGACAGGACCAAAGGGTTTTCGGGTACGTCAGTTGTTTGTTTGTTTATCTCCCTTTCTTATTCGAAATGGGAAGGTTAAAAACTTGTACCCGGTGATTTGAAGATTGTTTATCTCTCTTCTTCATTACGAATGCTTCATTACGAATGGGAAGGTTAAAAATTTGTACCCGGTGATTTAAAGGATTGTTTATCTCTCTTCTTTATTACGAATGGGAAGGTTAAAAACTTGTACCTGGTGATTTAAAGATTGTTTATCTCTCTTCTTTATTACAAATGGGAAGGTTAAAAACTTGTACCTGGTGATTTAAAGATTGTTTATTCTCTTTCTTACAAATGGGGAAGGTTAAAAACTTGTACCTGGTGATTTAAAAGAGTTTTCTTAAATCGGTCTTTTCTTGGGAAGGTTAAAAAGCCAAAGGAAAATTGCGTTACTTGGTACCCTGGTGGGATTTAAAGATTGTTTATCTCTTTTCTTTATTACAAATGGGAAGGTTAAAAACTTGTACCTGGTGATTTAAAGATTGTTTATCTCTTTTCTTTATTACAAATGGGAAGGTTAAAAACTTGTACCTGGTGATTTAAAGATTGTTTATCTCTCTTCTTTATTACAAATGGGAAGGTTAAAAACTTGTACCTGGTGATTTAAAGGTTCGAAAAGTAAAAAGAAATTCGCATCCATTCAAAAAAGGAAAACAAAAAGGTGTGAGAACTTGAAGGATTTACAGCCATAACAGAGAGAGAAAAGTTCAACAAGAAAGACAAAAACAACTTGAAGGGTTTAAAGTCACAGAAGGAAAAAACAGAAGAATAAAATGAATGACTGCAGAGGTAATACATAGACGCGTCTATAGTTACAAAGAAAAAAAAATATATATATATCGGCAGGTAAGTCATGGAGGTCACAATCCAGAGACAGGTAACAGATCAGAGCATCACCATAATGCCATTCGAACTCAGTCAGGTGCCCCTGATTGCCAAACATCGCTACCGCAGCAGCGCTTACGCACCGTTCCTTAGGCTAACAGCACACTGATGATTACATTTGTTTTGGAGATTGGAGGCTATTACACGATCAAAGGGGATCCCAGGTGGCACGCACTCACCTGTCGAGATAATGAAAAGACTCTGGTCGGGGAACAAAAAACTTAATGAGAACGAAGAGAGACGAAGGCTCCCTTGCGAACGGAGGAGGTTCGAACTTCAATCTGCTGGGGAAAGTTCCTTGCTCGCTTTCGGGATGCTTGGGTTACGTAGCGCCATGTAAAGAGGAGGGGGAGGAGTATATGGAAGGGAAGTAGAGAGGTAATAAAGGAAGGTGGAAAGAAGACCTGGAGGGGAAGAGCAGGGAGGTTATAAAGGAAGGTGGGAAGATGAACTGGAGGGGAAGTGTAGGGAGGTAATAAAAGGAAGGTGGGAAGAAGACATGGAGGGGAAGAGTAGGGAGGTAATTAAGGAAGGTGGGAAGAAGATATGGAGGGGAAGTGCAGGGAGGTAATAAAGGAAGGTGGGAAGAGACTTAGAGGGGAAGAGCAGGGAGGTAATAAAGGAAGGTGGGAAGAAGACATGGAGGGGAAGAGTAGGGAGGTAATAAAGGAAGGTGGGAAGAGAATTAGAGGGGAGGAGCAGGGAGGTAATAAAGGAAGGTGGGAAGAAGAATGAGGGGAAGAGCATGGAGGTAATAAAGGAAGGTGGGAAGAAGACATGGAGGGGAAGTGCAGGGGGGTAATAAAGGAAGGTGGGAAGAGAATTAGAGGGGAGGAGCAGGGAGGTAATAAAGGAAGGTGGGAAGAAGAATGAGGGGAAGAGCATGGAGGTAATAAAGGAAGGTGGGAAGAAGACATGGAGGGGAAGTGCAGGGGGGTAATAAAGGAAGGTGGGAAGAGAATTAGAGGGGAGGAGCAGGGAGGTAATAAAGGAAGGTGGGAAGAAGACATGGAGGGGAAGTGCAGGGGGTAATAAAGGAAGGTGGGAAGAGAATTAGAGGGGAAGAGCAGGGAGGTAATAAAGGAAGGTGGGAAGAGAATTAGAGGGGAAGAGCAGGGAGGTAATAAAGGAAGGTGGGAAGAAGAATTAGAGGGGAAGAGCAGGGAGGTAATAAAGGAAGGTGGGAAGAAGAAATGGAGAGGAGAGTAAAGAAAAAAAAACACAGATTAAAAAGCTTTGAACAAAGTGGGAGAAGATGCTGAGGGAGGAGAAAAAAGAGGAAGGTATTGCGATGCAGCCGAAGAAAAATGAGGGTTTTGAGGGAGAGAGAAGATAAGAAGAGGTGAAAGAAAGGGGAGGAGTGGAGGAAGAGACGTAGACGAAGAAGAAATAATATGTGAATGCGACGGAGGAGAAGTAAATGTAGAGAGGGCCTAGAAAGAGAGAGAAGGAAGAAGAAAACTGAGAAGGCAGAGAGGAACTGACAAAGAAACTGAAAGGGAAATACCTGGATCCCTGACGCAAGAAAGTGAAACTTGTTCTGTTCGCGGCACTAGGCGAGAATAAAAGTTCTTAGAAGAATTGATAAGAGGCCGTGAAGATAAATGAGTGGAATAGAAAAGAAAAAAAAAAAAGGCACTTCGTGCAAGCTATTGTAGTAAAATATCATTCCAACTGATAACGTACAAATGAAGACGTGTCGACTGATCCGCATGACGTTCAAAAATGGGAATGATTGCGTATGCGATACGAAAATTCTCTCTCTCTCTCTCTCTCTCTCTCTCTCTCTCTCTCTCTCTCTCTCTCTCTCTCGTTTTCTTTTGGAAATGAATCTTAAAATCCTTGTTACCTTGAAGAGTGAAAAGAAAATGTAGAAGGAAAGACATCATGCTACATATGCAGGACAGAATTCAATTATATACTTTACATTTATATATATACATAAAGGTTTTTTTTTTTTTTGCCACGAAGGAAAAAAATGAAAAAACTCGTTTTTTTCATTTTTTTCCTTCGTGGCAAAAAAACCTTATTTATATATAGCATCACGTTTTATATACTTTCGTGATACAAGTTAATTCATATATATACATATATATTATATATATATATATATATATGTATATACATATATACATATATGATATATATATATATATATATATATTATATATATATATATATATATATATATATATATATATCAATAGAGGGATCCACAGTAATATCCTTGTTTATCGAGAAATAATATATTTATACAAAGCTTAAAGCTTTCGTCCATCCTCCTGTGGACTTGATCACTAAGCAAGTCCACAGGAGGATGGACGAAAGCTTTAAGCTTTGTATAAATATATTATTTCTCGATAAACAAGGATATTACTGTGGATCCCTCTATTGAATTCTTAGAAGCACGATACAGTGTTTTTTATATTGCATATATATATATATATATATATATATATATATATATATATATATATAGATATATATAAAGTATCGAATTATATTTCGGAACCAAAATGTTTCTCCTGAACATGTAGATAGTGTACAGAAAGAAACCATGGAGGTATATAGTAGATGCAGGTCAATCCAGTTGAAGAATCTTCCATGGCAGGTCATAGGGTCGAGATTAGGTGACGGCTGACGCGGGAATATCTCTTTCAATCTCCTTTAATGATGGCTGCAGAAATATATTGTTGATGGCACCAGAATTCCACGACCCCAGGAACATATTCAGT
Source organism: Macrobrachium nipponense (assembly GCF_015104395.2). Classification (NCBI taxonomy): domain Eukaryota; kingdom Metazoa; phylum Arthropoda; class Malacostraca; order Decapoda; family Palaemonidae; genus Macrobrachium; species Macrobrachium nipponense. The sequence continues at coordinate 18,597,717 of NC_061088.1, read as the reverse complement.
GTCTGTAAGTTCGATTAAAGCAGATTCTTTCACTTGGCCTTTGAACCAACAGCTGCTCCTAAAAATGACGATGCGTGACAGATTGCAGTTGGCATGAAAATTCAAAAATTATTTATTTGCCTGAAAAACGGCAGAGAATTATTCAGCATAAACGCTCAGTCAGATATAAATTCAAAGGATATACTTGACTGAAAAAAGCAGAGAATTATTCAACATAAACGTTCAGTCAGATACAAATTCAAAGGATTTACTTGACTGAAAACATCAGAGAATTATTCAACATAAACGTTCAATTAAATACAGACACCAAAAGTTTACCAATTTCAGTCAGGTAAATTATCTGAATTATCACTTCGACTGGTATCTGTCACATGTCATTTATAGGAGCATTTGCTGGTTCAAGAGCCTGATGTGAGAAGCTGCCTTCATTTAAAAAACACCATGAATATATCCCGATGGCCTTAAAACTCCGGTGCCATCAACAATGTATTTCTACAACACACTCCCAACAAAACTGAAAGAGATAATCCCATAAATTCAAACTCTTTACATATGCTATATGTTTCAAAATACAAATATATACCGTGCTTATATAGCTTAAACTTAATCCTTACATAGATGTAAGTAAGAATTTTATGCGACTTAAACTTTTACCAATTTTTCCTAACTGATTTGATTAATTTAGAGACATGATTTGATTAATTTACAGACATTTTCTGCCGTTGAGTTATTATCATTATTATTATTATTATTATTATTATTATTATTATTATTATTATTATTATTATTATTATTATATTATTATTATTATTAAAGATGTGCATACCGTGATAAGAAGGGAAATTCTTTTACTTTATCGAAACAGCTTCACTCTTACCACGAAGAGACACTGATACTCATACCACACACCAAGGTCCTTCAAATTTGACTTGAGTATATCCTAAGGACTTTGCCTCACATGTGACTGAAAACTGTCTTTAGCGTAAAAATACACCGTCGGGGAACTGAAATGATACATGCTGGACATTGCTAGTAGAAAAGAACATTCGTCTAATGAGAGATTTTTCAGTGTTGCTAATAGAAAAAAAAAGTGTTATACGAGAGCAAGTTACATTTCAGAAAAGAGTGAGACACTGCTGAAATGAATTTGAAATGATGTCAGATGAATATTTCAATAATGTAGAATCAGACTTCACGAAGATTCCATCAGTTGTAAGTGACAAAGATAGTATTATTGAACGTACCACGTGAATTACTACATTAGCATTCCAAATGTAGGTCTGTTTTATGCACGTATATATATGGAAGGCCAGCAGACCGCGTGAATACGAAAGACAAGAAAACCCTTGCCTCATCATAAGCCAAATTTTATCGGAGATTTTCAACATTAACCTTTCCTCTCGTGAAAGGCACCAAGGGTTAATTCGTACCTAGTTTGACGAACTGGCGCAATCCATTTTTTCCCAGTTCTGAAAAAATAGGCGTCCACGATTTTGATATTCACAGCTTCTAATTAGTTTATCTTTTGAGGAATTTTGGCTGGAAAATATGACAACGCAGAGAGCAGAAATCTTTATAACATATGGAATATAAAAAAAACCGACACAACTCAAAAACTCAATAAAAAAGAAAAAATGGGATACATGACTTCGTTAAAACAGGGACGAATTGTTAATTGCAATATAAAGCGTGTCGATAAGAGGTTCTCAGTGATAATTACGGGTGATCCAAAATTTCATCATCCTTGGGCAAAAACGAGCCGATGGGATACCGGAACGCTCGCGATCAGCAAGACAGTTTCTTGACATTAATGCAGCTCTTTGTGGGACAGAAACTTCAAAGAAGTACTTCATCTACCTAGGCTGCTCCGAAGCATAGTCAAAGTCAAACGTAAAACGAAAACTTGGGGTATCATTAGCACCTCTGAATTCATCTCATTAATCCATAGCGGGTCATGTCTCTTTCTTTTCGCAAAACAAAACACAAACAACTGCTTTTGTACGAGAATCCGAGTTACGATTACTGTGGCGATTTAAAAAAAAAAAAAAAAAAAATCTGTTATCATTTATGTCATATTAATACAATGTAAATCATAGATAAGAATTATGATTCAACGACTCTAAAAATACGTGTCTGACCGGTAAAATTAATTCAGAATGTTTGTATAAAATGTTTATCATCATCATCCATTATTTTATTATTATTATTTATCATTAGACACTTGCTGGCGAGACCCTTGGAAAGTCCCTATATCAGAAAGAGAGAGAGAGAGAGAGAGAGAGAGAGAGAGAGAGAGAGAGAGAGAGAGAGAGAGGGGTAACTAGGTAACTGTCTAATTTGGTCTTAATTTATTGCTATGATACTACGCCGGATATGAAGCAATCTGTTTTGGACCAACGTTCAATTTCAGGCAGCTCATCACTGCTGTTACAATTTTAACAGTCCATCGGAATAAGGCCATATCATTTATTCTTTTAAATGGTTACTCGTCGTTACGGTATCAAATGAGATCGGGCAACCTTCATTTCTGATGAAATTACTCAACGAAATTATGATATAGTAGATTCACATCAAACCGCGTCGTAAGGGACTGGCCAAGACGTCAAATGCACGGTTGATGTGAATCTACTATAGTAATGGAAGTGTGCGACGTTGAGTCATTATTTTTACTTGTGTATCCGTACTATAAAAAACGACAGTAACATAAGAGAAGGAGGTGGAACTATCTATGTTGGGTAGATAATATCACGTTTAGACTCGCAAGTCCGAGGCGTCTTCATTCTGCATAATTATGGACAAGTTAGTCCCAAGGGAAGCTGGTTTCCGTCAAGAATACACGTCGAGTGTTCTCCTGATCTTACAGGGGATGCTTGCCTTAGAAGTTTGAATTTCAAGTCAATGGCCTCTATGGGGTTGTTAATAATAATAATAATAATATAATAATAATAATAATAATAATAATAATAATAATAATAATAATAATAATAATGACAATTAAAATCCACAGTAGGTTAAAATATATTATTGTACAATGCTAAAAATTGCTAGGAGAGACTTTCGGATACCGCTCCAAAAGTCTCTCCTAGTAATTTTTAGCATTGTACAATAATATATTTTAACCTACTGTGGATTTTAATTGTCATTGTCAATTATTATTATTATTATTATTATTATTATTATTATTATTATATTATTATTCTGAACTAAGGAACCTCCGTAACGAGGCTAAAATATTGACAATTAAAAGCCACGGTAGTTTTAAAATATATTATTGTACATTGCTAAAAATTACTAGGAGAGACTTTCGGAGCGGTATCCGAAAGTCTCTCCTAGTAATATTTAGCAATGTACAATAATATATTTTAAAACTACTGTGGCTTTTAATTGTCAATATTTTAGCCTCGTTACGGAGATTCCTTAGTTCAATAATAACAATAACAATTATACTAATAATAATAATAATAATAATAATACCGCCCCGAAGAATGATCAAGATACTTTAAGGCAGAGGCTAGAGAGATAGGTAGGCCCGGACGAGAAAACTCTATGTTATCGGTCCGACCATAGAAATAGAGTCAGTGGAAGTTATACGCCATAGAATTAGTCAGTGGAAGTTATACGCCATAGAATTAGAGGCAGTGGAAATTATACGCCATAGAATTAGTCAGTGGAAGTTATACTAAGTGAAAAAAAATTAATAAATATTTAAAAATCTGACTACAGACTGCATTTTAAATATAATTAAAATTGTCATAATATGATCAGATGTACACACACATATGCTAGCACAATATTATGTGCGGGCGCTTACCAATCCTAGGATCCAGAAGTGGAGGCAGTTCTGCACGTTTTCCGGACAATCAGTGAAGCTCCTGTTGACCTTAGCAGTGAATTCCATAACTTGGAATCGATTGTCTGTGAACGTTTGCACCCTAGGAGAATAGATACCATTACCCCTCCAAGGTCACACCCGTCTTGGAGAAGGGCGTGAGGCGACCTCTAGCAAAAAGAATGGTTGAAAATACCAGAAGGATAGTTCCTTGGGGCGCTCACTGAATCCTAAACAAATGAGGTTGCTAGATCCATTCACTTCTTTCCAGCTTTCCAGACTCTTATCTATATATATATATATATATATATATATATATATATATATAAATATATATATATATATATATATGTGTGGTGTGTGTGTGTGTATGTATGTATGTATATATATATATGTATATATATATATATATATATATATATATATATATGTGTGTGGTTGTGTGTGGGTGTGTGGTGGTGTGTGTGTTGTGTGAGTTAGTAATTAGGTTTTGAGGCTCAAGCTTCAACCATTCAGAAAGAACATACTACACTTAAATATGAATCATTTATACAGTTCAAAAGTCTTATCTTTACACGCGGGTGTTTTTGCATATTAGCGGAATACCTCAAGGACTGATAATAACCAAAATTTGATGAATCCCTGGCGAACATGTATATCAGATGTTCTCGAAATAATTAATTAACCTCCCGGAAAAAATCCATTGAGGGTTGAGGTAGGTTCCAGGATAATAAATCATGAACTCTGACCCGGTTTCTTCAAAGGTTAATCATCTAAAGGTTACGTAATTAATATATCTGCCAAGTTTCCTTTAAATTATGTTCACATCTTTTTGAGATATTCAGCTAGCACTCGCGCTAAAGACACGTACACAAAGAAAGAAGTGAAAACTTAATAGCCTTCCAGACTCGTTGGCGGAGGCAGTAAAAAAATCTTATTTTAATGATAGGTTAATAGTGTTTTCGTGCAAAACAGAAAAAAAGATACATTAAACTTTGATATTTGAAATAATTCAGGTTCTGACGTATTGGAAGTAGAAATAGCTGTGTTTCTTTATATGTAAGTAATTAAATGATCTAGATTAAACAAAATTAATGACTTGCAGCAAGGAAAAGGGCTATTTACTAACTAATCCAGTTTCTGCTTTGTTTGGTTCATAAACCCTAAGACCCTAGAATGCCAATGGATTAAAACCAAAGTCTGAGGGAACAAAACAGCATAATTCTGTCTTCACCCAGTTAAGATACGTATTTCAAGTAAAAAAGAAAGAAAGAAAGAAAAAAAAAACTAAATCGAAAATACGTGGACGGAAGATCGGCGAGTGAAGCTAAATTTCACCGTACTTTTCCAATCGCTTAAATAACGATAAATTGATCATTTGGCCGCGGGCGCCCATTTTACAAAATGACTGGGGAGAAGCAATTAGACGTTACAGTACGGAGATGATAAAAATAGTTAATAGAATGGTTTTAAGTCGAGTTCGGACGGCCCGAGGGCTCATATCTCCACTAAAGAAAATGTTTGCTTGAAAATATTGCTAGAAAAACAAAACCGCCGTGACTTGGCTGTTCCGTCCGGTGATTACTGGTACACAGAGGTAAAAAGATAAATAAAAAAAAGGAAGGAGAGAGAGAGAGAGAAGAGAGAGAGAGAGAGAGAGAGAGAGAGAGAGAGAGTTAGTTATACGTGGTGACATTTCGGATTTTTTTTTTATATTATTTCTTTTTAGCAACAGGCATTTAACAATATGCTTTCCTTGATTGAGGACTCAGACACAGTGAATACTGACCTCTAGAACTCGTGCTGGTTGATTTTCACATACAAAATCATTGGAAGGACTCAAAATCCTTTTTCTTTATGATTTATTTCTCTTTTTTTCGCGCGCAATCATCGCCAGTCTGTTAGTGTGTATTTTCGACTTTTTTTTCTATTTTGTTTTTTTACCTGAAAGTGAAGACAGAATTATGCTCTGGTTCCTTCAGACTGGTTTTAACCCTTTGACGTTCTATGGTCTTAGGATTTATGAAATAAAGAAAGTAGAAAGTGGGTTAGTTATTAAATAGCCCTTTTTCATTGCTGCAAGTCGTTTAATTTATTTCATCTAAATCGTTTAATTACTTTCATATAAATAAATACTGCTATGGCAATCACTCATGGTTAATATACATTTTTAAAACTATTTACGGTAAATTCCACAACTCACAAAAAGTTTCGGCAAGTGCTGAGATTCTCAAGCGACTTTTCCCAGTTTCCTTCGTCATTCGGCTTCTGTAACAGCGAGTCGCTCCAATTATCCCCCATTCAAAAACAAATTCCTCGACCAGCACTCTGAGGGTCAAGAAATGTGACTCGCTGATCTACTTAGCATCTCTCACAATAATAATAAAAGTTTTCCCCGCAAGTAAGCCGAGAGTTCCCCCGCGGCCATGACCGAGACGAACGGTCTCTGAAATACTTGCATTTCATGATAAAAAAAAAAAAATCCGTCGATTTGTCTGGCAGTGTTAGCAGACATTTTCCACCCGATTTTGAAGGTCTTGTTTTCTTGCCTGAAGGGTTTCAAAAATTTTCTACGAGCAGTCTTTTTGGGATAGGGTGAAGGTAGCGGGTTCAAATATTCTTAAATGTAACTCCTGTGGATGAGGATTGAGGCTTTTTTTAGGGACTGTCCCCAAAAGAGAGGTAGCTCAGAGGAGGGGTTCTACCTTCCAGTAAGAGGCGTCCAAACTCCCCATCTACGGTAGTCTGAGATTTTACTGGGAGTTCCAGTAACGCCAGGAAAAAGCTCCTCAAAGACGGGTACGGGTGGAGTTAGGGGATGGGCTATTTACCAAGGGGTCTGGCTGGAAGAGGAGGGCAGTTTCAAATTCCTTTTCATGAGTCTCCTCGGAGCCGGATTTTGTGGGTTCAAATTGAGTCTTTTCTAAATAACACTTACCGAGTTTACTCAGGGATCTAATCATCTAAGTCACACATAGCGAGTTCACTCAGAGTCAGTCTATGGGTGGGGATCATATCCTCATGACACGAGTCTGCTCGAGATCGGGGGGGGGGGGGGGGGGGGTGGGGGGGGGGGTGGGGGGGGGGGGGGGGGGGGGGAGTGGGCGCTAGGATGATCTTCATATTCCACAGCGCATGCCCCTGGGGGTCGGGTCGAAGGGTTCAAATTTCCCAACGCGAGTCTCCTCAGGGTCAGATGGGTTAATTAAAAGTGTCTCCCAAACGACTCTGCTTCGGAGGTCGGACTGGTATGGGGTTGTTTCAAATTCCCACAGCGCGAATCTCCTAGGCGAATCCTCCGTGGGGGAGAGAGAGAGAGAGAGAGAGAGAGAGAGAGAGAGAGAGAGAGAGAGTCAGTTGCGAGCTCCGATTGGAATCGAGGTGGCGGCATTGATCGGGGAGAGGGAGGGACCGGCCGAACCGCCTCTTTGATGTCGCATGGCCGCTGCCTGCTATTTGTCGCTTATTATCGAGTAATGTAAGGGAGATTAAGAAGAAAAAAAGGAGAGAAATAGACTTTTAATGTATTTGCAAAAACCAATTCTGTTCTTGCTGAAGAGTCTGTGACTGAAGAAAAAATGGTCGAGCAGAAGTAGGTCATTTGCGTCATATTCGTCGGGTAAGACAGCGAATTTGCATATTGTATACATATGAGGTTGATAATATTAAATTTATTTATACACACAAACACTTCACACACACACACACAGATATATATATATATATATATATATATATATATATATATATATATATATATATATATATATATATAATTCACTAACTGCTTTTCACCTTATTCTCGTTGAAACACCTGTTATATGGAAGTTATTTTGCAAGTAACTTGACTATTAGGTATTATGCCTGCTTTAAATGTTTACTTATTTTCAGCACTGATAATGATAATAATAAAAGATACATTCTTTTAGAAACAATATTTTCTTTTTGTTTTCCATTTCATCTTCATGATAACAATCTTTTAGGCCTTTCATTCTTTCTGTATGGCTGTACCTATTCCTTTTTTTTTAATTATTATTTTGGTATTTTGGGTAGCATGGCTACTTCTAAGCAAATCGATGGCTGATATGATCTGTTGTCTACAGACATGGCATACCTAAATCACGTGATTGTAAGGGTTACCATTGCCTATCATATCATAGTTGAACATAGTTGAACAACTTTACACTATGAATATAGAGAAAATATAATACAATACCCACTCCATTCAAGCCACTAATGTTAAAGGAAGGCTGTCTGCAACCAAATACGTGATACAAATCATATGGCTGTTTATTTTCTATTGCATTACGTACGGTAGGCTCCTGTCGGGTCAAAGGTATGCAACAACAACAACAACAACAACAGCAACAACAACAACAATAATAATTATAATAATAATAATAATAAATTATTATCATTATTATTATTAGTAAATACTACTTTTACATGTTATAACACGCCCTTCCTTCCGTGGCGTTTGACAAACTGACTGACCTAACTTGGGGGCCTATGCCTACTACTACTCCCTTCCACGATGACCTACATAGATGGACACCTCATGGCCCCAGGCGTTTTCCAAATGCTTTTATCGTCACTGATCGTCGGAAGATATGTTATCGAAGACGAGCGTTTAGATCTAACATGTTACCAATTTTGTTTCAAGGGAAAAATTGTGTGGAGAAAAGTACAGGTATTTGGAAAAACACCATATTCGCATTCAGTCGTTTGTGTAGATCATGAAACACGCATGCGTATGTGTTTGTGCTTACCCACATGAACACATGCACGCATGCATGCAATGAATTTAAATATATATATATATTATATATATATATATATATATATATATATATATATATATATATATATTTGTGTGTGTGTGTGTGTTTGTGTGGTTATAAATGAATTTACCATTCCTGAAGTGGAATGAACCATAAAGGAAATAGAAATCATCAGGTTATAATGGGCTCACTACAGAGATCATTTTTGCTGATAATGAAATGACGAGCCGTATTTTAACGTGAATGTTTTGTAAAACGTGTAATGAAGGAAAAAGCTTGACGATTGGGAATTATAACTCACAGCAGTTACCAAAGAAAAGTAACTCAGATAAAAGAGGTAGCTACAGAGGCACTGCGCTTGCGCGGGTTGAAATGGAAACATTCCGCATGCTTATTATCAAGGTCTTGGGAAACAGACTGACAAAAGGAATAAAGATGAAAAAGCTTGTTTTAGAGAAGACATTTGCCAGCACCACAAACCAGCATTGAGAAAAGTCTTGCATCACTATGGCATTCCAGTCAAACATGTCTAATTGAAATTATCCGCGAACGAAGTAGATGAAAAGTAAATGTACTCGTAGATAAGGTCTTGTCAAGTGAGTTTGCAACAAATAGAGAAGTGACGCAAAGGAAGATTATCTTATCCTTATCTTTGCTGTTTGCCCTTATCACAGATTTTATAATGAACATTGAGGTCGGAGATTGAAAATGTTTGCGATAAAGACAGATAATTGACAGACTTAGAATATGCAGTTGATGTTGTTTTAAGTAAAGACAGAATCTTGACAGACTTAGAATATGCAGTTGATGTTTTAAGTAAAGACAGAATCTTGACAGACTTAGAATATGCAGTTGATGTTGTTTTAAGTAAAGACAGAATCTTGAAAAACTTAGAATATGAAGTTGACGCTGTTTTAATCAGGAAAAATACCCGAAGAATTCCAAGGTTTGCTTAGTAGTATACGTCACAATTATATCCAGAGAGCTGGGACTTAAAACAAACCCAAGAAAATCAGGAGTAATAAGGACAGAATTTGCACAAAAGTACGACAAAACATTAGATGGAGAGATGATTAAAATTTAGAAACAGTGATATCCACTACTGGTTCTCTTCAGTTGAAATTAGTAAAAGAATTTAGTAAGAGACTAAAAGTAAAATCAAGCAAGGAGAAGACTTTATAAGATTATAAAATTAAATACTAAGAATTTTCATAAAAAAGCAAAGTAAATAAGTCCATTATGATCTGTACTGTCATAAGGATACGAATCATGATATAGCAATGAACAGGTATCAGAAAGATTTTATTGACCCGAGAATAAAATGCCCAGAAAAAAACATTATGTCAGAAGAGAGCAGGACACCGATAGAAACGATACTAAAAGAAATGTTACAGAAGTTTCATACGAAAGGCCGATGGGGATGGCTTGGACATATTCCACCTTACGTCCCACGGGAGATCACTAAACTTAGAGAAGGGAGGCTGGAGATGAGTGGAGGTTTGGGATAAGATATGTTACCCAGAAAAGTGATTTATTCATCTGTTAATTTAATTTTTTATTTTTTTAATAACTGATCATTTTCGATATTTCCTATTACCTTCTGTTACTTCTTTCTAAAGAACGCCAAATTCTTTGGAAGCTTGACTTTCAAGTCACTAGCAGCTGTGGGCTTATTCCGTATGAATAGTGTTCATCTTCTGAATAATAATAATAATAATAATAATAATAATAATAATAAAATAATAATAATAATAATAATAATAATTATTTTCATATGGTCCATTATCTTTAAATAAACTGTATATCTCCGTAATTCGCTTAAAAGTTTGATAACAGGGTAAGCCACTGATATGCGGTCCAGGTTACATTTTCGTAATATAACTGTCCGTTTTTTATCTTTAATCAGCTCCGGATAATGATGACCACGTTCATTCCTGTAATTATCGATCTATTACACATATTTCTTTGGGTTTGAAAGCTCTTTTTCAGGCTGATCACTTAACAAGAAGAGTCCTGGTACAAAGTCACCTTGATGTATCCACATTTTATGCCATACGTAACGACTTTTTTAAACGACCAAGATGCCTTGATTTTATGCATATACGTTATATATATACATGCATGTATGTATGAACAAATATTTATTTCACCATCATAGCAGGGGGACGCAAAGATCTAGAGGAAAATTATTTACACTTTCTTTAAGCAGAGTCGGGCGGGAATCAGAGTTGCTAATATGAATTTTTATAAAAAAAAATGAGCTCTGCAAAACTCATAACAGTGAAATAAAATCTGGCAATACTTTCATGAGGGCCACTATCGGATCTGTGTGTACGCACAACATACATACATACATACATACATAATACATATATATATATATATATATATATACATATATATATATATATATATATATATATATATATATATATATATATTTAACTCAATCACGAAAGTTTGGAGAGTGATAAATGCATAAATAAAGGTATAAGCCACGAAGGAAAGATAAACAACGGAGTACTGCAAGATCTTTCGACTCAGTTTGTCTGCTAAGTAAGGAGGTTGAGTCGAAGGTCTTTTAGCTACTCCGTTGTTTATCTTTACTTTGTGGCTTATATATACAACATCAATATACAAAATGACATACATATGCAATCAAACGAACGAATTACCACCTTTTCTATCTTTTTCGCTCCTGAACATATGTGTGTAAATATATAATTTTATGTATATATTGTATAGTATATATATATATAATATATATATATATATATATATATATATATATATATATATATATATATATATATATATATATATAATCAACATTATTTTACACAGTGCATGAATGTCCGAATATACGTACACAAAAATTAATACAGGTTACGTTTGAAAGCAGAACATGAATTACATCAGTAATGCAGTTCAATATATTCCCTGGCCTGAAGCTCTCATGTCAGACATGAACAGGCACACCCTGAATACCGATCGAGATTGATATGCAGTAGGGCACAGAAGGGCAGGATGACTCAAAAAAGTCCCTCAAGAATGTTTCTGGGCGAACCAAAGTATACTCCTGACATTATGATTTACGAAACTGAATCCTTCAAGTTTAAATGGAAAATGGAAGTAGCCAAGTATGACGGCTAAAGTGCGGAAGTATTGATACATAAAAATAAAGGTACATGAAAGGCGAATAGACCAGTAATGTGGTAGTTAATAAAACTGATGAAAATGAACGTTTATGACAAACTTAAAATAAATAAAGAGATCCCAGAATTACAGTCATCACGCGCAAGTATACAGAATGTCTACGGCAGTTTCACACCAGTTTTAATAACATATAGTAATTATTTACTTTCATAATTTTCAATTAATGTTATATTTCATGAAAAATAGCAAATTATACAACACAAGAAAGAATAAAATGATATTTTGATTTAAAACAATATTTTATATTGTGCGTAACCTCCTAAACAATGAGAAATCTACCGATTCCATGAAAAGTTAGCATTAACTTACGAAACGGTATATATATGAAAGTCCAGTTATTATCGATGTTCAACCATTTAAACAAAATAAAAAATCTCATCGCGGTTATTCAGTCAGAAGCCAGAATGAATGAACCTACTTCACATCACTTAACGGCCGCCATTATGAAGGGCCTCACTGGCATATCTCTAGCTTAATCTAAAACAAACAAACAAACAAACAAACAAACAAACCAATAACTAATTAAGTGTTCAATAGCCAATTTAGCCTAGTTGATAAAAATGGGATAAAATATAAAATTACAATCTAAGCTGGACTCGTGTATTCAGTGATATCTAAAACAATTAGGTTCTAATAAAGCCATTCACAAGTTACGTAACTATTATATAAACAATTTTTTGTGATTATTGTTTAATGGTGCATATGTAGAGTGGTACATTGCAACAAACTACTTACGAGTATTTATGAATGAACTGATTAAAGAACCAACTCAGAGCAAAGTAAGCAAGCTACTGAGGCTATCACTTTCTCTATTATTATATCTGTAATAATTATTATAAAGAGGGTTGATGGAAGACGATCACTCAGTCAATGAGGCAACCTCATGATTAATAATTCAATAAAAACACTAGTTCATTTCAGCCTTATGATGAATTGTTTTGCATAAATCGTTGCAACATTTCTTTAAATATGTAATGATAGCTTTATAAGAAAAAGGGGCACTTCGTTAAAATTACAATTAAGAACTGCATATATAATAAATTATTATTATATAAATATATATATATATTAATATATATAATATTATTATATATAATATTTAAATATATATATATATATATATATATATATATATATCTATATATTGGATTATTATTTTATTATAAATTATATAAATATTTATAATATTAATATTATATATTTAATATACATAGAGGTATATATGATTATAATCACTTTAGCACGTGATTCATTTATCACATATCCACTATGCATATAAATATTTACCTATGTGCTTAATATATATATATATAGTATATATATATACATATATATATATATATATATATATATATATATATATATATATATATATATATATATATATATATATATATATATTATTAGAGAGAGAGAGAGAGAGAGAGAGAGAGAGAGAGAGAGAGAGAGAGAGAGAGAGAGAAAGTAGCTAAAATAAAGAAATATATCTATACTGACTACCACGGACAAACAAAACGAAATTACCTTATATTAAGATAGAACTCGAGGAAGGAGATAATTTAGGTTAAATGACTATTTCTAAAAGCAATCATCAACGCGTAAGAGAGGGGTTATCTTAATACGATGGAAGCCTGAAAGCCAAGACTCACTATAAGGAATTTAGATGCGAATGTTCTTCATTGTATTATAATTTCCTATAATGCATTCACACACTCTTCAGCGTAATCTACATAAGGGTATTCTTTCGAGCAGCTGAACATTTTTAAAATATGCTAAAACATTCTTGAACACATCCAGACCAAATGGAAAACGTGGCCTGTGTAGCAGGAAGAACCGAGGCGAGCGAGAATGTGCGCTGGAATAAAACGAATTTTCTTTTTTTTTCCTTTGTTGGTAATAAAAGAGAAAGGCAGCAATAGAACTTGCTGCCAAGGGCAAGCATCGACGAACGTTATGCAAAGTTTGAAAGCGTCCCTGAGAGAGAGAGAGAGAGAGAGAGAGAGAGAAGAGAGAGAGAGAGAGAGAGAGAGAGAGAGAGAGAGAGAGAGAGAGAGAGAGAGAGAGAGATTCTAATTTCTCAAGAGCATTATATGCTTCTTTAATTGACAAAAAAAAGTGTGAAATTCTCAATATGTTTAACAGGCAATCTTTTCTTTAAAGGTGTGTGTGTGTGTGTGTATGAGAGAGAGAGAGAGAGAGAGAGAGAGAGAGAGAGAGAGAGAGAGAGAGATTCTGGTTAATACTTCTGAATTGCATGATATGCTTCTTTAATTGAAAAGAAGTGTATAATTCTCAATAAGTTTAACATGTAATCTTTTCTTTCTTTAAAGGGAGAGAGAGAGAGAGAGAGAGAGAGAGAGAGAGAGAGAGAGAGAGAGAGAGAGAGAGAATCAAAAGGTAACCCTGTGACAAAACCCAAATTATTTTTATTAGCAGGAAATACCTTTAAAGAAATCGACCTATAATACGGATGAGCCTTGTCATTTTCGGCAAATTTTACTCTAACCGAGGTTCAACTGCACCGCGAGTGTTTTAAAAGTATCAACTATTGTTTTTAGAAAAGAATTTTATTTAAAGTCCTTGCAATAAGTGTTAATGTGTATGCATATATTGTATATGGATGTGTGTGGGTATTATATATATATTATATATATATATATATATATATATATAATATATATATATATATATAAAATATACAGGTTGCTTTACTGAGACTTATTACTAAAAACCTAGCGCTCCAGTTTTGAACACGTTCTTGTGCTTTTAAAACCCTATTTTACTATGGAAAATTTAATGTAAAAACACCAAGGAAATGACTGGTCTTTTAGGGAGTTTAAGAACCGCAGAATTTAACCCAATATTTTGGGTGATGGGGTTTAAAATCAGGTGCGAATTATAGGTATAGTTACATATGATGACCTCATGACTTTTCTTTTTAAGGTGCTACACTTTCTGTTTCTAGGAAAGTAATTTGGAATGACGACGTCAGACCCTCCTCCTTCCCCGAGGGCGTCCGAGGGCTTGCGTAAAGACTGCGTCTGGTCACCCCAAATATACTGAGTAGCCCCATCACTGCTCGACATCCCTGACCGAACGGTCAGCCCTACGGAGAACATGTTACAGCAGTCGGCAATATAAAATATGTGACGATAAAAAAAAGAAAAAAAGTGCAATTTGAAGAAATTGGGTAAGGTTGCACATTTTGCATCAAATAAAAACAGGCAGAAAGAGGAAGGATGAATTTAAAGTTGTTTACACGAAAAAATCTATAATTAATGAAATTTGAAACAATACTAGGAGCTTCATGTCGGCGAAAATGTATGACAGTGAGTAACGCTAAACGATCGGTAAGTAAAGTCTGAGCTACGGATGTGATCAAATCCATACGGTGCAAAAATAAACTTATAAATATTCATGAATTAGTCAAGTCAAGCAGACGGTAGGACGTGGGCGAAATTGATGTTTGAGTAATATACAGGGAAAAAATATAGAAGGAAAAATGAAGAAAGGACTGCCTTCATTTTCGCAAGAGACCTCGAGAACTAAGGTCAACGTTAAAGGACAACAGGAAACACCCAATTCCTTCAAGAACGTCGTTTAAACACCTTAACCCATTATTTAGCGGCAGCAGCGTGTTAGATTCTAGCCTTCGATAAGTTACAGAAGAAGAAAAAGAAAAACTTTTGAATATACTTCAGATAATCTTCGAAAGATGTAGTATATACGTAGCATATAGATATGTGAATGTTATATATATATATATATATATATATATATATATATATATATATATATATATATATATATATGTAAGTGTTTACATAATAAAAATATGGAATGTTAGTCCATATATATAAAAGTCTAAAACTAAAGAGGTCAACCAGATTGCTTGCAGGAATGTGATCAGACTAGAGACGCTAAAGATGACGTATACAATAAAAGTAGGCTAAGTTACATGCCGTCATCTGTGGTCATTCATTTGTTTTGAAACAGTCCAAGCTCCCTGCTTGAGACAACTACCCCGACCTATTATTCAAACGGCCTACGTGATCTGTAGCGTGTCTCATTTGATTGTGTGTTCGTATGAAACTATGTCATTTGTATGTATGTTCATAATGTTCGAACTACTGTCCCTATTTCCGTTCATAACTTGTAACAGAGATGGTAGACGAGCAGAACAGAGTTAGCTATCGTCATTAGAAGACCTGTACCTCTTTACCTAAGCTTTATCATGTAGAGGAATAGGATTAGCCATCATCATTGGCAGAAGCGATCAAGCTATCGTTATTAGAAGACTTGTACAATCATATCTGATCTTCACCATGTAAAACTTCAGAAGAATATATAATTTTTTATACTTAGTGTTTTCTACAAGAACCTCACCGAACCATGAGTTTAACACATCGTCGTAAGATAATACCGACTTGCGTAAGTGATCTACAAAACCCCAGACACTCCATTGAAGATGGAAGTGCAATACCAACCGACTTAGCGTATAGATTATCGCTAGTCTAACATTACCTCATAGGGGCGCCTTATCATACAAGGCACAAGCCCTAATATTGGTGGCCAGCGTACCAGAAGAACTCTACAACCGTCCTACGAAGAAAAATCAGAATAATAAATCATGTATCATAAGAAGTCAACGACGACGGAAGCAGCAGATTCTTCAAGCAACCTAGTATCATCGTTAGTGAGCGACTTCAGAAAACAATAAGAACTCTTCAACGACGACGAAAGCAACAGATTCTTCAACCAATTTAGTATCATCGTTTAGTGAATAACTTCAAGAAACAAAACCGACGTGTCTTTTTCTTACGACAACACAAGCTTCGTCTCTCATTAGAATCATTCAAGAAAACATCGTTAGTGAGCGTTTCCGGAACTTCAAGAAACAAACCGAACGCGTCTGCAGCATCGGATCTTTCAAGGGCTCGAATCATCGAAACAACGCGCACGGGGGAAACTGAAGCCAAACCAGGTCATCCGCTAAATAGAGAAGGAGGACCAAGGCCGTGTGTCGTTATCGGAACACCGTGACTTCCCACAAAAGCAAGCTAAGTACAATTTTTATTCATTTGGAGTAACTTTGAGTGTTTCCTTTGCAGGTCGAATTTCGTTATTCCTGTGGCTGAAGTTACGAGACAGTTCTTGAATCTTACTTTTTTACAGAAATTATCTACATCATTGAGATTTCGCTACTGCGAGTTTTTTATCTTTGAGTGTCTGTTTCCAGAAGTTCTACTGAATATCATAATCATATACTATGTTAATTTTATCATTTTGGGTGATTATTAATCCCTTACGTAACAAATCATATTAAACAGTGAATATGCGTTTACGCAGTGGACGTCTGTATTTATACAGATGCATGGATAGGGTCGTTAAGCACCGTAGTGATTAGAAAACACACAAAAAAAAACAAGTGGAACACCCGTACAAATCTATATAAATTAGAGGTAACACTATTTCGGGTCATGACAATAAATGCTCCTTTGCAAGTCCCGATCGCAGTTTTAGCCTTGAGTTTTTTGAGTTATATAAAATATCGAACCTCAATGACTCAACTTAACTTTAAAAATATGGCTGGATTGCAAGGAATAACATGTCTGTAAAAAACTTTCATCAGGCTAAATGCGCTGACCAGGATCCCTCACTATTTCAAATTTTAGCAAAGAATGAAGTACAAACAGTTAATATTGTATGCAGTAGTGATAACTTGTCTTATTAGTAATCGCTCAGTTCCTAATAGTTCGTCATTCATTGCTTTATACGTAACCAGCAAACATAATGCAATAAAAAACTACACAATACGTTGCCGATGGTAATAAAGAGAAGGATCCCAATTATTACAAAAAGAAATAGAAAACAGTAGCCCGTTCAGAATCAAACAAGCAAACTCGGTGACTGGGTCACCTAGTCAAGCGGTCAAGGTCAGTCAAAAAACTGCCGAAGTGTTCAAAGCAAAGCAAATTCCACACAATAAGCGACTCTAGCAGAGTGGGGAAAAAGCGATGTTGGATCATACATCCCAAATACCTTTTTAAAATTAAAAAGGAATTTCCCTATGCATCACACGACCGTATAAAGTAATCAGAGCAGGTTTTCGTTTTTTTTTAATACATAAGTTATTATAAGTAGTGGTGGATTAAGCCCGACTGTACGCGCCGTAAAAATTAGAATATCTTGATTTATTTCATTAGTACACGTATTATCCTGTATTTACGGACTCACCGTCTGTTGTTCGAACTTCCCTAATGAGAAGTCCGGATAAGCGAGCGCTTACAGATACCTCTATAGTTATAAAAAACATTGATCTGTATCTAGTGTAATTGTAAGATCCATCTAGGGGTATACAAAATATTATCTTACATCCTGCAAAATAAGGCGTGTTTATCAAAGGGAAATCCTATAAACCTTCAACATAAAATCCGTTTTGAACAAAAATGAGACAGTTAATCAAATAATAACTTATATAAAGGAACTATACATTTGTCTCATAATCGTAACATTGTTCAAATGACCCAACAGAATTCTCCCACAACCGCAGTCGTACTTTGCACGCAAAATCTCGAGAAGCATGCACCCTCGAATGTCTTAGTGCGTGTAAAAAGACTTTGCTGGGAAATGAAATTTTAATCCTTCCCGACACTCTGAAATATAACGATTTCCGCGAACAAAGCCCTAAAAGTATACATATCGTGGATACGGAAGTTATAAATATCGCATTTTTTATTGTTGCTAATTTTTAATCACGCCCAACCGGTCGTGGATGAATCTCTCTGATAATCTATCTAAAGTAATATCCGTAAAGTCATTCAAGCAGAGGTGATTCAGCAGAAATTTTTTTTTTATCTTTTACCTGAATACCAGGAAGTTTCTCCACTTGCGAGTGATCTATGGGAAAAACGGATGTAATTTAACACAAAACACGGTCTAAGGACAAACATAAAGCTATTTACGTACCTTCGTATAGATTCTCAATGAAATTTTAAAATAGAGATAAATGACGAAGTTGAAAAATGTTAGTAATAGGAGCCATTAGGAAATCAAATAGCCCATATAATTTTTCCCTCAAACGTCATGCCATAAAAGATCGGACTTGGCGTATCTGCGCAGATTACTGTCGCTTAAACAAGGAAATGACTTCCGATAGTTTCCAGTGCGATGTACCGACGACATCTTATCTCTGTTAGGTTAGAATAAATTTTTTTCACCAACTTGGACTTACTTAAAAGCTTTTACCAGATACCATTACCTAAGTGATTGTACCTCATACTCCGTTTTCAGCACACTCAGGGGACATTATCAATTTTTTACGTATGCCTCCGGCTTACGTTGCGCCCCAATTACAATATAGTGTTTGGAGACTTTTAGGGGATAACCTACATGCCTATATGGATGATCTTGTAATCTTTTCTAATACCTTAGAAGTACATTCACATAAAGTAGAGCTAGTGCTACAGAGACAAAGACAAATAATCTCAGAGTAAAATATCTAAATGTGAGTTTTTTTAAAACCGAACATGTTTATCTAGGTTTTATGTGTCTGGTCAAGGTCTTAAAGTAGTCCAAGGTAAGGTGTCGGCTATTCATAACTTTCCGGTACCTATTAACGTAAAAGGGGGATACAGCACTTTTGAGCAATAGTGGGTATTACAATCGTATGTAAATATGTAACTCTTCAATCATGACAGCTCCTTTAACAGATCTTACGAAGAAGAGCGTAGATTTATTATGGTCTAAAAAGCATCAACAGGCGTTCGATATCTTAAAAGCGGAATAATGCAGCTCACCTAACTTAAAAATCCCTGATTTAAATAAGGCATTTTTTTTATTGCAACAGACGCCTCAGACCAAGGGGTAAGAGGGTATTACTTCAGTAATATGATAAGCAGTTTTCCTATAGCTTTTTATTCACGTAAACTAAATGCCCTCTGAAAGTAAATATACAGTAATAGGAAAGGAAGGGCTAGGTATCTTTAACTCACTAGTACATTTTAAGTTCATAATCTATGGCTATCCTGATAAAGTCCTTACTGAACATGAGTCCTTTACCGAGTTTTTCAAAGGCTTTAATCACAGTCCAAAAGGAACTCGGTGACAAATGATCATTCAGGTCTTTGGAGCCAAGATAAGATATCTACCTGGGAAAGCAATTATCATAGCTGACGCATTATCCCGCAAATCCCGCACCATACTGCAAAGAACCATTAATTAGACTAAAAAATATAGAAATATCCGTGCCTATTGTTAAAACCGTATCTAAACAAGAAAATTCCTTAACCCAAGAGATCGCGAGCATTGAATATCTGGGTTGGAGCGCAGAACTGTTACAAACTGAACAAAGCAAGAGTCAACAGACATAAC
This sequence comes from Macrobrachium nipponense, assembly GCF_015104395.2. NCBI lineage: Eukaryota > Metazoa > Arthropoda > Malacostraca > Decapoda > Palaemonidae > Macrobrachium > Macrobrachium nipponense. Next base: position 18,577,518 of record NC_061088.1, on the reverse strand, counting down.
CCAAACAATAAACACTTCGAAACGGAAACAGGGTCAGTGACTAGGCAAAAACAATAAACACTTCGAGCAGAAACCCTAAAGCAAAAGTATATTTAAAGTATGTGTATCAGAATAATGTAATCAAATGTAATATTATATGTAGGTCTGTGACGAGGAAAACCCGAAGAACACAGCAGATGACTAACGACCAGGTAGTAGTAATAATCTCTTTCATACCAATCGTCATAAACTGGTTGCATTCCGTCATCCAGGGTTCCATAGTATGTCACAGAAAGCCAAATCACTATTTTACTGGCCTACAATGCTTACAGATATAAAAAGCACATAACTAATTGTAACACGTGTCATGAAAACAAGGGATACACTAAGACACCTGTCAGTTTAGGGGCCTATCCTGTGCCAAATCAATCCTTGAAAGAATATACGTAGAATTATTAACAGAATTACGAGTCTGACAGAGGGAATAAACACTTCTTAGTGTCAATAGTTCCTTGACACGTTATATAGAATGAATAGCACTGAAAACAAACACCGCAATTGAGTGCGTTAGGAATATTTATGAGTGCTAAATCAGTAAACATGGAATTCAACACATGATAATCTGACTTGGGTGGTGTAAATCAATAATAATCTCCTTAACACGTTGTGTGAATTCCTTTCCATTAAGAAAACCAATAATATATTTTATCACCCAGAGTCAATCGGTTGGGTAGAATAACGGATAATTAAATAGGAAGTGTCAATGTCTTACGAGTTACAACTCGTGATATTACCGAACTGGATTATAGCGGTTTCTCGCGGTTTTAAATACCTTTATCATTTATATCTTGTATTTATAGAATTGATGCCGCAAGTAGCCTTATACGGTACGCCGCTAGAACACTTTTCCACATATTCAAGCCAACCATTAATTTATCAAATAAATATAAAAAAAAAAAATAAGATAAATATGGATACAAGTGGAGTCAATATAATACACTCCGTAAGAAGTCGGAAGGGTTACAAATTTATAATAAAAAAGGAATCACGATAAAATCATAAGCAAAACGTAACCATAGATAATTAAATATCCAAATAGATATGCGTAAAGATTTGAACTCTAACTTAACGCTTTAGTAATGACAAATAAGCTAAAAGTTCAAACACATATCCAAAATCTACTGACATATTGTCTGTCCCGGTGATTTATATTCGTAGTCAATGAAAAAAAAAAATTAAATAAATAAATAAATAAATAAACTAATAATAAATAAAATAAATAAAAAAATAAAATAAAAGAGATTTTTAAAGTCAGGAAGTCTAGAAGTGAAAATGTTATCTATGAAATAATCCTATATGAATCTTATACAGGGCTAATAATATATATAGAATTTGTATGGAAACCTTTTTTCATTAGTTTGAATAAGGAATATTTAATTTAACATAATTACAATTATGCAGATTTCCAGCATGAAACTAATATATTGTTCAATTTTGGTACTGTTTTTTTTTCAGACATTCTTCTCATGTGGGTCGAGTATTAAAAAAACAAAAAATTTATCCTAAAGTCGTATCTCTTACAGCAAGTAACGTAACTCTTAGCTGGCTGAGAGCAATCTCCTGCCAAGTGACGACGTCATCATTGCCGTATCAGCATTTGTTCCTTTTAACCTCAAATATCTGCTTGCACAGGCTTCATCTCGCGCTGGCAAAGCAGATTGACTGGAGAAAGGAATGCTCAGCTCATGAACTTCACATGTGGTTCATAGGTCACATGACAGGCCACATAACATATTCTTATCCGTGTGTGTAATGCAATTAGTTAAGGCCTTGCAATCATTTTAAAATTAATGAACAAAATAAGCAAATAGAATTTCTATAACAACAAAATGAATTAATTTTTTTTTTCTGAACCTCATAGACATTTAGAAGTATCAAGATATGTAATATATGACATATTACTTTGCAACATTAGCCTATTACAATTCAAGTAAAACATTCATGGGAAAATGTCACATTTTCTTGGAAAACCCAAAGTTTATTTAGAAATTAGTTACATAGTGGGTTTTTTTCGTTGCATCTCCTACCTATTAATAAAGTTTTTAAAAACATTAACCTCAGAGGATGCGCACGAGAAAATTGAATATGAATATTTTGTTAGGGCACATAGAATCATGATTAATATTCTCTTTGACTCTTATGCTGCCTGGCAATCTTACAAATAGCTCCATTTTCCACTTCTTTGTCTAGTAACTTACTACCAGTAATATCGAATTTTCTTTGAGATTCGTATTGATATCTATTTATTTTTTATAATTATGGATATTTTTACGAGTCATCATAGACCTGGATAGGTTCACTCATTGTTAATGCCATGGATAAAAAAAGTTTGTACAGCGGACTCTTTTGAATTCCAAAATATCAGCGAATTCATGTGGGTTAAGTCTGGTCTAAATGGCTCTCTTCCCTCCCGTATTTGGATGTTGTCTGAATTTACTTTGCCCTTGTGACAAGTATAATTTCACTTGCAGGCTGATTAATGGAACCTGTTACAGTATCCTGCAGTACGAGAGTTTCACATCGCAACTTCAAAAAATCGTTCGTCGCAGCGGACGACTACAGTCAAGTAACAACCGCCTACAATGTGAAAGGAATTTCATGGACTTTTCGACCGACACCGTACCTCGTCGTTAATCTCGTTTTAATGCGGAACGCTCCGGCGGCTGTCGGAATCGACTACAATAAGGGACATACTTCCGACAATTACGACCCGAAGGATATTCAACTCTACTTTGCTGGCGAAGGACTCGTGCTGGGGATGATTTTTTTTTCATCGCGAACGGTTAATCGTGTAGCTTAGGATGACAGAGAATAAGTATGAGCGCAAAATAGAACGTTGGACCCGCCCAGGCAAATTTTTCCCTTGTTTTAACCATTGAAAAAGGCCGTTTCATTGGCTATAGGTGGTTGTGTCTGGAAACTGTGTAATGGACTCAAAAGTTGTTCGAACGCTAGTTAAAAGTGAAGTAGTATAACCTCGGTCATGTATCTTATATATATAAAGTATCATGTATCCTATATATAAATGATCATAAATAACAGAATCGAAATATATTTTTGCGTGTACGCAATAGGAATCTATTATATAAATGATCATACATAACAGAATCTAAATATATCTTTGCGTGTACGCAATAGGAATCTATTATATAAATGATCATACATAACAGAATCTAAATATATCTTTGCGTGTACGCAATAGGAATCTATTTAAAGTGCACATATATTAATCATAATTATATGAATTCATATACATATGTATAAACAAATCAGGTAGCCTATAATCAATCTGTTACCTTTTTTCTTACCAATATCTGCAGTTATATGTGTTAGTATATGGATTAATGAATCAGATATATAACAGTTAGCATAAAAATCAACGAATAATCAGCATAAACATTAATAACTTATAATTCATATATGAAATTTTTTATCAGTTAAAATATGATTTTTATCATGTTAATCTTCATTCTATGCAATTACAGAGTACATTACGTATTTTCTGTAGCATTAAGTATCTTAAAGAGATGAAGTGACAAAACTGTATCAATTATATATCACGTGATCACTATTATTTACCAATATCATTGTTTTATATTGTTTATTACTTGAATCAATTCATGTACAACCATGAATTATTTTTATTTACTTCTATATATATATATATTCACATAGTGTCTGGTATCACACTCCTATAACTCAAATGCAAGTCAAGTTTGAGTAATATTCAGTAGTTGGTTTTGGTAGCTGACCGAGCTGATGTAAGTGTTTACATAAAAAATATGGAAATGTTAGTCCATAATATAAAAAGTCTTAAAACAAAGAGGTCAACCAGATTGCTTGCAGGAATGTGATCAGACTAGAGACGCTAAAGATGACGTATACAATAAAAGTAGGCTAAGTTGACATGCCGTCATCTGTGGTCATTCATTTGTTTTGAAACAGTCAAGCTCCCTGCTTGAGACAACTACCCCGACCTATTATTCAAACGGCCTACGTGATCTGTTAGCGTGTCTCATTTGATTGTGTGTTCGTATGAAACTATGTCATTTGTATGTATGTTCATATGTTCGAACTACTGTCTATTCCTTCATAACTTGTAACAGAGATGGTAGACGAGCAGAACAGAGTTAGCTATCCGTCATTAGAAGACTGTACCTCTTTACCTAAGCTTATCATGTAGAGGAATAGGATTAGCCATCATCATTGGCAGAAGCGATCAAGCTATCGTTATTAGAAGACTTGTACAATCATATCTGATCTTCACCATGTAAAACTTCAGAAGAATATATAATTTTTTTATACTTAGTGTTTTCTACAAGAACCTCACCGAACATGAGTTTAACATTCGTCGTAAAGATAATACCGACTTCGTAAGTGATCTACAAAACCCCAGACACTCCATTGAAGATGGAAGTGCAATACCAACCGACTTAGCGTATAGATTATCGCTAGTCTAACATTACCTCATAGGGCGCCTTATCATTACAAGGCACAAGCCCTAATATATATATTTATATATTATTATATATATATATATATAGTATATACATATATATATAATAAATATAAAATACATAAACACATAACCATATATATATATAATATACTATATTATTATATATATATATACTATACTATATATTCTTCTTTGCCCTCAGCATTTCCCATTTCTATATGGGGTCGCTGTTTCTAATCAGCCTTCTCCATCTTCCTCTGTCCTGTACCTCTTGTTCTCTTAGACCCTTTACCTTCATGTCATTCAATAATTCATATTTGCACCTGAACTTTGGCTTTCCCCTTCCTCTTCTGTCCTCCACCTCCATGTTCATATATATATATATATATATATATAGTATATATATATATTGGGCTGACAAGAGATGAAGGCAAAATCCACTTTATTCGACTTGTTAACTGCACTGCAGGAAAGCCTCGATTATAAATGCAAATTTCATGCAATAGTTTGCAAACTCATTAAGTCGCTCAATCACAGTGTTGGTTCTTCTGGCTTCATCTCCAGCCACTGCAGCTTCCAGCAGACTTTTAACTCGAGATGCTCGGGTGCAAAGACCAACAGTGAAAGTTTCTGCTGTGTTTAATTAAAAGAGGTGTGTACTTTTATCTATTTTTGTGTAATACCTGTGTAACACAGATAACCTATAGATAATATACTCCATTTTTAAACTTGCCGTCGTCCGACCAAGAGATAACCTCTCCCATCACTGGCTCCTACGTAAGAAGAATGAAGATAATTTCAATTCAAATTTCGAGACGGAACATACCGACAATAAGGTTTGGAATAACAGTTTCTTATATTACCGCCATTTTTGACGGCATGAATAATTCTTGTCTGTAAAGTCACACACTGGGGCGCTTTAAGCATTCAAAAGAGGGAGCTGCGGACTGAGAAATTTTAATCATTCGGCGCTTGAAGCAATGAAGAGTTAGTTGCAGTGGTTGGACAGCAAAATACGGATGAAAAAAATAAGACGAGGTACAAGGATCTAGAATTCTGTGCAGATGGGAGGAAATCCCACAACTACATCAAGATATAATAATTACAGAGGTTGGACAACAATATGGAAGGAGGTGGGAATGGAGGTTAAGTTATAAAGCTACAGAGTAGGTGCAGCCAGGGCCTCATGGCAGCTTAAAAGAAAAAAAAAAAAAACTTTTGACTGCGTGGGCACAATAGTAATGAAAAACAGCTAATCAAAAATAGCAAAATATGACACCTAATGACAACTAAATCATAATTAGCAATGTCGAGAAAATGGAAGCCAGCGCGAATGATGGTAACACCGTTCACTTTAATTTCACTTTTAATCTCTTTCTTTTTCTTCGTTCATTCGCCTACTCCTCCATTCCTCCTGATAAGGATCGACTGAAATGCTTCAACTAGAATTGCGATAAGATAATGATTGACACTGGATTCCTTGGCATCACGGAATCAATTCCACTGGTAATAATCTTCAAAATGATTCTAAATGGTGATCCTTGAGAATCACCAAGAAGAGATATGGGCGGAAACGCGTTACATGTTATAACAAATTTCACGTGAAATGTGAACATTTTTTAGCCACCGATATGATTATTGAAAAACAATGAATAATTTTTTTAAAATAAAAAAATGGAGTTCGGATTTATAGAAAATGATTTACGAATGTGGTTGGAGTACTGTTTATTCGGACATACTGTGTGAAGCTCTTATACCGGAATTTAAGTTAAAACCTAAAGGACACTCGGAGGATTCATATTTAATATACACATAACAACAACTGAATATATATATATATATATATATATATATATATATATATAAATATATATATATATATATATATATATATATATATATATATATATAAATATAATTGAGGAATGACGGATGGGAATAGAAATCCCAATAATCCTTTATTTTTTGGAGAGCAACAACAACAACAACAATAATAATAATAATAATAAGAATAATAATAATAATAATAATAATAATAATAATAATAATAATATAATAATAATAATAATAATAACAATAATAATAATAATAATAATAATTAGAAGAATAAAAGACGTAACTACACCCAAATTTCGAAGCAAAATTATACTATTCTTAATAATAATAACGAGGGCAAGAATGAAAAACAAAATTAATGGTTAGTGTTGCGTAATAATAACTGAATTGGAGACAAAATATGGAAATGAAAGGAGAAAAACAGGTAGACAGGAAGAATATGACATTTCTCAGATTTCTGTGCACCTCATTTTCTTATTGCACTTTCAGCTTTTGAAAAGATCCGTATTTTGAAGGTTTTGTTGCAAACATTCTAGTGGTGGTTACTTCCTCTAATAAAATTCATTTCGGCTTTGAAACGAATAGAGCACGAAAATATCATAGTTTTTTACCTTCTCCTGAGTAAGATTTTCCTTTTATAAAGGCGCTTTTGATAAAATCATGGCAATCGGCTACAATAATCAATACTAATAAGAATAATAATAATAAATAATAATAATAATAATAATAATAATAATAATAATAATATATTAATATTAATATTAATTATTATTATTATTATTATTATTATTATTATTATTATTTATTTATCATATCGATATCGTATAATATATTAGATTAAATATTTTGTTGACCTTTAATTGGAAGCATCTACTTTTTAATAATACATGTATTGACAGACGAGAGATACAATGATGTTTTTGTTCATTATAGGAATGAGTTTCTCTATAGCAGTTTCAAGATAAATGTCAATTGTCGACACATTCCCTCTCTCTCTCAAAAAAAATAATAGAATAAATAAATAAATAAATAAATAATGAAAAAATCAAAACCTGTGAGGAGAGATTTTAATATCTTACTTTCCTCTATTTTCTCTTTTTCTCTTTTTGTAGTTTTACAGCTACAAGAAAAACTTTTATTGGCATTTCTGCCTCTTAGTAAATCTCTCAAACTGTTTCAGGAGAAATTTGTCAACATTTCAGCCCTTTCTCTATTTCTCTAGCAGCTTCAAGAGAAATTCCAACAGCTAGTCTCTCTCTCTCTCTCTCTCTCTCTCTCTTCTCTCTCTCTCTCTCTCTCTCTCTCTCTTAATCTATCTATTCACATATCTCTACTTCAAGGAGGAGTCCAATACCACATGCAATGTCAGTACGTTTCTTTCCTCCAACGAATGCAATCTGAACAGCCCCTAACTTCATGTTCTTGAACGCCCAGCGTGATCATCGAAATCCTTCCCAAGTCACGAATCCTATCCAGGAAGGACTCCCGGAGATTTCCGAATCCGATTCCTGCAATTGGCGAAGATGATATCGCCAGTGGAACTGGAGCAGGAAAATGACATTCATTTCGGGCTCTTCAATTCCCAAATCACCGGCCACTGAGGAACATAATGGTCAACAATAACGGAAGAATACTGACAGAAACTTCGATGTGGGAAAGCTGACGGTCAACAACAATGAGAGAATATAGACAGAAAATCTGAGATGAGAAAGCTGACGGTCAATAATAATGAGAGAATCTAGACAGAAATTTTGATCTGAGAATGCTGACGGTCAACAAGAATGAGAGAATCAGAATCAAGACAGAAATTTCGATGTGAGAAAGCTGAGAGACCAACAATCTTGATAGAATCTAGAGAAAAGCTTCAATCAGAGAAAGATGAGAGACCAACAATAATAGAATCTAGACAGAAATTTCGATGTGAGAAAGCTGATGGTCAATAATATTGAGAGAATCTAGACCGAAGTTTTGGGTTCCGGTAGAAACCGATGGACACAGTAATGAGAGAATCTTGAAAACATAAATTATACGAAAAAACTAATGTTAAAAATGATGACAGAATCTTTAATAAAAACTTCGTACGATGAGGAACAGATACTTGATAGTAATGAGAGAATTCTGAGGAAATGTTCTAGAGCTGTGATGAAGCCAATAGTTGATAATGACGAGAGAAATTTGTGGAACAATTTGCAGTTATGACGAAAATATCTAAATGATGAGAGAATCTTGAAAAAGTTCAATGTAATGAAAAAAAACAAATAACTAATGATAAGAGAAGCAGGAGCAAAATATTATATTTTCTGAGGAATTAATAGTTAAAAATAATGAGAGATAATTGTTTAAACTCTGATGACATGAGCGAACTAACTGTCAATAAAAACAAGAGAATCTTTAAAAAGATCTCATCGCGGCGACTGAAATAATTAACAATGAGAGAAATTAGAAAGAAAATTTGATGCCATATGCAACTCAGCAGAATCAAAAAGAGTTATATTCTCAAAGCTTTGACTTGCCAATACTAAGTTACACGGCAATTCTTTGTTATCATGATCATGTTTATATAAATGAATAAGTAATATCAAATCGGAAAAAATGAATGAACTTCGAGGATTTCTGTGCCATTGCAAAGAACGAAATTTTGTGCTTATGAATTTATTTCTCAAGCAACCCGAGTCGCAACATTAACTTTTTAACATATGAATATTCAGTAAGAACATTCCAGCTCATTAATTATTTTTTTTAACGTGAAATGTGACCGCTACAAGCAAATTGATCCCGTAGTTCAGATAAGTACTTATGTTAGTGGAAAAAGTGAGAATATTGATTAACAGGAGAAAAATATACCAATGGCGAATTATGTAGTTTCATCGATTATGTAAGTATGTGTATATGTATGCACATACTATGTATCCTCCAAGATAAAATTTACAGGCTTTAACATCGACTCATTTCGGCCATCGGGTTGCCATTTTTCATTTCGTCTGTTAATGACTTACAGTTTTTATGAATGACTTTTTTTTTTTTCTTGAATAACATGTTTTTGCATCGTTTTAATTTCATGGACTGCCAAGCGAACGATCCCCACGATATAGTTAATAACTTGTAAGAGATGAAAAGATTATCCTCCCTAAACGTTACACGAAAGCCCTTGAAATGTCGTCCATACAGTCAACGAAATGACCGAGAAATCGAACTTCCAGAATAATCTGAGAATTAAAAAGTGATTTACCGTTGAATAAACAAAATTCAGAAAAGAGCGTTCCCGCTGACGTCCTACAAAAAGAAGAGGGAGAAGGTTGAAACGAATTCCACACTGTAAATCTGCCCTCCAGTCGGGTCTCTCAACTGCCACCTGGAAAATTAAAACGTTGTAGTAGAGAATCGTACAGCATCTGGAAAAGGGCAATTTGCAGTACCTATTGCCCTCCACCCCCGCTCAAGAATGCAGCATGGAAGCCCTCCCACCTCCCAAGACGAAAGTGGTCTGGAAGCTCCCCGGACGCGAGAGTGCGTGGAAGGCCCTCACAGGAGAGTGCCTGGATGCTTGTGATTGCGAGGTGAAACATCGAATCAGACGACCCCAACCTGGAATCACTTGATCCAAATAAAGGGCAATTACAGTCACAGCCTCGTTCCATGCATCAGTATTTCCTATTCATGATTAGCAACGACTACGCCAATTGATGGGTACTGCACGAGGAATTAGCTGTGAGGAGGGAAGGGGGGAAGGGGAGGGGGTGGAAGGCAAGGAGGAGGAGGAGGAGGAGCCGAAGGTGGGTGGTCAAGCCAAGGTCTACGGAGAGCTTGGGTCAAGCAAGGACGAAGAAAGAGGTCTTCGTTAAGAGAAATTTTGATCACCCATTGTTTCTATCGTATTCTTTGGCTCTTGTTTTATCTCTAAAAGCTATGCGAAATTGTTCTCTCTCTCTCTCTCTCTCTCTCTCTCTCTCTCTCTCTCTAATCATGACCCTCAAGTGAAATTGAGAAATCAAAAAGAACTGAAAAGCGTGGAGGGGAAATTATCTGAAGGCGGCGATGATGAACGTGATAGCGATGGTCAGGTAATTGACGCAGAAATACTAGAGGCGTTAGTCTGTGGAATATTTTAACGAAATGTTAATTGGAGAGAGAGATGGGGGGGGTGGGGGAGGGGGGGGGGGGGGGGGTGGCGGGGATTGGGAATCCTAACGCAAACCGTGCAGACATGACGGCAATGAAAGTAAGAGAGTCAAGCAAATGAAACACGGCAACTACTTACAGAGTTAATCGAAATTAGACAAGAATAAAAAGTTGAATTTAAACTGCCCTGTGCCCTTGACGAATAGACCTATGTCACAAGTATTTTGGGAAAATAATGACTAGCCAGACAGTGTACCTAACAAGTTTCATAAAAAAAAAAATTACTGAAGGTCGACCGTTAATTAACTTGTGAAGTTACAAATGTCATAGTTAAAACAAATATTTTAGAGGTAACTGAATTTGAACACCGGGAACTTCTTACTCTTACAGTTTCTGGGATCTATAGAAAACAAAAATAGAAAATGCGCCAAAGTTTCTACTGTGCAATCGAGTTTTCTGTACAACGTATAATGCTGTGTAAAAACTATCAGCTACGACCAGGAGCGCTTCTGTTGCTCATCAAATGCGGTAGAGTGAGGGTGCGTCGCACACCTCCGGAAAGCGCTGCCAGACGCACTATTCATGGCGAGCTTTAACCCTAAATAAAATCAAAATTAAAGAAGCTAGAAGGCTGCAATTTGGTATATTTGATGACTGGGGCATGGATGATCAAGTACCAATTTGCAGCCCTCTAGCCTCAGTAGTTTTTAAGATCTGGGAGCGGACAGAAAAAGGTGCTGACGGACAGACAACGTCGGCACAATACTTTTCCTTTACAGAAAACTAAAAAGAGCTAAAAAGTTGGCCGTAAAATTCAGCAGTGACCTTGCAAAAAGGGCCAAGGTCAAACGCTTTTTGGTGAAAATAATCATCAGCTATAAAGTTTCTCAAAATCAAATAAAATTTAATGATCAAAATATATAATACCTTTCAACACAGTCTGTTAATATAAAAAGATAAAGATACGAAAAGTAATTTACATGATAGTTTAAGCAGAATCAGGCAAGAGCATAATAGAAAGAGAAGAAGAATCCTACTGTAGCAGAGTAATATAAAGTTGTTTAACGGTTACATTCCCAGTCAATACTGTAAATGACTTTAAGGCAAAAACTGCACTCTGAAGAGTCCATTATAAAATCTTTCATAAAAATCTGAAAGGTTCTGAACGAGGCCATTCAGGAAAGATTTCCGGAACAGCGTTTAAGCAAAAATTGTAGAAAACATCTCTTGCGTCCCTTCAGTCGTTATTTTCCATGAATTTCAGATGGAAAACCGTTTTGAAAAATATCTTTTAGAAAATCTAACGCAAAAGCTGCTAAATATGTGTACTTTGCGAGACCTTCTGAAGGATGAAGTTCGGGAGAAATTTCTTTAACAATGCCCTTGGAAGTTTGCAGAGAATTTGCTTCTCACGAAGTTTCCAGTAAAATTCCCTTTAGAATTGCTTCGCGGAAAGTATCATTCCTTTAAGAAAATCAACGCCAGAGAAACTTCATCCAAACTCCCATTTTTAGCGGCCAGCTAGAGAAAACGCTTAGCTAAAGCTATGAAGAAAGTGGCGCCTGAAAAAGCTTTCAGAATTTGGAATCTGTCTAGATAACCATCTGGAGATCTGCATGGATCGACCGAGTACCACCACTTGGTCGTCTAAGCAAGATAAAATTAATGTTATTGCTCCTCTTCCGAACCAATGTTCATCTCACAGAGCCTTCGTGTGGTCAAGGTAGGCAAGAGTTACAAATACCGGTCATTGTCTTCGATTATCTATAATTGCAGAATCACAAATGCAATGATTCCATTCTCACAAGTTTCTTACAGAATGGAAATTCCCGACAGTCCCTTAAATATATGTAGGTCCTGCTAAATTTGCTAGGAATTTTTATAGATGGATGTAAAAATATTCTTTTATACTCAGTAAAAATAAAATAAAATAAATAAATAAATAGATAACCTTTTCAAGTATTCAATACTGCATTAAGCCAGCTAACTCAATAAAAGTTTTAATTTCACCAGAAATTTTCACTTATAGTGACTATAATAAACAAGAAAATGTGGATTTACCTTCCATGAGGGAACCAACAGTTATGTTTCAATAAAAAAAAAATACTTCCATCAACGAACCAATAACATGGGCCAAACTTTACAAAGATCTCAAACCTTTTGAGACAACCGAATATGACAAGCCTGACATCTAATTAAATAAAATTGTATAACTACACATATACAAACATACACACATACATATACGAAGGCTTACAACATTAGTTCCGTTAGGAAATTTTAATAAAACATAAATGGCAAAAAACAAAATGGACAAAAAGCAAGAGGAATGCGGCCGCATAACCTATTAGCCAGCACTCGGTCATTCAGTCATGTAAGCCTGTACTACGGTGTGTGATAGACGATGATGAATGGAAGACAAGGGATGATGGAGAGAAAAACAATGCATCTGAACGTCCAGCGCTGAAGACCGTGAAACAGACCAATCTCTGATGTCTTCATCAATTTCTTCCTTCTTATACATTATATCTATATATATTATTTCCCAAGCAAAAGGTCGTTACTCCTAATAAGGAATGGCTTACGAGTCAGGGAAAACATCAGTCACAGTGGTATCCATCCTTTACCCGATGGATGAAGGAAGAACTTCTCCAGTAAAAATAAATAAATAAATAATAATAATAATAATAATAATAATAATAATAATAATAATAATAATAATAATAATAATAATAATAACGGTTTCGTAGCAGCTTTATAATAGGTTTACATGTCTACCTTCGACACACTTTTCTCTTAGATTCTGCTGCACCGTCAAACTGCACCTTTTACACAATTAATAAACAGCAATATGAGGAACACTTTTGCTCTTTCGTAATCACGCTTAGTTACCCTAGCTTTCTCGTTAGATCTTGCATTCTGAAAGAATACATTTAAAACCTATTTTGAAGATACTGATGTTAAATAATGGGTTCATTTAAATGCGGGAAAGATGATGGTGGGACTAACTGTGCTATTAACACCAAGGAAATCGACACGCTTGAATCAGGCTATCATATCGTTAGATTCGACGAGGGAGTTTCGTAAGATACCCATTTTACTGTACTAATAAAATGGCTTGATACATGTTTATATAATTTTTCGTCGTCCTTCATTCAGCTAGACACATTAGCTCCTTCAGATAGAAACTCCACATACCGTTAAGAAAGAAAATTAACTCCTCACTATTATCCAAAAATGTGCTCACATAAATTTAGGATAAAATAAAAAAAAGGACGTCAATTCTCAGGAACAAGCTTCCTGGGAATAAAATGTCCATTCTGTGAGAAGAGATAAAACCTCAAAAAGGTTCCAGGCTTTGGGCTTAATGACTGTTCAGACTAAATTGTTGCCAGTGATTGCAGTAGCATCGACTTTGGAAAGAAGACATTTGAAATGAGGTTCTTATGAGGGTAGAATTATTTTTTTTCCAAGTACAAAAACGCATATGACTGCGTTCCTCACGAATACTACAGAGGTATCTGAAAATCATCATGGAAAAAAAGCTTCACAGAAAAAGAAATGAATGACTGACACTGTCATCTAAGTTTACGGTCTCGTTTCTCTCATTTCCTTCCTCTTTCCCCTTCTCTTCCCATTTACTTCTCCTTCTCTCTGTCTTTAAGGGACGAGGATACTCGGTCTGTTGCATACAATAAAGCTATAAAACGCACAAGGAAGCCTGAATATATCCCAATAAAAAGACACCCGTATAAAAAAAAATTCAAGCAGTAAAAAAAAAAAAAAATCAGATGTGTGACCCTTGAACTTAATTCAATCGCCCTTAGGCTTGGCTGCTGGTACATAAAGTTTTTATTTGTTTGACTTTCGTTTAAAAACTTACTTTAAAACCCATAACCTTAACCTAGAATTTATTTATCGCAATAACAAATACCTACTCATTTGTGACCATGTTCAACTGTCGACGATTCCATTTGACCTCGATTTATATATATATATATATATATGTATATATATATATATATATATATATGTATATATATATATATATTATATATATATATATATATATATATATATATATAGGTACGTGGTAGTTGCATTAAAGCCTGTGTTTATGAACCTTCCTGATATGGTTATTAAAATCGAGGTCAAGTGGAATCGTCGACAGTTGAACATGGTCACAAATGAGTAGGTATTTATTATTGCGATAAATAAATTCTAGGTTAAGGTTATGGGTGTTAAAGTAAGTTTTTAAACGAAATTCAAATAAATAAAAACTTTAGTGAACCAGCAGCCAAGCCTAAGGGCGATTGAATTAAGTTCAATTTTATTTTACATTTTTTATTCATAGTTCAAGAAGTGTAAATCAGATGGTGGGTATGATTCTCAGCGATGTGACTGAACCACACATTGAACTAAATTAACTTTCCAAAATTACCATATTTGCATTAAGTGATAAATATTTTTTACACACTAGTGTTCTCTTACACACATTCATATATATATATATATATATATATATATATATATATATATATATATAGATGTGTGTGTGTGTGTGTGTGTGTGTGTGCGTGTGTGTTTGTGTGTGTGCGTGCGTGTGTGTGTATACACACACACATATATACATATATATATATATAATATATATATATATATATATATATATATATTATAAGTGTGTAAGAGAACACAAGTGTGTACAAAATATTTATCACTTAATGCAAATATGGTAATTTTGGAAAGTTAATTTAGTTCAATGTGTGGTTCAGTCACATCGCTGAGAATCATACCCACCATCTGATTTATACTTCTTGAGCTATGAATAAAAAATGTAAAATAAAATTATCAGAACGAATTTTTACCACTCATTTCCAAGTCACTGTTTATCAAAATTAAAGAGATTTCGTAGGTACGTACCGTGTTGCCAGGATACTGGACAATTACGGAAAAAAACTAAAATACGGAGCTCCGTAAAGGAGAATAGCTGTTTCAGAAGAAAATAAAATAATTTCGGAGTCAGAATTGTATCGTTAACATTATCTTCACCTTTTACTTTATATTAACAAGCGAATATTTTAAAGAGTTTTTCCTAGTCATATGTATGGACCTTAATTTTTTGAATTAGTTGAAGTCTAAAAGGATTATGAGTGACGGCAATATTACAAGCAAACTTATACGTTCTAGTAGATATCAGAAATCGCCAGTCCTTAATCCGCATGCATACACACACACACACACACACATATTCTCAGAATCATGCAGACATTCCTGTACACACAACATAGTTCGTGGAGCGCAAACCTCGAAACCCGTCGATGCTCAAACGCAAAACAAAAAGGTAAATAAAAAAGTGAAATACGTCTCAGGTATTTCCAGTCACGCTTACCTGACGTGAAAAGACAAGTCCCCGCCATAAAATAATAAAGTATTTTTTTCTTTCCGAGTCGGAACTATCTCATTAATGGCTTCCCGACGCCGTTAAGAGCACACTTAGAAACTCCAACGCCTCGGGGGCTGGACACTCCTGACGGCGCTGATGGTGCTTCTGACGTTTTCGAAAAGAAAAAAAAATCATAATTGCCAATGTGTGTTAACACCAAGTTCTGATTCGTCTCGTATTATTGCTAGGTATTGTTTTGCCTTACTTTTCTCACCTTTCGCGTCAGTGTTTGTCAGACGGACAGCAATTAAAGACCGCGTTCGTTTCGTGTCCTTTCAAAACGGGAATCGCCTTTATTGATGAATGACATAAAGCCCAGTGTTTTGTGTTTGTTTTATGCGAGTATCGTGTTCATCGTCGGAGCCTTCTCGGTGTAACAGAATCAAACTCGTTGTTGTGCGTGTTTAACAGACCACTGCTTTGGTTGTCTTTGTTTCCAAGATGTTTACGTTAAAAATAAGTATGGACGTTCTGTGTTCTTTTAAAAGAAGTATTGCTTTTCTTGTCTCTGCTTCTTCAGCTGACATAAATGAAATACAATGAAGAATGTTTGCTTATACCAACGTTAGTCTTTATCCTAATGTAGTTGTGGAAAAGTTGGTGATAAAACTGACATTAAATTACACTTCACAATTACAACATTCTTTTACACTAGTGGCATTCAATTCTGCGACGCCACTTAAATAATCATAGCAACTGTTTTTGATGATGTTTTTTGTTTTGGGTTCTGTTCATAATTTAAACGATCAGTCAGGCCGATGTTTTTTGAAAAATTCTTGTTCATAAATGCTCATTATTATTAATAATAATTATGATGATAATAACCAAAGCATTAATAGGATGTTCGTTACGGGGATGATAATAATAATAATAATAATAATAATAATAATAATAATAATAATAATAATAATAATAATAAATGCTTATTTTGAATTATAAAAAATAATAACAATCCTCGCCGATCCAATGCATAACGATAATAACTAACCATCTATCATTACACAGAAGGCGCTCACCCTTTTTGTTTTACTTTTATAGTTTTTTTATTTATTTTTATTTTTTTTATTTTCATATATTACTTTTGGTTTATCCAAACCGGCCTACTCGGAAGAAATGGGGAGGGGACGGGGAAAAGTGGTTGAGCAAAATAAATTGGTGAACGACTTTGATAAGATTGCCATGAATCATTGACATTTGCAACAATCTTCGGCGGTCAAGTGAAAACGACATGGGTCTTCAGAAGGTGATATAAGGAGCTGGTCTTTTTAATTTGTCTACAATAAAAAAAGCCTAGTTTACTGCTGATTCATAGTTTAATTAGTCAACATTTCATTCAGTTTTTAATTTTGTGACTTATGCTACTCACATCGGCGTCAATCACCTTTGAAATTATGATGCCTGGTAACTTCCAAAGATTCCGGCGATTATGGCTTATGACTGACTATAAATTCACAGCGTAAGCACAACTAACTGCATTATCAGGAATACCTACAGCGTAAAAATATTCTCGAGGAATATGACTACCTCTTTTCCTATCACTGATCAGCGTCCTTTATTGCGTTTTATAAAATTAAAAAATCTCCACAAAATGGGATGCAAATTAATTGTTTACACAAAGGAAAAGTTATATATATATATATATATATATATATATATATATATATATTATATATATATATATATATTATATATATATACATACACACACACACACACACACATATATATATATATATATATAAATATATATCTATATATATGTATATACATACATACATACGAAAATTCCTCTACTACATTATTCTATGAAATTCTGATTCGTTTACCAGCAAGTTCGCTCTACATTCTTTCTTTCGGTCATGAACGGATAATTCATACCTGTGCAACCCGACTCTTGTACCAGAGGATCTTGGGTATAGTTGCGTGCATAATACGAGGTTACTATAAAACGCGGAGAAATAAATGTACAGAAAAAGTACTGAAAATGTAGTAAAAACGTGTGTGAATTTTAAGGAAAATATACCTGAAACGTTCTAAAAATATACAGTGTACTATAATTTTAAATGAAGCGAAAAGGTATCTATAATGTAAATCAAATGCAAATAGAATATACAGCAAATACCGTTAAAATATTCTACCGGCTTCATCACTTTAAACAGCCATAAAAAATATATTTAAAACTTTCTCATCGTTTAATGGCAATGATCAGAAATGAAACTTAGACTTGGATGAATTGTCGAGTATTAAGAAAAGTCCCACGTCCGCGGAACATTTTCCTCTGTAATTTTCCCGAAATGTCATGAATACAAAACCACTCCAACCTCATTGTTGCCGATACGTTATACCCGCAATTAAGACAATTTCATTTTTATCTTTCAAAGAAAAATACCTGATTTCCTTGATTGCGTGTAAGGTCGGAAGCAGCAAAATGAATTTCACTTTCATGACTAAAAAAAAAAAGGAAAAATGGATATGCAATATCTTTTGTGCAGAAATTTCTATACGGGAGAAAATGGAGGTAGAAGACAATTGATATTCATAACTAATATATCAAATGTAAATACTGAAACAATTGGGTAAAAATTACTCTAAAAGATAATCGTTATTTAAAAAAGTTTTACTACTTCAAATGAAAGAGCACTTTCTCATTCATAATCCTGAAATAAAATATCAGGGAATAAAGAATGCTTTGCATCCGTAAAGCCCTGAGAGACTTTAATGCATTATCTTATATATAATGATCCACTGTTAATATCAAAAGGAAAAAAATCCAAACACACATTCTTGGAAGGTACTGTCACTAGAGTTGTTTTGACAAGATACTAACACTGAAAGTACAATAAAACTTAGGGCTAGCAAGATATTATTTTAGTTAGTATATCTAAATTCAAAAGAAAAGAAAAATACAATTTTAACCCGACAGACTATGGACAAATCCACTCAGGCACAAAGTACATTTCGGATGGATTGATTTTGTTCCTTCAAGTATCTGCGATTATCTGTATCTAAATCACCATACTAAGCTACTTTTGTGAGATGTTGAAGGATTACGAAGCATGACCCATATCCAGCAACAATTATTCCAAAGATATTTACATTTACAGTCCAAGGCTCTAAAGGTACTCGACTCTGAGCATTATGAAAGGCAAGATACTTTCCTGCAACCAAACTGAGAAGGTAAAACCTTAAAAATTAAAAGTGTCGTAAACAGAGGACAGTAAATCAAGTGAGGTGAAACACACGTATGAGAATAGAAGAGCAGGAGGAATAAAGAGGGCAGTTATGAAAAGCCCTAAAATAATACCAGCTAATTTCTTGAAGAAAAGTAAAAGATAAAAAAATAAAAAAGTAAATAAAAAAAAACACACACACACAAACGACAAGGACAGAGGGACGATGAAAAAAAATCGAAGTTCAGGTTTCTCTAGTTAAGACATATAGAAACGAAATTCCGACGCAGAATTTCTAGATCATATTACAAAATAGAATTTCTACATAAAAACATAAACACAGCCTTTTATATATATATATATATATATATATATATATATATATATATATATATATATATATATATATATATATATATATATATAAGTTTAGATACGAAAAATAACCTCGAAGTTAAGTGTGGGGTAACCATAATAAGAAGGAAAAATACTCTTCTGTGACGACTTCTAACGCCTCACTGTGACTCACTGCTGCTAACACAATATTCCCAAGGTCCGTTCCGAGTTTCAGTAACACTTGGTTCTTTTTTAGAGACGGGTGCACAATGCCTTACCTCAACCCAGGGTCGTACGTAGGAACATAAGGAGGGTTAAAGGGCCATAGCCTAGGGCCCCTCATCTCTTGAAAAGTGTATTTTAATTGGAAAAATTACGAAAGCTTTCATAAGCCTAAAAGCTACCTCACTGTAAATTGCCTATGGAACTGAACATACAACTGAGCTATGCTTAATCTGTTATTTCTCAAGACCATTGGTTCCAAACAGCTTAGGGCCCCGTGTAGACGGGATCTGCCCCAACCCAACGTCCCTTGGGGACGGAAAGTTATACCTTTCGTTTTATGCATTTTTTGGGGAAAGAGTTTATTGGAATAATATTAGGGCAACTAATGATATAACAATATCACATTCTAAAGCAACATGAACTTGCAATGTCCTACATGCTTTGGTTACGTGGTGTTTCATTAGGGCTATGGGAAACTTTTGACCGTAAATAAAAAATTGTACTTAGAGAGAGAGAGAGAGAGAGAGAGAGAGAGAGAGAGAGAGAGAGAGAGAGAGAGAGAGAGACTAATATTCACATCACATAAAAAACAGTAAAATTCACAAATCTTCGCTGTTGGAATTGCTGATATTGACCCTCTGCACTGCCATACCTTCGACTGTTCAACCCGTTTTATAGTACCGGCGCTATGGCGAAGAAAAATGTCGTGCAAAATTAACAGGCTGATAGATATATATATATATATATATATATATATATATATATATATACATATATGTATATATATGTGTGTCATATATATATATGATATAATATATATATATATATATAGTATCGTCACGACAACAACAGTCCCCAAATGCCAAAATTCTAGCAAGAACTGGTTGGAATCGGACATAACATTCCTCTTCCCGCCGTCATATCAAAAAACGCCTCTCGTACGATAAACGACTTTTTCCCTCAGCAAACTGCATGCAAATGACGTTATAAGCTCTGTGCAATAATGCTGATGATTTACGCGCCGTTTTATGACACTTCGTCCGCTCAGGTGAAACCTTGGAGGGCACCGAGCCGTGACCAATTATGCAGGTGTGTTTACGGCAAAGAAAGACACACTTTGCGTGATTTGGAAATAAAGTTTCGCGCCGGAGCTCGCTATGAGGATGAAGATGGCGCGGACCGGCATATTTACCAGGTTTGGGAATGATGATCTCGTGCAAGAAATCCCTAATTGGATCAAGAAAACACCAAGGGAAGTAGTTGTCGTGACTGGTAAATCAGGTTTCGCGCAAGAATTGTGTGTGTCGTTTAGCAAAGGCGGTATCAAAGATGCATGAGAAAAAGAAGTCTTCAGAAACAACAGCACCTTCTTGCAAAACGATCGTCAAATCCGAGTATTACTCCTGAAAGATTTATAATTTGGATACACTTCTAATCCGCCTACGACAGGAAGGCATATTGATTTTCTCATATCGTTTATTATTATAGTTGGTGTTATTTTCAAAGAAGCTGGCCTTGTACCAGCATATATTCTTACTCCTTGAGAGGCAATTACGGGGAAAGTTTAAAAATGTCGACATATTTCCTTCCGCCTACGATACAAAGATATGTGGAGGTGTTTTATTGAACTACTATTGTACCAAAAGAGACTCTTCCTCTTCAGGTATCCCGTATGAGCGTGCAGTGAACAGTAAAAACATTACAAAAATGAAACGTGTATAATTTTCTTGACTTCTATTTTTTCCAATTTCTTTGCAATGTGTGGTCCATATGCAAACCAATTTTTGACAGCTTTCTGTTTCTCTCCTCAATATTATGATATTTTACGCTTGCAAGACACAATCAGTGAGAGATCTTATTTCCGATAGGCTAATGTTCCATCATTCTTATTCCTATTTTCCCTAACTGGCATTCAACACGGGCCTCAGAAATCACGACTGACAAGGAGTCCAGTATCGAGGTCTTTTCCCCTGCTTCCCCGTTACATTTCTTTCTCTGTTACATCCTTCCATTTCACAAAAAGAAAAAAAAATCCCCCTACTTTACCGACAACATCCATCTATTGTCCAGATGCCATTCTGTTATTGTTCTGTAGAATTCTATTGAACAGTAACATTCCTCTAATTTTGAAGTATATCTTCCCTGTAACATTCCCCCAAAAGAACACTGTTTCATAAGTAACATGTCACCCTTTCCTGTATGCTGCAAATAATAATCTTTTTACCAGTGACATCCTCTATTTCCGTCCTCCTATTGCCTTGTAGGATTTTCTGTATTTCTCAAGTAACATTCCTCCACTTTCCCAGTAATATCCCTCTATTTCCCAGTAACATTCCTATATTTTCCCAGTAACATCCCTCTATTTCCCAGTAACATTCCTATATTTTCCCAGTAACATCCCTCTATTTCCCAGTCACATTCCTATATTTTCCCAGTAACATCCCTCTATTTCCCAGTAACATTCTTATATTTTCCCAGTAACATCCCTCTATTTCCCAGTCACATTCCTATATTTTCCCAGTAACATCCCTCTTTTTCCCAGTAACATTACTATATTTTCCCAGTAACATCCCTCTATTTCCCAGTAACATTCCTATATTTTCCCAGTAACATCCCTCTATTCCCCAGTAACATTCCTATATTTTCCCAGTAACATCCCTCTATTTCCCAGTAACATTCCTATATTTTCCCAGTAACATCCCTCTATTTCCTAGTAACATTTTGTCGATTTCCCCATGAACATTCTTCTTCTTCCCAAACAACCCTTTTTCTCAGACGCCAAACAGGCCACGTCCATTCTCACCTTAACCATCGGGTGTTTTGCAAAGAGATTGAAACGATCGCAAAGCACAAAGAGGGAATCACGGGGTCGGCACTTGCAGCGTGTTATTACGCCACGGAGACTGTAATTCGTAAGTCATTACTGCAATAACATCTATGAGACTTGGGGATTACAAAGGGAAGAAAAATGACGATTGAAATAAATGCAACACCGATAGATAACGATTTCTTATTTCGTCTCGGTCAGTAAAAGCGATAATGAGTAAGTTGCCAATCATACAGGTATCATAACAAGTATCAACGACTAGATATGAATGTTTTAATGGAAGTTTTAATCGTACTTTCGTTTCACCCCGGCGTGTTTCTTTCTTTTTTCTTTCCTTTTAAAGGTATAAACAGCGCTTGTCAAACCTACAAGTGCATATACGAATATCATTGCAAATTTACATTTGTTTATATATAAAAAAGTTTGATATGTGCACGAGAATGAATATTTTTCAGCATGAATATACACGCGAGGAAATGATTGGTTATATGAACCTGAGTATGAAATTTAGTTGTCATGAATATATCAGTACCCAGGAAAATTTCTTTATCCATGAGCGTGAGCATAATTATAAGTTACATATGACACCTGTAAATGGGAGACTTTATAAACTGTCTTAAGGATGTCAAACATTATATTTCATCGACCCAACATACACACACAGAAATTTAATAATATATATATATATATATATATATATATATTATATATATATTTATATTATATATATATATAGATATATAGATATACCACGTATATATAACGTATATATATATATATATATATATATTATATAGATATATATATATACGTATAAATATTTAATATATATTATATGAATATATATTATATATAGAGGAGAGAGGAGAGAGAGAGAGAGAGGAGAGAGAGACGAGAGAGTAGAGAGAGAGATGAGAGAGACGAGAGAGAGAGAGAGAGAGAGAGGAAAGGGGGGGATGAGAGAGAGAGAGAGAGGAATATCAAACAGTCACTGATTTTATATTTAGAAAATTAAACGAAGTATTGCATCAATACCCAAATAAGATTAGAAGATTGTTCGTGATGTATTTAAAGATAAAATAGATACTGTACGAATTCTAAAGCCAAGTAAACGAGATCTGGAAAATTATACAAAAGAATGTGAAATTTACTGAATTCTTAATCAAACAATACACGATTCAGCTCATTAATGCATATTACAGCTGGATTCGACGAAAGACCCAATAAACTAATGAACAAATATTTGTACGTTTTCTTAATCACGTTTTCTTCCCTTACCACAGCCTTGATCCAGAAACGACGGAGAAATATAAAGTAAGAAAGAGGAGGTAATCACCACGAATTTAAGAGACCGCAATACCAGAAGACATGTCCGCTTCGATCATCATAACCCTGATGTTGGAACGGAACAAAAATGTAAGAAATGAGTACATCGAAAAAAGGAAGAAAAAAAAGGGCAAAAGACAATTTTCTTCGTATCTTACCAACCACAATTTTAAAAGGCATGTCCACTTCAATCGTTGTATTACCAATATTACAAGGTAGATGGCTAGGTCATTAGAAAAGAAATAGCTATAAGCTTATGGCTCTGAAAGTCGTCTTTGCAAGAGAAATGCTATGAAACGTGTCAGACGGAAAATTGAATAGATATTTATCGATATACACTACGGAGTGTCATTATAATTTTTTGTTGAGGTGGAAAGACCGAGACACTCAAGTGCGTGTTAACAGACTTCTAATATTAAGTGATCAAAAACCAGTTTTTACTTTTTTTTCCTTTTATAATTCCATGGTATGTGTTAGACGAAGAGGGAAGTTGATAAGGTACAAATAACCACTTTACGTCAACAGCTTTATTCTTGAGAGTTTCGTAAGCCTTGGGGAGCACTTTCTGGATAACTGAACGATCTCAAATTTACTTTTTAAAGAAGCTATTTGAAACCTCTCTTTATGGAATTATCCAAATATCCTTAGAAGAAAATGAAATTGCTTGATTTTGTTTTGTCTAGACAGTCTCTCACTCCAGTGGCTTACAAATGTCACTGTGACCCATTTTACTAAATGTTTTATAAACAATGGTTTTTTAAAAATTTATTAACAAGGTATTTTATTTATTAACAAGGCATGGCCAATAATCCTGAACTTAACGTTCTTTAGTCCTGGCCTGGGCGATATTCAGCTTGTAATTAGAGTTAAAACAACAATGTCTACAGTATCTGTCAAGACCAGCATGATCTTATCTTATTTTCTGTGGCTTTGAGTGACAGTCCCTCATAGCAGTCTGGTGTGAGCGAGAAAGGTTTACACTAAGCCCAACTAAAATGTTAATGAATGTCTTAACTAGTATAGCATAGTATGTATAAAGATAGGGTTGAATGCAAGAGTACTTAGTTATCATTTGTTTTATGCTTTTTTTCTAGTGCTGATAAAAAAAGTATACCTTGACACGAGCGTCTCATGATATACTCTTCATATATATGGCACTGAGAGACCATAACTGAGTAACGAACAAAACAAAGATCGCCTGATAAACAAAATAAGGGCCATTTGGAATTCCTTTTACATTGTCTAGGAGAATGATAATACATAATTTGAGAAACGTTTTGAATTACTTATACAGTCACCAAAAGCAACGTCCTGAAAACTACTTCCTTTATTTCATCCTTGTATTTGCCAACATTTTAAAAATACTCTCTCTCTCCCTCTCTCTTTTTCTAGGCCTTCTCCATTTCAGATCACAAATAGAGCCATCTTATGCCAGCATAAAGCACACGATGGCCTTGCTTTGATTGCAATCAGGCCTTTTGCAATACGGGGTTTGCAAATCTGATGTTTCAGAATACTCCCAATGCTATGATTAAGCCTTGCATGCGCACGCGCGCTCGTTTTCCTACGCCTCACGAACAGGTTGTCGTGGCTGGAGGGGAAGGCGTCCTGAAGATAGAAAATCTTTGCATAAAAATGCAGTTTTTATCTGGTAATTCTTATGGAAATCGCTCGGCTTCACTAGACGTTACTGGATGCAGTGTTGGAAGACGGGGAAGATTTTCAGATAGCCTAAAATTCTATTTGCTTCCTAGTCAGTGCTTGCAGAAATAATTGAGGTTACCTGTCAGTAAACAAACGGATATGATTACGTTGGGAGTATCCTGATATATATACATAATATAAAGCGACTCTAGCTATAAATCCAACTCTCTTTCTCTCTCTCTCTCTCTCTCTCTTCTCTCTCTCTCGCTCTCTCTCTTCTCTCTCTCTCTCTCTCTCTTATATATATATATATCATATATATATATATCATATATACTATATATATATATATATATATATACACACACATATATATATACATATATAAAGGATGAGTCGAAAGATCTTGCAGCTACTCCTCCAGTGTTTCACTTTCCTTCGTGGCTTATACCTTTATTTATTCATTTATCACGTTCCAAACTTTCGTGATTCAATTATACATACATACATACATACACACACACACACACACACACACATATATATAATATATATATATATATATATATATATATATATATATATATATATATATATATCTTAAAAGGCACGGTAGTGAATTGTTAATCTCAGCTCTTTCCGGTTAGAGACAGGTCGGTTAGAGACAAGCGCTGGATTCCTTGAAGAATGCTGAAATGAAAAACAGCCAGGAAAGATGACCAATGTAATTTGAGGTCGGTGACGCCTCGGAAACCACATGCCTTGGACATGGAGCACCCGTGTTTGCTGGGTGCCACACAGGGCGTGTCTGCGCGTGTGTTCGTAGCGGACGATATATGGCTTTGGTTATGAGAAATAAGTGTTGAGAGAGAGCACTCACTGATTACTTGTGACAGAGTGTGAACACGCCTGGGAGAGGTGTTGCAGACCCATCGAATAAGATGGGTTCAAGTCACCATATAGAAAAATGGATTCTCTAAGACTATTGACTTATTAAAATGTTGTGGTTATTCGGACTTAATGAGATATACAGGGGGTACTTACTTAGACATTATTGGGAAAGGTAAACGATAGTTTTAACGGTTTTTTGGGTCAGAGTTAATTCATTTTATTCCATTTTCATTAACTGATTTTGTTCCATTTTAATGTTTGCTAATTTGGGTAGTAAAAAGTATATTTTTGTATCTACGGGGATTCATTTGCCTAGCTTGCATTTCAGCTAACGCCCAGAGAGATTCTGCCACAAACAAGGGTAGGTGCAGTTGCCTCTCCGCAGTTTGTTTCATTTGCTTAAGCGAGTATCATTTGGTCCTAAAAACTCGTTTAATATTATATATATATATATATATATATATATATATATATATTATATATGTATATATATATATATATATATATATATATATATATATATATATCTATATATACATATATATATAAAATATATATATATATAATATATATATATATATATATATATATATATATATATATATATGTCTATATATATAATGCACACAATTAACCATACTCTCAGCATTCAGTGAATGATCATTATAATACATATCTGTGAATTAGAGATTCTTCGTACTCTTGTATCTTTAACATTCTTTTTGCAAGAATGCCTTCCTTAAAATGCCTAACGGGGGCAGGGCACATGGTCTAGGTCAAGCGCCCTTTGCTAAGACAAATTTCACTGGCTTCTGACCTATTATTTCTAAAAATCTTTCCCCCCTCCCTCCCCTAGCCCCTACTCTTCTCTCATCTTTTCAAGGGATTTTGTTCCAAAATTATTTGCACGCCACAAATTATTTCTATTTTTCTTATGAAATGATTCAGTATTTTAAGTACGTTCATGGAAAATATAAGCCCAAAGTAAAAGAAAAAAAATAGGAGCAAGCGTAATTGAACTACGACACCACATGACATACAGCAATTACAGTACAGCAAAGTAGCAACAGCACAAAAAAAAAAATGTAAAAACGCTGATGAATGAGCACCATCAACAAGAAAAAAGAAATGTCTCTTAAATAATGACAGTCAAGGTGGCAGGACGCAATAACAGAAGGGAAAACTAATCATGAATGACTACGTCATTTTATTGATGATAGGAAAGCATATTAAACGCACAGGCATTGACCATTTGTTACATTACTGAGGAAGTTGCAAACTTATTGCAGGAAAAAAAAATCTTCGGGAAACATTACACTAAAAACAGCCACTAAATCTAATTTTTAAATGGGAATATTCCGAAAATGCCAAAGAACAGGAACTAATTGCTCGTAAAAGTTACACGCAATGGTTCATGGCCGTGATATCTATTAAAGACAAGTGATGATTGATTAGATGCATTTGAGAAAAATAGAAAAACATAAATTTCCAAAAGATACAATGCAAGCGGATTTCTTGTATTTGAGATGAACAATTTTCTCATAAACGTTGGCAGTGAAAAATGGTAACACTAACCAATAACTCATAGTGTAGTCTCATTTAATATAAAGCCCACTGACATGGCTTTAGAAAACAAAAACATTATTTTTTATGTCATACATCATACCGACCAACAATTACGTTTTTTAAAGACGCGTATTTATTCTTATATACAATCTTACGCAAATTCAATGTGTGCACTGAAGAATATAAATGTGTAATGAAATCAAGAGTACGTGCTCTCAGTAGAGAGAGGTATATTTTCTCTAAAACTTCATAAAAAGCATTACCAATTATATCTTTGATGATTGGGGCTGATATGATTTCGATGAGCAAGATATGACAAAAAAAATCAATCATAATTGCGAAACTACTAGTATGACATAAAACATTATATTTATTTTTAAATTACTACTATGATAGAAATGATGGTACCATATCAACAAAATTACTCCCATGATAAAAACCGGTATCATATTGCAAAACTTACTCCAACTAACAATAATTCAAAAACAGGTTCAGGTATCATGCAAAAACGGAAGTTCTCAAGGAGCATATAATATACACTGCCTATTCTTCCGATCAACTTTTACTTTCTTATTCGACCAAAGGTTCAGCAAGGAAGACTTCTAATAGAACACGAAATGGTTAGGATGGTGGCCCCTCGACCTGCAAGAGGAAATGCCGAGATTTCACTATTGAAGCGACCCTTTGGTGACGAATGCATTCTACGACCGAAGGTTACTTCAGGGAATGAATATGATGCCAAGGTTTAGAAGGAGAAAGCTAATAACGACTGTGTGAACTATTAAGGAAAAGGCGAATCAAACTGTCCGAGTGAAGGAGTTAATAAAATATTACTATGCTGTAACGGGAAAAGTTAATGGAAAACTTAATGGCCGAGATGGTCAATGGATGATGTGGAAGTTCATTCATTAACCTACTTGAATGGGCTTGAGTACATACTCTGAGCTAATATAATGTTTATCTTCCAATAACTCAACATTAAGCGGACTACCTAATATACTTAAAATGATTTAACGGAAATGTTTATTTAGAAGGCTTGGAGATATCAACGCTCTAGGTAAAATAATATATGTTTCTAAGGCAGACCATGGTCCAATTCTGGCCAGTGCATAGGTGCTTATGCATCGGCCAGGATTCGGACTAGGCCATTGTCTACCTTAGAAACAAGGATTGTTTATCCTAGAGCGTTGAAATCTCCAAACGTTCACTTCATTAAATCATTATATTAATAGGTTTTTCATAAGTTATTGTAAAATATATGCAATATTTATTTACATATAAAAATATATATATATATATATATATATATATATATATATATTATATATATATATAAATAAATATTAACCTATCAGAATGGGATTGAGTAAATACTCTAAGCTCTTTCAATTAACTCTGAGAAAGCTTAGCAAAATGTCCATTTATTAACTATCAAGCTTACAATAAACATGGTTTATCTAGAAGGCTTGGAGATTTCAACGCTCCATGAAAAATAATCCTAGTTTCTAAGCAAGACTATGGTCCCAACCCTGGTCGGTGTATAAGCACTGATCATATATAATTCCCCTTGAGTGTAAGCTATTCCCACTGTATATAATTGGATATTAAACGGTGTTTGTGGCTTAATATCTGCGAATATATAAATATGTCCCGTGTGTATAAGCGACAAATATATATATATATATATATATATATATATATATATATATATATATATACCTATAATATATATATATATAGATGATATATATATATATATATATATTTATATATATATATAGATATATATATCATATATATATATATATATATAAATATATATAATATATATATATATATATAGTATGCATAATGTTATGAGTTACTGGCTAATGCTGTGGAGGTTTACTGTTACGGGGCTCAATCTTTACTCAACAATTAAAGCGATCAATATGGCAATGCTTTTCGACCTATTTTTCAGTAGAATCACCACTGATGTGCGTACAGTCCATCTGGGCATTTAATTTTTTAGGATTTCCTTTCCTCGGGGCATCAATCTGATTAACAACACTGTCTTTCGCATACGACCAGAAAGAGGAGGAGACCCTAAGAAATAGGACCCAACGCTATGACGAGAAAATAACATCTTCGGGTCCCGTTGACACCATGATTGGAGCATCACTTGCGAACCGGCCAACGCTAACAAGTTGCAGCCGCTTGATGAGTTGATGAAGGTAGCCGGGCACTTGGTTACTTGAAGAGTTGAAGAATGTGCTCGGGCAGCCGTTTCCGAGATGCGGTTCGATACGCGTAGCTAAACACGGTCATTTGGCATCGCACTGGCTTCGAGAAATTAGAATAATCAGAAACGGCAAATGGGTGATGGCAGTTGGATCAGTGCTTGGGTTTTCGCCAAGACGGGCTCATGATTAAAATCTATTTTACGGGGCAGAGATGGAAAATGATTCCATTTCGTTACGGAATAATGTTTCTGATAGAACAATGGGCATTAATTTCACTTTCCAAAAACTAAAAGTCCCTGTAAAAAAAAAAAAAAAAAAAAAAAAAAAAAAAACACTATAGCCTACATTAAATAGCAAGGCCATTATGTCTACAACTTTCTGATTGATCAGAAAAATGTTATAATGGCGAAGAAGGAACTTTAGCAAAAGAACAGTAAAAAAAAAAAAAAGTTGAGCTTTATTTATAAAGCATCCAAAAGCTAAAGATCAAACACGCGTCCATTTCCTAGAATGAATTTGGGGCTACCTGTTGAGGTCTTGAGTGGTCAGAAACATTTTCAACTAACGGAGACGAAACCACTGAAGTTCCTGACTCGCGCGGCATTGAAGAAAGTCAGAAGATGAAGCATACTTAAGGGAATCAAGAGATATGGGCTCACCGTTTATTCTTTTTTTTTTTTAATTATATTCACTACAAATTTAATAAATCGATGAGTGACTTCAATTCGCCGTATTAATGGTGTTTGCTTTGTGATGAGCACTGGGGAGATGAGATTTATTATTTAAGAAAAGTGACCTTCAGAGTAAAGCAGTCACAGCGGGACTGCAGAGCCACTGCATATAATGCAGCCTTTTTGTATCGCTGTATCCTAATAAATAAACACACCTACACTTACTGCGTTACCCATTTTGTATATGAATTCATCAGCAGACAGAGCGTTAATATAAAGCCATTCAATGTGTGAGTTTTTAGATGTCATTAGGGTATTACATACATAAATACATATGAGGATTGCAAGGTTGTTCGCGAGAAGGCCACAAACAAGATATCTTGTATATCGACTTAGAATTTAGGAAATGATCTGAACAAATTTTTATAAGTACAAAATCCTTTATAGCCTCATTAGGTCCTAAAAACTGATTGTGAAATTAATTCATGACAACTCCAAAGATGGTCAACTAGGAAAAAATGAAGATGTAACTATAAGGCAGGAAATTGGCACCTTCAAGGAAAAGTAGAAATTCAAAATTGTCACTATTGCGATAACTCCAAAATGGCAGGCAAGCAGAATTTTCAGGAAAAATCCAAGATAGAGCGAGTAAAATTCGGTTGCATGCTACTCTACCCTTTCTTGAGAAATCACGATATCTAAGGAAATGGATGCAAGATATTAGTATATCCAGGAAAGAAATTCAGCCATCTTTCTTCATTCTAATTCACATGTTATACTTGGTACAAAAGTATTCATATATATACAAGAATTCAGGTGTAGCATGCACAGTCGACTTACTGTTCTAGCAAATCTATATATTGCACGGATTATTTTGAAACCATTGTAATATATTACAATGAACCATGAAGAAATGGTCTAGGTGACGATTTTACATCACGTTCATTAACAAAATACATGACCTAGTAGGAATTTTTTTATACTAACGAGCAGCCGAGAGTCGGACATATATATATATATATATATATATATATATATATATATATATATATATATTATATATATATATATATATAGAACAGACTGTTGAGATATATATGAAAAATATTCAACAACTGACTAAATCACTCAACAGACAAAATCGAATTGAAAAGCTATATCTAGAAATCAAATAACTTATAACATACACAACAAGAAAAAAGAAGTTTAGAGTATATTTTCCGGATTACAGTTTTTAAAAAAATTACTAACGAAAGAGGATAAACCTGAGCACACATGTCCAACAAAAATACTGACATCTCCAGTCAAAAGTGGATAGGCTTTAACAAAGGTATCTAACTATCCATCAGGAATACTGACAGAGCCAGCTAGCTTTGGAGGATAGCATCGCCCGAGTCTCCTCAGGCGCCAAGAAGATACCATCTGACGAGAGAGAGAAGTCGGCCAAGTCTATATTCTTGAATGCTTAAACATGACGATACTGGCAACCATCTGATCAGATGGACATGAGATGGAGGATTGTATTTCAGCAAATGTTCCCCTCATAGAAAGTAGAACACGGCTATCACGTACACGGTGCTCTTTCCGTGTTGGTGTGTATTCGGGCTACACGAGGAAACAGGGCTATAATGTACGGTGGTCAATTTATTGTTTGCTGAAGCGTATGGCATTGTTTGTTTTCCAGAGAGAGTGAGAGAGAATCTCATGAATGGTTCACTCACCCCGGTAGGAGAAGATTACCTCGTCGAGGCACACCCTTTCCTAGTTGAATACTGTTTAGCGTTTTATTATGAATTGAGCCTTTCAGAACAGACACAGATGGAGGTGTCTCATTAAAAACAGCAACCCGACAAGGGATTAAGTTGAAAAGGATCACATGTCTATTACTACCTTATGTCTTTTTTCTCTCTCTCACTCTCTCTTACTCTATCCTAGATGACATCCACGATCGGCTACTAACAATCAGGCACATGCCCTGCCTAGGTGTACCGAGGGATAAATATACTGGATATTTTTGGAAATATGCCCATGTCCAAACAGTGAATTACCATAATATAAAAGAAATGAAGTGTTCATCAAAGTTCATATTTATCGAGCACATCATCTGATTTCAAATATTGTCTGCGTAGGGCAGCCAACATACTCCCAATGAACAATCTGTGTTGGGTGTATGACGCGGCTGATATGTGGAAGTATTCTGTACAATGTTTTCAAATGGATTCAGTAGCTGAAGAAAGATTAAGGCAGTGAATACTGTTTTGTTTTCGTGGTCTATTATATACGCTAGTGGGTCGATGGAATGGCGTCGTGCTTAGTTGACCTTCCTACCGCCTTACAGTCTACTCAGCTATAAATGGTAAAAGTTTCTATAAACTTTGGTAAACAGTCACACCATCCACTGGGACCAAGATAAAGAGAGTGGGGCTAATAATCGTGTCTAAAGGTTTGCTGTAAAACCATAAAGCTGCGCCCTTTTGGCGCCATTCGCTACAGATGCACGCGAAAAATGTGTATCTTAAAAACGTTATACATGCATATATATATATATATATATATATATATATATATATATATATATATATATATATATATATATAATTATCACATCACCGTGATTCATATAAATTATTCGAGCTAGAAATGTCCTTTACTATCTAATTCGCTCTACCTCGGAATTAATATATTTTCATATATGTAAACCGAAGGGGAATCTTTTAGTTAATAATAATTTCGCCCTCTAGTGGTTCGAAATTATTATCAACTAAAAATTCCCCTTCGGTTTACATATATGAAAATATATTAATTCCGAGGTAGAGCGAATTAGATAGTAAAGGACATTTGTAGTCGGAATAATAGATATATATATATATATATACATATATATATATATATATATATATATATATATATATATATATATATATTATATATGTATGTATGTATGTATGTATGTATGTATGTATAAATAAACCCAAAAGTTAATAACCCGCAATATACCTTTATACCCCTTACTTCACATATACCCAACTACTTCAATGAAGCTACAAACAACGATGTACTTCGCCGTGAAAAGAGCGATTGTTATCATCCCAGATTACAGGTATCAAATACAATCATTTTTACACGGAGATTTAGAAATAAGAATTCAGGTTAATATCAATAGTCGCGGTTTTTTAAAGATATATCTGATATGAAAGTTGATAACATTTTTACAGGTCAAGATATATTTTCACTCTGTAGTGAGATAAAAATCTATTATATAATTAATAAGTGAATGTATAGCAGAATATTGATATATAGCTCAATAAAACATCCATATAAGCATATATTTACATGAAATCGCGCACACATGGCAGTCAAAGATATTTACATACGTATGCTCAAACAGAGCACATAAACAAACGAATGTAGACGTATATGCACAAGCTAGCGCATAAATATACACATGCATGCACTCACTCAAAGCAAATAAACATACAGGCATATACATTTATACATAAAAAGAAAATTGCAGAGCACAGACCGACAGTGGTATGACACTTCTTCGAAACAGTCAACCACAAAGTGGAACAGTCTTGAGCAATGTAAACATCGACCAATCAACTAATCACTTTAAAAATACTGATTCCAAATCCCGACGGCCTAAACATACTGGGCTTTGTTGTGAAAAGAAAATTTGACAGCATAATAACCTAATTGCCAAACAACATACTAGTTAAGTAATTTATTATTCCGCTCTCTTTGCTGCACTATGTAATTTTTACTTGAATTTTTCTTTGACAAATCATTTTTGGTTTGTGTTACTCGTCCATTTGTTGGGTTATCTATATCAATTATTATTCTCTTCCCTTTGTTCTTCTCTTTCTGAACTTATTAGCATTCCATTCTGTGGAAGCTTATTTGCACGGTAATGACCTTTTATGCCCGTTTCATAAGAATATTCGTATAATCTGAATAAAATAAGCATATTCAAAAAAACAAAGACGAAGCTAAGAGAAACTGACAAGATAATTTAAATGTTAATCGCACTCTTATTCCAGAGAAGCAGAAATAATAACTTCAGATTACGAGAATCACACATAAACAATGGAAAAATAAAAGAGGCTGATGAAAAACAATCTTATAATAAAATGAATCTGGAATAAAAGAAATTAGACGGGGGGAAACCCTGAATACTGAAATGTTTTTAAATGTGATAATAAATTCGGCATTAGAACAGAAAATTTACGGAACATGATGTAGAAAAAAATAGAGAAACTTACAAACTTAAAAACAAACCAGTCAGATAGCTTAGAGAGGAAAAACAAATAAATGTGTTTACGCAAGAGAGGCTTGAATGAGTTCGTAAATCAAATATACTAGGGGAACGTGTTATAAAAAAATAAAAATAAAAAGGAATAACAGTGTACAAATGCTAAGTATTCAGAGGAAAAACTGGTTTAATTTAACAAGTTACATGGAAGAGACAAAAAATTTAAGGCATGAAAACTTCATATGAAAGGAAATAAAACGTAAGGAAATTTACCCCTCTCTCCAAGGTGGGCAAAGTGATTTTATAGAAAGGTAGACAAAATAAAAAATTTAATAATTTAAGTAAAAAATAAAAAAATGACTTATTATTTAGTTAACCTTGCAAAATGAACTTGAAAGCTATGAACTTGAAAAAAGAGCTAGGGAAAACTTATAAAGAGAAAAAATTAAAAGATATCTTTGGAAGGGAAATCCACAGAGAATTGAGTTTCTAAAGACACACGTATATGATCTTTTCAGAAAAAAATTAATCAAGACAACTTTCCGGCAAAAACTATTTCAATAATACAAAAACATAACACTTAAGAAATTTACCTTACGATTTTATCAAATCTATAGGATTTCCACTCAGCTGCTGAAAATTCTTCAACTTTAACGAAAATGACGCCTAAATCGAACAGGAAATATCTGTGTACCACTAACTCATCGAACACCTCGGCGCCAAGCACGTCCAACGCAATAATTTAAGGGGAGATGATTACGAAACCTGCATCGGTAATTGAAAACGATACGGTTCTGACATTGTGGTTTCCTTGCATGTGCCGAAGTTCTACTGGCGGCGGAAATGATTGATAACGTTCATGGATTGGGAAACGCTTTCACTGTCAGAGAATGAATTAAGGCTGTCAAAAAATCTCTCTCTCTCTCTCTCTCTCTCTCTCTCTCTCTCTCTCTCTCTCTCTCTCTCTCTCTCTCTCTCTCAGTAAAAATTCATAATTGGATTTCTGGATATGATTAAAATTATTATTTTTTTCTCAGTTAGTTTGTGAAATAAAATCAATCGAAGATAAGTATGGCATCGATAACAAAATGTCTGATGTTCTCTGCGTAAATGAATCACACACGCACACACTTATATATATACAAATACTTTATATACATACATATATATACATATATATATATATATATATATAAAGTATATATATGTATACACACAAACACATGCGTGTGTGTGTGTGTGTGTCTGTTTGTATCCGAGTACGTTTAATTAAACTGTATCATACAGAACCTTTACCAAAATGTAATATTCATGCCGCATTATGATTTTCTTTAAGTTTCCCGTAAAATGAAACGCCGTTAAATATATAGACATTGCTTACGACTGAAGCGTTAAAGGACATTAATCACGAAGGTATGATTGCTTCCCAGACCCTCTGATGCTCCTTCAGTTACGTTAAATGCTGCTTCTCCAGTTTCCAAAGGAAATAGAAGAAATCGAAATAGTTGACCCAGACGGAACTGTCAAGAAATGTGTTCTATAATGACAGCAAAACCCAAGATCCTGGGAAATCCATTCAAGACGTGAGAAGAATCTGATTTAGTAAATGAAAATATTAGTAACTAAAAGAACACATACCTGAACAACATGCAAAAGTACAGACACACACACAAATATGTGTGCATATATATATATATATATATATATATATATATATTATATATATATATATATTATATATATATATATATATAGATATATATATATATATATATATATATATATATATATATATATATA
The DNA here is from genome assembly GCF_015104395.2 of Macrobrachium nipponense. Classification (NCBI taxonomy): domain Eukaryota; kingdom Metazoa; phylum Arthropoda; class Malacostraca; order Decapoda; family Palaemonidae; genus Macrobrachium; species Macrobrachium nipponense. Next base: position 18,540,689 of record NC_061088.1, on the reverse strand, counting down.
TATATATATATAACATGTGTGTGTGTCTGTGCTGGTGAATGTTGGTCAGATATGTATTCATTAAGTCACTTATATTTTCATTCAACAAATTTAAATTACACACACACACACACACACACACACACACACACACATATATATATATATATATATGTGTGTGTGTGTGTGTGTGTGTGTGTATAAACACACATATGTATGTATGTATGTATGTATGTATGTATGTATGTATGTGTGTGTGTATTTATACATGAAATTAAATAAAATATAGACAAAAAAGCAACTCTACTAGTAGTAATGTACAGATAGTTTGCCTCTGCAGTTTCACTAATCGTCAAAACCTTCATATCCAGGCCATGGGCATACGAAAAATGCACTGTACTATATTCTACAAAATGGAGATGCAGAGACGTATGCAAAGTTGGGCACAATAAACCGCACTTCCCCAATTTCCTTAACGAGATAAGATTTCAAGATAGGCTAACGTAAGGACTATGTTTTAAAAATGGTTTGAAGTTTTAATCTAACGTGGGTACGACGGTACATAGCAAAGAAAAGTATGTTCCCACTACAATCGCCAGTTTACTGCCTATGAGCTAAAAAGGTACACGGGAAAAGTGGCTTCCGTAATTATCAATTCTCCCTCATACAAAGTTCTAAAGCTGAAATGGTTTACTCTATAACTTTTGACTATAACATAAACTGAGACTTATAAAAGAGAATGGAAACACATGACTAGAGACCTTAACTTAGAAGATAGTTGTATTTTCCTAACCCATTATCCAATTATGTATTTTAAGAATTGGCCAACAATCAATAAATATTTGCAGTATATCTTCTGAAGCACTTAGTTCCTTCAGAGTTTTAAACGTTTTTGGGTTCCAGTTGGTTTGGAGAAATTCCCACTTATAACAATTCTTTCAGTTATGGTAAAAGAACATACTCATAGACACATGTGCTTAACTGAGATGAGCTGGAGTTAAGAGAACGTCCATAGTTGCTGGACTGATGTCAAAGCTAGAATACTTAAGAGATTTTGACTGGCTACTGAAACATTTCATTTCTTAAAATTCCTCTCAGGCGTTTGTATTTACGCCAATATGTATATGTGTGTGTGTGTGTAAATATACTATATATATATATATATATATATATATATATATATATATATATATATATATATATATATATGGTATGTTGTATATGATATATATATGTATGTTGTATGTATGTATGTAGTATATGATGATATATATATGTATATTATATATATATATATATATATAATATATATATATATATATATATATATATATATATATGTATGTATGTATGTTATGTATGTATGTATTGCGAGTGGTCTATTTTTAAACCAAAGATCCTAAAAAAATAATTCATCAAGCTCAAACCTGGCTAGAATAATAAAAAATCAAACAGATGAGCAAAAAGACTGTAAGAAGCTACAGACACCTTTAAAAAATAAACCTTTAAAGAAACGAGGACATACAGAAAGATGTCAAGCCAAACCACAAAGCAATAGTTCAAAAATAAAAGAAGGACAAAGGACAATCTTAGAGAAACTTTTAGTTGATCTATATGATTCGTGCGGTCAGCTGTGTAAAAAAAAAACCAAAAAAAAAAAAACCAACCATACGTTCTGACTTTCCCAGTGGCCACGTGGTAGCCCTTGGCACCTCTACCTGCCAAGGGTATCTATAGTTATCATGCCAAAGTCCATTTTTTCCGACTCGCGCAACCCGGCAACACACTTACATGAGTAAGCAATCCCTCGAAAAAGGAAGCGAGTCGGAAGGTAAAATGTAACAATGGGCCAAAAGTCTTCCATACCTTGACTCTCATATCGAAGGCTACAGTGACTTCAGGGCAAGATGGAATAGACGGTGTAGAACTGATTAAACAAAAGTAAACTGATATCGATTATGATGAAACAACATTGATATTTTTTTCTCACCTCCATACAGAAGATTTTTTTTTCATTTCCACAGAAACAGCACTCGAAATTCTGTTTGTCCACCATTATATGAAAGTGATCTAAGACCAACTTCTGTGGAAAGTAGTAAAAACCCATGAGCGTATGAGTCACGCCAGGTCTTGCGCATGCGCCTATGCGTCTTTGTATCCTTATTTCGATGCATCATTTTCAATGTATTTGAAGATTAAAGATTAGAGAATGTCCAGAAGACGGTGGTCAGTGTCTTCTAGACTACTGACACATACATAATAATACACAGAAACTTCCAATGGCGGAAAAACGTAAAAATGCCTAAATACAAATATATATATATATATATATATATATATATATTATATATATATATATATATATATATATATATATATATATATATATATTATAATATATAAAGTCAGGCCCCCAAATGACACTATTTATGAGAATGGACTAATAATAACATATAACAATCATTCTTACTGTACATATGGCAAAACTCAATGTTCTATTAAGTATGGAAAAAGGTTTAGATACCTAACAAAAGTGATACCTGTGCAAGGTTATTACCTAACTACAAGTATGGAATGAGACAATATGTGATACCTATGAAAAGGTATGTACCTGTAATTCCTAGACTTCCCTAAATTACAAGTAATGGGATTTCAATACCCGTGACGTTAGCTTTATAACTAACTGAAATGATACCTGTGCAAGGTTATTACCTAATTACAAGTATAGAACGAGACTAAATCTCTGAGATACCTATGAAAAGGTATGTACCTGTAATTCCTAGACTTCCCTAGATTACAAGTCATGGGATTTCAATACCCGTGACGTAATGTGTTAGCTTACAAGTGCCGAATAGGGCGTAGAGATTCATTCAAAACTCTGATGAGAAGTTAGAAGAAAACCTAGGCTGGCTTTATATACCGTGAAACCTAATTACACAATTGGTTCATTAAACTCTAGCTCTCCAGTACAAACTCAACTTAACACTTACGTTATTGATGAAGCGTGGAGCCTGGCTTACTCTTGAAGTATCAATGCTGGACTCTACACCCAATCACAGTGTTTACAAAATATATTTACATTTAAAATTATCACCAAATTCAATCAGTCGTAATACAAACACAGGATATATTTAGCTCTTAAATTTATCAGATCCCGGACAGGCCCCCAAATGTGACTGGGAGATCTAGAGCTCAGGAGTGGTTTACTGCTTGCTTAAGTTTGGTTATCTTCTTCATTACTACTTGTTTGGAGTTAAGTGTTATAAATAATATGTAAGTGCTTTATATAATATATTTAATATCGTTTACGTGCTGTGTTTTCTACACCCTGATTACAGTGTATTTGTTTGAAAAGTATATTACAATCTTATACTTTGTACCATCTAGATATTTAGCTGTGAAGTGAAATATGTGAAAATCACTGAATAAATTTTTTTATGTGCCGTTCTTGAATCAGTGATTGTGAACAAAGACATTTGCCGTTGCATCTGGCAACAGGTTAATTAAGGAAGAGTAATTAAAAGTTAGGAACGTCACAATATATAATAACAACTATCGTTACAAAGACTTTTATTTGGAACATTAACTTACTGGACACACTTCGGCAAGTAATGCAAATGTCAGTAATAAAAAAAATAATAACTAAGGGAAGTAGAGTAAAATGGGGATGAAAAAATAATAAATAAAACTCTGGAGTTAAGCTTCAAAGGTTTTTATAACTACTCATTTCCAATTTTCTTTGGGCTTTAGTGAGATAAGGTCATCAGGTTGCCCTTTAAATCCGTGAATAGACAAAACAGCTGAAAACTGGGGTAGGGAGTAACTCAAAGACGGAAGAAATCATAGGATGAAGAAAATCCGTGAATAAAAAAGAACAAAAAAAGATAAAAAAAAGGCGTAGGGAAGACCGCAATGACAGAGGAAACCACTGGATGAAGAGAAGGTAAAATGTCTAATTCGGTAATGAGCGCAAACACGAACAGCCTTAAGCAAAAAGCAAACCGCCTACAAATGAAACACTTCAAAATCAATTAGATCTAGGGAGCAAATGACAGAGTAACAAAATTTAATGAGACGTAGGGGAGAACGTCCCTTTAAATTTGGATTAGGTGGATGCTAAAAGTACAGGTTTCATGTTGCAAAAAATCACAGAGCAATTATCAACACAGACAGAAGACAAGTGACTGGCAGCAATGTCTGTATCATTAACACTCGTCCAATTAAAATTTACGACGCTTCGTACGGGGCGCGTTCAAGACCTACTTACGAAGACTATTTTATGAGTCTTCTGGGGGGAAGGTGTGGGTTCGTTTATTAATCTAAAATGCATTAATGAAAACACATAAACGCACGGATATATATACATATATATATATGTGTGTGTGTGGTGTGTGTGGTGTGTGTGTGTGTGTATTATAGATATATATATATAGATATATTATATATATATATATATATATATATATATATATAAATATATTACACATACAAACACATACATACATATATATATATATATATATGTATATATATATACACACCTGTGCGTTTATGTGTTTTTATTGATGCATTCTAGATTTATAAACGAACCCGAACCTTCCCCCAGAAGACTCATAAAGTAGTCTTCATAAGTATGTCTTGAACGCGTCTATATATACGTTGATGCAGGGGTTAATGCATACTCACTGATACCTCGTAGGAAGACACACAGCCTGATGACGAAAAGTGATACTTCTTTAACAGTACATAAAAATCTTAATGACATGAAACTGCCAAGGGGATATTTATGTCTGGCACCTACAGGACACACTACTTTCCCGTGTGTACAGATAATTATCATAAGTTGTAATTGATGTGAGACGTGAATGTCTCCCACTGTCTCCATCACTGTCAAACTGTCACTTGGAAAGGGGGAATAATATTCGTGACTTAAAGGCAAACCGATAAACTTGAAAGCAATTTTGATAAATAGCTCCTTGACTGATTATGAGCAATTATCCTTGAAGTGAATATTACTTTGATGAATGATATTGACTTTTCTTTAATGAACGATCTTCATCAACATCACTGAACGAAACTTTACCGAATAAGATTGAAATTTATAGAAACTAAATTTTACCGGCTTGAGTGAACATCACTGGATAAGATTTAGCTTTCAGGATGAGTAAACTTAGAAATGTCTGGAGCGAACTGAATTAGAATGTAAGCTTTGCTGAACGAGAGTGAAATATACATATAAAAGGGATTACTATTAAAAAGCATGTGATAAGGTGGACTGTCTTAAATATGCTAAGAAGACTGATTTGGACTAAATGAGGATTATGGATATTCCAGAGATAGATTAAAAGGCAGGATTATGACTTCCTTGGCTGAGGTGGATTATGAGGATAATTAGGATTTTGTCATTTGACGTGGATTAAAAGGTGATTAAAAACTGACTATGAGAAATTTCAAGGAATTTATTGGGGCTTCATAGATTGACGGAAGATAACAAAGGGTCCTGCTGACTGAAGGGAAGTTTAAGGGATGATTTGGACTGTAATATCAATGAGCGAATGAGATGGATACAACTGAAAGACATCATTCATGTGATCACGATCTGAGGACCAACCACATGGGAATCTTTCTCAAAATTTAATAGACAAATAAAGATATAGGCAAGATCAAAGAAAGCAAATACCACAGACACGACAATAAAACTGTTTCTTACACAAACACACACATCCACATACAAACAAACACACGCACACACACTCCCAAACTCGGGCACAAACAAATAGAAACATGAAATAGTCAAATAACGTATAAAACGCCACTGCTGCGATAAAACTCCTCGTCATGATACGTTTGATACCTCTCTCTCTCTCTCTCTCTCTCTCTCTCTCTCTCTCTCTCTCTCTCTCTCTCTCTCTCTCTCTCTCTCTCTCTCTCTCTTCCACACACACCCATACATAAACTAAAAACAAACAAATGAACAAACAAGAAACAAATTGATACACTGCTGCAAACCCCCGAAACAATTTAACTCTCAACATTTCACAGCGAGGACTGCCTCTCTCATTCGATCAGCCAGCAAGGAATGAGAGAGCCAGTCTGAGTCATACAGCAACAAAGAGGAGAGAGGCGCTGCAGTGAGAGGCATTAAAAAAAACGACAGATCAGTGTTAATGGGCGCCTTTATGGCAAACAACTCACGGGTAATTGCAGCCCCCGGAGAGATCAATGCTTCCTGCCAATCGGGATTCATTTCTTGATATGGGGGATGATTATAGACCGAAGCTGGGGAATTTCTCGGTGTATTTTCTGGGGAATGCGTCGGCCATGTCAATATGAGATAGCGAATTATCTATTGTCTCTTCTCTCTGTCTTTCTATCTTTATTATTTTGTTAAGTCTACCTTCTTTCTTACGCTCGCTCTCTTCTTACTCTTTTTCTTTTTCTTCTTTGTCTAGTCTTTTCTAGTCGAAGGAAAATGAGTGCCATTAGTCTAGTTTACAGAGGGAGAGTGAAGACTGAAGAGTTACAGTTCCTCTCCACCCACATCTCACTATCACTCTTTCTTCTTACCTCTAAATGACCTTCCCATATGAAATATTACAGTGTGATTTTGACACATCATCTCGTCAAGTATATAATCAAGCCAAAGTTTCACGTTGTCCTGGCTGGGAAAAATATATGGAAGTAAATAACTTCCGAGTTCAGAGAAGATTACAGCTTCCTCGTAGTAAGTATAGACATTATATATAAAAATAAAGGTTCCTCCCATTCAACAATACGGAATATTTTTATTAAGAACCTGTTCGTTTATTATTATTATTGTTATTTTTCAGATTTGACTTACTTACTTACTTTGAATTAAGCATATAATCAACTTTTGCCTCTTTTCCTGATATGTCCACCATAGATAGATAGATAGATAGATAGATAGATAGATAGATAGATATTTTATTGACCACAACAATTATACATAGCTCACATTTACAGTAATTATCTACGTTTGGTCCAACAAAAGGCAAAACACTACACTTGGCAATACAAAATATTATATACACAAAAGTAAGAGTAACAGGTTTCTATTTTATACAACAATAAAACAAAAACTAAGAGTTATCATATAGCAAACAAAATTAAGGACAAAATCTGACATTTATATATAAAAATCATACTCCAAAAAGCTATTTTTATTCTCATTTTTTTCACCTCACAAATATTCATAAATACTCATAAAGGATTAAGCTAATAATCTTACATTGCTCTGCCAGGGTTCGCTGATTTGAAAATATATCCCTCATGTTAGATAAATTATAGGTATCTCTGATATGTTGTGTCCTTGAGCATATTTGTGTTACATGTACTTCTGTTTGAATGGCTCCACAGGTACACAACCGCTCCTCCACAGGCAGACGTCCTCTCCCCCTCCTACTCCACCTACCTACTTCCACGGCCAGAGAGTGAGATGCAATTCTGAACCTAGTAAATGAGACTCTATCTGATTCAGAAACATTATGCCTAACAGAATAGATGTCATGAACTAAGAGGTCTGGATTGATTTCTCTATATGTAACTTTTCTTGAGGAGTCAGAATTAACGATGTTACGTCTGAGTATTTCCATTGCGATTTTTACATTATCTCTATTATCATTAATCAGTCCTTCTATGTAAGTCTTGGTGTTGTACCTGACTCCTAATACAGTCTTAATTGAAAATATCAAAGGGTCATCCTCCAACGAAGACCTCTCTCTCCACATCCTACAAAAAAACGTTCTCTGTTGCTACGAACAAGATCTCGTAATGGCGGGTACCCCGATTCAATATAACATAATTCATTACATGTTGTCTTTCTAACGCCAAACAATAGTTTTAATCCCCAGTTATACAACTTCACTACTGGCTTCAAGTCCGCATTCAGCCACGACTCACACCCATACAGGACAGCTGACATTGAAGCAGCATCAAAAACTCTTTTTTTTAACAATGAAAGGTATATCATTATTTTTATTCAAAAATGAAACAAATTTATTGATATGTGGCATCCTGGATCGAGCATGAGCCGCAATAGAGGAAGACACAGAGCCATCTGCAGTAAAGATCGTTCCCAAATATATATATTGCGAGCAAGATTCTACTGTAAGACCATCGATTTCAATTGACCTACCATCTTGCGCTGTTCCACTAATAACAAAAAACTTGGTTTTCCCTGCATTAATTTTCATCCCATAAGTGTGACAATATTGCTTCAATAATGATATCTTATGGATGATACCTTCGTTCCTCGCCAATTTAAGTAACACAGAAAAAACCGTCATAAGAAGAATAGAAAAGAATTTGTATAAAATCAATGCAGCTGAAGCAGCAATCTCCTTTCATGAAACTTGCTTGAAAGAGGGTCTTCTGCCTCAATGTATTACTAATATTATCATTATAAATAAGCTTGAAAGAGGGCCTTCTGCCTAAATATACTATTATCATTATCATTACAAATAGACATTCATTCAGATGGAACAGTTCTTAAATGTTACGGACGTGTAAAATAAACTTCCAAACTTCCATCGAATTGAATGCCCAAATGTGTAAAAGTGAGAAAACACCGAATAAAAAAATACCTAGAGGCACAAATACAGTGCAAGTATACAGTACATACTGGCCAAACTAAAAAGGTTGGTGGATTGTTATGCAAGCTTCAGTTCGAACATACAGCAATAATATAACTAATAATTATTGTTTTTATTAGTCGCAGGCATTCCCTTTGGGACGATTCGGATAAAGCATATATAATAGATACGACTGTTTTAAATATTAAGTGCAACACTAGAGATAAGACTGTTTTAAATGTTAAGTGCAACACAGACTGATAGCTATAAAAAATAACAGGCATATCACAGACAGCGCATATAACACGTCTGCCATACAGTTGGTCTCTTGACCTTAGAACACCAAGCAAAATTGAGTCTAGTCAGTCACTGGATGCATGATGATCAGTGGTTATGATAAGCCCGATAAACTGTTATTATTATTATTATTATTATTATTATTATTATTATTATTATTATTATTATTATTATTATTATTATTATTATTATTATTATTATTATCATTGAAGAAACAAATCCACAGTTATGTAAATGTACATACATTAAATTTTAAAATACAAGGATAGCTTTCGGGAATCTGTTCGGTTCCCCCTTTCAATCTGACACGTTGATGTAGCACTCCAACAAAGTCAACATAACAGGAGTCAAAATAAGCAACTTGTTTATGAACTATGGAACCTGTCGTCAAGCATAGTAGATCAGGCAATGCCGTCGTTTTCTGATGAAAAGCCCCGCCAGTCGTCTGGAACGTCTAATTGGTCCTTGCACAATCCTTGTATTTTTAAATTTAATATAGATACATTTACATAACTGTGGATTTGTTTCTCCATTGGAAAACTCATGCTACTATGAGTATCTTTAAATTCTTATCATCTTTAAAGAACAGCTTAGCATGACTAATATAAGCCGCAATTCTAATGACTCTTCCATGGCTCGTCAGAAGGATGTGCCCTTCAATGAAAGATGATTAATGGCCAAGGTAAAGTTGAAGAATTTGGACAGATAAATGCGGGAAGAAACCGAAGGAAATAGACGAGAAGTAAATGGCAGAAAATACTACAGCTGTGAACTTACACTTACAGTGTTCCGTACAATGCATACTATAAATAGTACCATTGTGAACGCTCAGAAACCAAAAGAGTAAATTCCTTATAGCCAAAACCGTATGAAGAAAACAAGTTGCACCAGAGTATTTCTTCTCATTCCTTCCCCTTCTTTGCTGTCTCTAATGTTATTTTTATATTTATTTTTTACAAATAAGTTTTTTTTACAAGTAGGTATCATATACTATGGAAGTTTGCCGTTCAAGTTCACACTCGTTCGTCTTATTTCAGAATAATGTAGCAGTAAACACTTCTTATGTAATAATAATAATACTAATAATAATGCTCTGAATCTCTCATAACGACATGAGTTCTGTAAGGAAAAATAAAATCTCACAATATGCTTAAATCCGAGCTGAACAAGCTCTCCAATAATTTTTAATATATTTACACACATCAAAATTTTAATAATAATAATAATAATAATAATAATAATAATAATAATAATAATAATAATAATAATAATAATAATAATAATAAACAATTTCAATTAATTTCAAGAACTACTCTCCTGTGGCCCTACCTATCGTTATTTTGTCGGAAATTCACTATCACTTTCTGATTTAGTAACGTAATATGGCATCCCAGCAACGGCGGTCAGTGTCTTCGTCGGTTACGGAAAACTAATGAGAATGAATTCTTGAGGATGCAAAATTGGGTTGCCAGAAATTCCAACCAGATTTACATTGTCTATAATTCAGAATAATCAAGGAAATAATAACGCCATGTGAAAAAGAATGGAGAGCTAGAAAACGCGGGGTTGGGGGGGATTGGGTTTGGCTGATTTCCGTTAACTACAGTTTTGGGAAAACGAAGGACAGGGACGAATAACGAAAATAAAGCGGATGAGAGAAAATCGGCGGAGCAAAAGGCTCTTGTAAATAAAGTATTTCATGTGTGACTGATTTCAAGCTTTAAAAAAAAAACAGAAAGAAAACAGAGATATAAGTCCTTTTATATTTGTCTTTTCTGACAGTCACTGATATCTGCTCAAGATATAGAAAATGGAGGAAAATACAACACAATAAAATACGAATAGACAAATACAAAATGAGACAGTTCTTCCGGAATTTCGAAATTCCATGTATTACAGACACAAATAACAGTCAATAAGAAAACACAGAAGTGACATTCTACCAACTAACTCATAATGATTTCAAGGAAAGATATCATCCACTACCATAAAAAATTGGCAAGAAAAATTGAGAACGAAGAAGTCTAATATCCGGACCAAAATATCCTACATTATTTTCGCAGTTCCGGCTGAAAAAGGAAACAAAAGGAAGTCCATTGTATATAGCCTTCGATATAAGCAAAGAGCGTGGCAATTTACTACCATTGTACAAAGAAAACCTCACCGCCTTACCGCAGAAATCTGTCCAAGCTTTTTCAGAGAGGTATTTTGTAAAAAAAAAAAAAAAAAAAATAAATAAATAAAAATAATGAAAAAAATAAAAAATAAAATTACATGAGCTATCGTAAGAGTGCACTTGGGAAAAACCCTTATTATAGAGAATCATACAAAAACGACTGAGGAATGGCTTCTAGGCGTTCTCATGTCGAGACCATACTATAAGCCAACAAAAATTTCTCAAAGCAAAACGCAGCTGATGAACATATTTGGAAAGTGACAGAAAAAGGACTGGATTACATTCCAGGTAGAAGAAAGCACATCTCATTAAGGAAAATCACAAGAATGTACGATCATTTACCTGGATGACTTGTAATGGCGAAGATTTCTAAGAATAAAGTGTTTTTTTTTTTTTGAAAGTTACTTTTTTATATTTGTCCAAAATAAATATGCTGGAAAGTTTCCTTCTTGAAGTATAAAAGATATTTTGAAAGCAAGACTTTCATGTTTTAAATTTCGTGTATACATCAAATATCGGTAAAAATATCTGACGTTTACGTGTTTTTAGTAAACCCAGAATTAACAAACTGCAGAGACGTATTTCTTATCATTACTACAACTTTGGTTGGAAAAGGAGAATTCTACAAGCCCAAGTAAGGAAGGAAATAAAAAAAAAAAAAGCCGAAGAAATATCAGAGATCGCCAACGAATACAGTAAGTATAAACGTTTGCCCCAAATATTTCTTTCAGGCTAGAGATCTCTTATCAATGAAAATTCCTGAGGACCCGACATAAAACAGACGCCCGGATAATAATATCTCGGCAGTGTAAACGCCTTGATTAAACAAGAACGGCTTATAACCATAACATTCGAGAGTCGAACGAGCGACGGACGCTTTAGCTTGGCATACTCTCTCTCTCTCTCTCTCTCTCTCTCTCTCTCTCTCTCTCTCTCTCTCTCTCTCTCTCACACACACACACACACACACACACACAGTTCGAAAAGCAAAACAAAAAGTTGACGGAGCTGCCCAATAAAAAAAGAGAATTACGGTTGAAATTGCAGATCATTGCGCTGTTATATTATGAGGCTGAAGGGGGGCGATGGAGAGGAGATTGAAGTGGGGTTAATCATAATACGTTACGGCATGACACGTCTTAAATTTGCAGAGTGCAACCATCATGACAGAAGCTGGTCTAATCTTGCAGTAACCCGAGACGCCATAAACCGAGTTTTAGAACCTTGAACGCGGCGGTTCCATGCAATCTTGTTCAAACAGAAAATGATTTTTTCCCCTACAGTAGGATTACATTTTCACAGCTATTAGGAGTCCACCGCAGGCTGAATGAAAAAATGTTATCTCCTGATAGCTACAAGACCTTATTAAGCAAATCTCATACAGCAGAAAAAAAATTATATTACCTTGTCGTGGCCTAGATTTCAAGACGATTGGGATTGTTTCTGCTTTTGCACTATTTCTTTGTCAGAGTTATTTTCTAATATAAATAATTCATTTATCATTCATACGGTATACAAATAACCTTTAAATGCTGAATTTCCTGAGTAGCGCTTTCGTTAGATTGAGCAACTTTGCTGAGTGTTTAATAACAAAACTACAAATAGCGACAATGATTATAACAAAATGGCAGGTGATTTCAAGTCTTGCCTCACATATTACCAAAAATGTAATGCAATGAATCAAAGGCAGGCAACACTCATTAACAAGTTGTCTAAATTCCTTTGACTATTCAATAACAGGACACAAAAGTTGGAAATCTGAAAGAGATTGATTTCTTTTTTCTACGAAAAATAACCTCGAACCTTTGCATTTCCAGAACGAAGATTGTTAATTTGATGGAACTTCTCAACCAGGATTCCTTGACGCTACTTGTCATTACAGAAAGGAGTTTCAAATTTCATGTCTCTAGTGGCACAATCTACAGTGAAATCTCTCTTAATATGAGGGGCAGGTCGTAATTTGAATTTCGACGGTTATATTTTCCAAAAAAAATTTATCGTTTAGTTATTTGGCTATTCTGAATACTCATTTGTTTTCATATGAAAAATTTCTCTATGAAATTATCCTTTAGCAAAGCAGTCGCTATAGTTTTAAATCTCGACTGGAAGACTCCTGTTAACAAAGTGCTAAAAATAGTCGCATCAATACACGAAATTTTAAAAATGCTGAAAGAAATTTCATGGTAAGGAAAACCAAACCATTTCACCTAATTAAGAGAATAAGGGACTCTAAAGCTGGAAAACTGTGTTGGTACCAAAGTGTCCTTCAAAAGCCATTTCGAAAGTTGTCTTAAGGTGATAACCCACAAGAACGTCTTCTGATATTTTCCTTTGGCATTTTCCTGCTAAACCTTTAAACAAAGTCGATGTTCGTTAGAAAAAATCGTGCACGAACGAAAGAACAATAAAAAAAATTTGTACGACTTCAGTCTGGCACTTACAAAAAGTAATATTTGTTATTTGGTTCAAAATTTGGTGGTAAGATACTAAAATCTTAACTTCAATAAGCTTATCTTTGTTCATGGTATGTCTGCATCAGCTGCAGGAGTGACAGGGTTTTTTCAAACCATCTACAAGAGACTCACACAAACCTTCGTCTTATTCCTGATTTAAAAATTTGCAACAGCCTAGGAATATTTTATAAAAATCAAGGGCTAATCTTGACCTGTAAAACTTGGAAAAATTTTCACCACCTTCGAACATTCCCCACATTTTTTACAGTCTATCTATTATTTATGGGAACTGGGGACATTAAATGTTCACAGATATTTTCCCCCAAATTTCAGGTACAACCACAACTCTTGTAAGTCTTAAAAGGTATAATGTTTGGCCATATACTCAAACCTTGAAATACTTTGGAGAAGTGCCCAACGAAGACCAACACTAGAACTCCCAAGCTCAACAACTGAAAAACTTTCAGGTACTGTAATTATGATTCGTAGATTCCCCCCCCCCAAAAAAAAAAATCTAACAACTGCCATTACCACCAAAACTACAAGCACCGAGGTAACATTGTTCTGAAAGTGCAAGATCTTGTCAGTTGGTCTCTTGGAGCCCATTTTGCGCTTAGATGATTTAGTTTTAGGCATTGTTTTATAGGGCTTCTTACATCGTCTTGGTCTCGAACACCCAGTAACTCAAAACAAACTGAATTCTGGTGTGGAGGTGGGTCGATGGTTCATACGGCTTCTTGTACGACCAACAGCCCGGCCTGGAGAAAGGTCAGCCTGATCCAGTTAGGGCCGGGAATCTGCAAAATTGATTACTTTTCCGAGAAATGAAGGGTGCATGGCCTAAGGTCATGAATAATTTACATTCCCAAAGAAGTGAGTTTTGTTTTCCGCTAAGGATACACGTCTTTCCATGTTCCTTATATGGGCTCAATTATATATCTAGGGCTAGGCGATAACTTTTCATAAATTTACAAAAAAGGTTTTTGCTATGAGAAAACCACTAACATTGAAATAAAATCGCTCTAAGTTATATAAAAACAGTGAATATTGCATTATTTTCTCCAGTTATTAATTTATTAACCTTTAATATTACACACACAAAAAGAGGAATCAGTTTAATCTAAAAAGAAAGAACTAAAAAATCTACAAGTCTATATATGAAAAATGATACGTGAAAACTTACTATGACGATACACACAAGTTTGGTTTCCATATCGCAGCAGAATATGGAATTCTATTAACATGGAAAAGTAAGGTATATATAATATATATATATATATATATATATTATATATAGATATATATATATATAATATATATATACATATAGATATAACACAATATATTATATATATATACACACACACTCTTGCTTTAAGGAAGTTAAGTATGAGAGAAAGAGAAAGAGATCATCTGTTACCACTAACTCACTCCCTCTTCCCCCTTGAAATAAAAAAAAGGTTAAAAATAAATGACATAAAAAAACAGCTACCAGAGAAAACGCATGAATTCCTATCATTCAGCAGATCTTAGCATCTACAGCATAGCAAGATGTGTCAGGTCGCGTTGTTCTAATTGTCTACGCAACACGAAAGTCATTTGTTTTTCAGAGCCCGGCACGGCGGGAAAGTGGGGTGGGGAGATCCGCGGGAGGAGCAGGAATGGGGTTGGGTGGGGAGGATGAGGAGATCAGAGCTCTAGGAGGGAAGATGGGGGAGCCGAAATGATGGAGTAAGTGAGAAAGAGAATGATGGGAGTCGAATGAGATGGAGTAGGCAGGATCCCCCGGGGCTACTGGACGGAGGCTTCTGAGTGCATCCAAGGCCTTCTTCCCAGAGCCCTTCTAAGAGAGCGAGGTTACATGGACATAAAACGGCTTTTTAGTGTTAATTGCTTGCATTTCTGATGAAATGCTACCAATTTTCACATTTCGGAGGCATTGTTAGCAGCCGAACTTGATCTTGCTCGCATGTCGTGTTAGATTGGTTGCCGTGTAAGTGTTATTTCTCGTCGTCAGGTCTCACCCGGCCATAAACAGCTCTCAGTCTTCTCATTTTTTTCTATTTTGCAATCCTGACGCCTTTCTAGTCTACCGGTCATCCAGTCTGCAGTCATGAGTCATCTCTCTAGTTTCCTTTCGTCTCGCAATTCTGAGACCATTTCATCTCTTCTTGTGTTCTTCCACGCTTCCTTTTCCTTTTCTTCTTAGATTCTTCTCTCCAGTTGCTCCTGGCATGACAGCCTAAATCGTGCGGTGCTTAATAGAGGGGCGAAGAAAACGTATCATCTATTTTCAGGAGTTTTTCAAACTCGTCTTCGAAAACGCGCAACGTAAAATATGTTGAATCCAGAAGACCTTACGAAACATTCCGTGAAGAATCACTTCAAAGTAATGATCATAATGTTGCAAAAAAAAAAAAAAAAAAAAAAAAAAAAACATGGAAAGGTCAACAAAACATTCATTCGTCACTGCACAGATAGGTATTACTAAATCATAGGTGCTAAGTTCATACAACTAAGATGCACAATAAGAGATATCAAAGGTCTTCGTCTTTACTGTAAGTTATTCTAAATTTTCTTTGGTTGAAATTGCTATGAAGCATTTCACCTTCAAAAAGCGGGACATAGGCTTCAATAATTGAAAGATTGTAATGTGACGCATACGGCCGTATTCAGAAAAAATGACAATTGTAAACCTTCGTCACCTCCCACAGATTATCGGTCCTCTCGACATACTGGCACACACATCATTTTCGATTACCGACCAACACATACAATGCAAACTGCATGATTGTAGGTTACCAGACATATTGCACATGGATGATAACCGGATTAGAGTATATACCGCAAACTGGATGATTTCGTGACTACTGCAGATACTGCATAATTGAAAACAAGGTTGCTTTTCATTGTTAAGTATACAGCACACTGGATAGATATAGGTTTGGCGTATACAATTCAAAGGATGATAACATTCCCACCGCACATATATGTATGTATTGCCTAGTGGATGATACAACAGAAAAATTTGCCTCGTCGCTGAGTAAAGTTCCCTATCGGGTTGCTCGGCTGAAACAGCTGTTTCTTGGCTGATGGTGAGAGTGACGTTAATACAGACGATAGGTAAATAAAAGATATCAAGAAGTATTGCAGAAGAGATGAGGATGGGCAGACCTAGCAGTTAATTTAAATAATCTTATTGTTTAACAAAGTTCATGTTGCTTGTCGGACATGG